>NC_090936.1:1123521695-1123826469 GCF_040938575.1 Ambystoma mexicanum | reverse complement strand
CGACAATGTCCATGACCTCATTGAAGTCCCCGCCCCCAGTGTCCACATGTCAGCTTGTCCCTCTGGATGTCCCAAGCTAGGCAGCAAACCAAACACAACCACAACAGAAACCTCTCCATACCCCCGCACCGTACTTCCCCCCAGCCAGAAGCCCGAACACCACGTCAAACGGAGCTGGGAAAAATTGCAACCATTTGCAGGGTAACCGTTAGAGCAGTTCTGGCTGTCCCCCATACCCTGCCCGGGACTCCCCCATACTGTGAACCTGCTGGAAGGATCTGGTAGGTATAGTTCTTTGCCTGTTAAATTATGAGTCAGCCTTTGTCCTTCGATTCCGAAGCCTCTGCAGCGCCTGTCGAAGGTTCCATAAATTGAGTCTTGGAGAGAACCAGAGATGATCCCGGCTCTGGCCTCGGCCTTCCTCCTGGGTGCTGGGGTCTAGGTGCAGACAATATTTGAATTTCTAGCCTGGTCAATGCCTCCTTAGGGTTGTTGAAGAGCTCCACCTTGCCCTCATGGTATACCTCAGCTGAGCAGGGAAGAAAAGAGCATATTTAATACCCAGTGAAATCAGTCTCTTTTTGACTGAGTCAAAGGATTGGTGTGCCTTCTGGACTTTCCTGGTCTAAGCTGGTAAGAACCCGATCCGATATCTGTATAAGGTTATGGGACCTGAGGCCCTCGCCATCTGCAGCAAAGCATCCTGGACACAGAAATTCAGGAATCTGGCAATTATGGTGAGGGGAGGGCCCCCGGTACCAGCCGATCGATTAGAATCCTGTGGGCCATTTCAATAGATGGAGAACTTCTTGGAGGCAAAGAGCTCTGCTAGCCAACGTTCTAGGAAGAGCTCTGTGTTGGACCCCTCCTCCATTTCCGGCACCCCATGATGCACAGGTTATTACACCTTGATCTCTCCTCACTGTCTTCGGCCCTCCTTTCCAGATGAGCACATTTCTGTGAGACCACTGTAAGTTGCTTCTCCATCCATTTAAGTGCATCCTCAGAATCCAAGATGCGCTGTTCCCCCTCTCCCACTCACGTTGTGAGGTTCAGCGGGTCCTGTCCGAGAAATGATACCTCGGATGAGAGGCCATTGATCTTCTCCTCGACGGATGATCTGGACTCCCCAACAGCACTCATAATTTCTGTGAGGGAAATCTGTGAGGCTTGCATGTCTTGTCCTGAGGGGAGCATTGCAGAGATCAGGCTCACCGTGGGTAGCGGGCCCCCCAATGTGTACTGATTGATGATGCTGGATCCCTGTTTTCTTAAACTTGACCTTGACCATGATGTCTGATAGAGATAGAGGAGAGGAAGGACCCAAGCTGGACCTAGGGGGTCGAGCAGGGAGGAAGGAGGTCAACCATGCCAGGCCTGACCCGTGATGCCCAGGTTATCACAGAGACGGTTGAGCAGGATGGCATGGTAGACCGTGTCAAAGGCAGAAGAGAGCTCAAGTAAGATGAGGACACAGGGGGTGTTGGAATCAAGGTTGGAGAGCAGGTCTTCATGGATATTCAGGAAATCGGTTTCTGTGCTTCTGGCAGCTCTGAAGCCAGACTGATGGTCATGGAGACAACCAACAGATTCAGTGTGAAGATTAAGCTTGGAGATGGCCAGCTTTTCCAGGAGTTTGCCAATGAAAGGAGTGATGGAGATTGACGATAGTTAGCCGGGCAGGAAGGGTCAGCAGAATTGTTACAGCAGAATTGTTTTTCCCTGCGCCACATGGCTAATTAGGGAGGGAACAGGGGACTAAATAACAGTAGTTAAAACATTAAATATACAACTGTTTTCCTACTAGGCCTTGTGGCATTCAGAAACATGCAAGTGCAGTGAACAGAAGAGCAGGAGATAAGGACGGGGTGTTTGGTGGGGGGTGGAATGGAGCAGGGTAAGGGCAAGTACTGATGGGAGGCCAGGAGGGAAGTGGCAGGCACACCACGGAGGAGGCAAGAGGCTTTCCATGATATGAAATGATATGGCATTTATAACACGCCTGTACACACATCTTTCTAGGTATGACAAGACAAGGAGGGGGTATCAGAGGGAGGACAAAACAACGATCTTACTAGGCCTTGTGTCATTCAGATCGCATGCGCAGGGAGGGGAAGGGGAGAATTGCAAAGGGCGAGGGTGGCTAGTGCATGTAATCAATAGTACAGCCAACGGGTGGCTCATAAGTGCAGGGAGAGGGGTGCATCAGGTGCTGGTGTTGACTGAGTAGAGTGCCTGGTAACTTGTGAAATTCATGAAGGACCAAACCGCCAGTCGCAGTGGAAGTATGGTGATTAGCAAGGAAGTGAAAGAGGAAAGAGGTAGAGAAAAGCTGAAATTAAATGAAGTTATATTTTATTTATATTGCGCTCGTACACAACTGTTTCAGAGCGTGACATTGAGTTTTTAGAAGTTTTTGGAACTTTTGAAGGTCTGTCTCAAGTCTGAGAGGGGTAGGGAGTCTGTTCCAAAGAGAGGCACCAGCAAAGGAGAGAGACCTGCCCCCCACTCTCTGCTACAATCATGAATAGAAAAAGAATGTTTTACCAATACTTACTGTACACAGTACTGACATTTTTTGGGAAATATAAAACAATTAATTCATTACTTTGAATAGTATTGTTTTAGACTATTTGTATCCTGTAAATAGAAAACAGTTTAGATGTAAAAATAAGATTTACGCATAGAATTTAGTTTAGTTGCAGGGACGTTACCGTGAGAACTCACCGCAACAAAACCCCTGAAATCCATTTTAAGCCACCATAACTCTGCAAGCCCTGTTGCTCAGCCTCTGACCACAATGATCATATCACAGCTGACATCACTGATTACATCACGGATGACCTCACTAATTACATTACAACACTAACCAGCATTAAGCATGGCATTTAGCCATGGTCAGTGGACATGGTCTTCAACCCTCCTCCTAACCCACTATAGATGCTACTACCTTCAGAAATTCTCATCTGCACATGAGAACCACAGAAGCTTCCCACATTCTCTCCCTCCCACCATCATTACCTGTAACACTCAACTCAGAGCCAGAACCCTAACTAAAAACCCACACATTACATTTCACAGAGGCCAAACATCTCACCATAAGTTCACTCAAATGATGCACAAACAGGCAAGTCCCGCTTTTAGGGCAGAGGCTGTATGGCTGAAAATACATACAGATCCTCTATAAAGCCCACAAGGCCTTCTAGACCAAAGGAAAGCACCTACAACACAATCTGCCTTCATAGACACACATCAAGCAAAGACCTATGTTACCAACCCAGCCCCACCAAAGCACAGGAGATCACACACCTCCCAAACCAACAGGGCATCAAACAACCAACACAAAGACAGCCCCAAGCCACAACTTCTCCATGCAGCCCTCATCAATGCAAGATCACTCCCTTCACATGCACTGGACATAAATGACCTCATCACGTCCCAGAAACTAGACCTCTTAGCCATACCTGAAACCTGGCTCCATCCTGCCTCAGGCCCTACTCTCTATTTGGCTCTACCAGAAGGATTCACCATATTCAGGCAGGATAGAACTAAATCTAGGGGTGGCAGCGTTGCCCTCATCCACAAAGATTCCCTCCAAGTTCGACTCACCCTTTCCCCAGCAGTAAGAAACTGTGAATTTCTCTCTCTCAAACTCATATCCTCCCCTTTGGACGTTATCAAAATCCACATTATATACAGACCACCCGGCCCACCTATTTCCTTTGAAGAAGAACTTCTGCACTCCATTGGCACCAACATTAAACCAAACTATAGAGTCCTAATCCTGGAAAACCACAACCTTGGCTGCCTTGACCCTGACGACTCTACAGCAGCCACTCTTGCAAAAGATCTCACAGACCTAGGTTTTACATATTGGGTTTGTGAACCTACCCACATCAAAGGGAGATCTCTGGACTGGATATCTGACCTCAACAGCCAAATATCCATCACTTCCAACTCCCCTTGCCCCTGGTCAGAACACCATGTCATATGTTTCCCTCTCACGTTATTAAAACCTCCATCTCCCAATTCTATAAATCTACCTCCCAATTTAGCACAAAGCACCAGAAACATTAGCAAAGGCACCATTGCATCTCTCCTCACCCCCTTTCATCATACCACACAGGCTCTTCCGACCTAGAACTCCTGACCAACCACTTAACTACTACCCTCACCAACGCAGTTAATACAGTTGACCCCCTGCTCCCTAGAAAAGCCAAACCTATAAGTCACATCAACTCTTGCTTCTCTGCAGACCTTTCAGCCTTAAACTCTAAACAATAGATCAGAGGAAAGCATTTGGAAGAAAAACCACTACCAAATCCACATTTGCTAGCCTATCCAACGAATATCAAACGCCAACTCCAATGCGCAAGAGCTTTTTAAAATACTTAGAGAACTAGAGACCCCCTCTGCCCTGCCTAATACCTTCATCAAGGAGCAGCAGTATCCAGGATGCAATGCGTGCCAAAATAACATACCTGCAACTCAAAATTACTAAGAAATAAGTAGCAACCAACCCTAACAACCTGCCTATGTCCACTAAGTCATATCACTCCATTCCAACCTTTAAATTCAGAAATGTAACTATCGAGGAAACAGCGAAGATACTCAAAACCCGCAAACTATTGAGGGGCAAAGGGGATGTATGCCCAGCCATGATCATCAAAGATTGTTCTGAAACTATAGTCCCATTCTTAACCAGATTTATGAATGTTTCCTTCACCTGTAGTGTAGACCCAAACAGTCTAAAAGAATATTGGGTACTCCCACTCCTAAACAAGCGCTCACCCACACAAACAACTATCGCCCGATCACCACAGTACTGTTCCTACTTAAGATCCTAGATAGGGCAGCAAATATTCAAATTCAAGCTCACCTCAAAGCCCACCATATTCTAGGAACACGGCAATCCGACTTTTGCCAAGGGCATGGTGCTGAATCAGCCCTCAACCTAATAATGCAACTTGACTCCCTCAAAGATGAAGGCAAACCAGCCACCATCATTCCCCTGGACCTCTCAGCGACCTTTGACCTGGTGAACCATAAAGCCCTATGCCACTACCTCACCTCATCTGCCAACATTTCACCCAAATCCACATCTTGGATCAACTCCTCCCTTACCAACAGATCCATGAGAGTCTTCTCAAACACGGACAGCGCACCCCGTATCCCCATTCCCTGTGGGGTCCCACAAGGGTCCTGTGTCTTCCCATCCCTATACAATATCTTCACCAAACCCCTATTAAACCTCCTAGACTTCCTGGGTGTCTGTTACACCAACTTCGCTGATGAGACCCAAATCCTCCTCCCCCTATGTGGTTCCCACCCAAAGGACTCCCAAACCATCAACAAAATCTACTCCACTATCCAAACCTGGATGGCAGGGGTGGACGGGGAACTAAAAGAGGCCCTGGAAATAATTACTTTGGACCAAAAGAGGCCCTGGAAATAATATTCAAGGTGTCCCCATATGACACATTTTCAGCAAGCCCAATGCTTTTCCTATGAGACAATTTGGAACTACCACAAAAAAGGGGCCCATGGTACAGAGGCCCACTGGGAAATCTCCAGAGTTCCCTATGGGCCAGTCCACCGCTGCTGGATGGTAACCGACCACTTATGCCTGAACGACGAGATGACAGAGATCCTGCTTGTGGGCACACCGACTTTGCTCGAAAAGCTCGGATGGGAATTCACCTCCTTCCTCATTGATGATATCCCGATACCAATATCCCCCTCAGATGCTACCCTCTCCTTCACCTATTAAGGGTACGAAATCGCCTCCTCAGCCGCTTACACACCGAAACTCATTTACGCAACCATACACTTCCTCTGCCCAGCAATCTGCCTAACCATCGCAAGAGCAATCATCGGAGCAAGATTTGGCTATTCTAATGTCCTCTTCGCTGGTACTTCGCAACACAATCTGGACAAACTCCAGGTCCCCAAAGCAATGTTCTTCGAGCAGCCTAGAATATATCCAAAAGAGACCACATCTCTGACACCAGAAAAAAGTCCACTGGCTACCTATCCGGGGTTCGTATCATATTCAAAACTCTTTCCATCACACACAAATGCCTCTCTAACACTGCTCCACAATACTTATGCCAGAAGATTGAAAGATCCACTTCCACTAGACCAGTAAGGAGAATTTTTGCCAACCGACGGAAGATGCCAAGGAAAAAAAGGTCAAGAGGAACAGGTTCTAGCTTCCCTGCAGTCGTAGCAAAACACTGGAACTCCCTAGCGCCTGAACAGAGAGCATAGACCTCCTACTGGCCCTTCCAAAAAGCTCTTAAAACTGCGCTTTTTGCCGAAACAGGATCACACCTGCACTTGACATTCCCTACAATCTCAAATCATATCACTATTTTAAGTGTAACCGATTGCAACAGCGCCCTGATGCCCCTGGGCTTGAGCGCTTTACAAATGTAAAAATAAATAAATAACTATTTTAACACACTTATGTGCCACAAGTTATGGCTTTCCACCATGGCCATTGCTCACGGCCTTCAACCGTTCCCACTGCATATTTCAAAACAGTAACAGGCCACCAACCATAGACATTGGCCTTCACCAGTGGCTACAGCCTTTGGACGTGCCCACTGTTTAATATAAACACTAACCAGCCACTAGCCATGGCCTTCAGCTCAACACTGACCACTGTATTTTTTAAAATGCTAATGGGCCACTTGCCATGGGCTTTGAACATGGCCAGTGGGCACGGCCTGGGGCCATGCCTACCTTATATTTATCAACACTAACCAATCACTAGCCTTGTTACAAATCGACAATCTACATTCTCACAGTGGAGCAAACTGATGTAAATATGTGTACATAAATGTATTTTTTCTGTGCATCCTTTTTCTAATTCCAATAGCTGTTTTTGACAATGGAGAACATAAAATGTTCTAAACTTGCTGATTGATTGGCCGACTTATATGTATTTGAATACACTGGATAAATAGGTGACAATGTTGACAAAGAATTGAGAAAACTGCTTAGAGTTCTATTATTTAGGATTTGAAATGGTAGAAAAATCTGTGTTTGGCTTTCTGGTATTGAATGTGTGATTTTCACCTCCTAGCAATTGATTGTGGTTACTTCCCCTGCATAAAGCATCGGGATAATATTACATTTCTTTTATTTAAATATATGTGAACATGTCACAGTTTTATTTTGCCCTAGTTTTGTGGGGTGGGAGTGTAAACCAGGGACTGTTAGATTATCAGTTGCCACATAGTGAAAAGTGCAATCTATCAACAAATATCTCACAAGACATGGTGGCTGAGTTCTGGCAAATAAAGTGTTGGGATGTAAGTGCAACGTCCCAGGCAGGTGAACAGATTTAGACTGGGCAAAACATATTGCCAGGAGGCCTAGTGCTAGCAGTTCTCGTTGGGTGCAGCAGAATGTGCATGTATCCATTTGTAGATCAGCTTTGACATTTATTAGAAGCATCATATAGCAATACAGAAAACGCAACAATGCATTCATGTTAAGGATGCAGATGTTATAGATGGAGTGATGTAGTTTGCATTTAGATGTTGTATACAGTGTTATGTTTTCAACCGTGTGCTAGTAGGTAGCTGACATGTGAGATTGAGTCAGGGAAGTGTTGCGGCAAAGGACAGTCTAGGGGATAAGGTAGCAGGAACTCTGCCATGTTGGATTTTAGGGCATGTTACAGGATTCGTTTGTGAAAGTATGAGCAACAGGCTTAACTTGGAGCTTTGGCTCTGTCCGGTTGATCCAGAGAAGTGTCCCCTTGAGTCCCCCAGAGAGAAGTTATGCTGACAAGGCCACAGTGAGCTGTTCTGTGCCACTAACGGTTAATTTAGTGCAGCTGCATGAGCTGGGAAAGGAATGCTAGATCCAGGGAGAAAGGCTAGGGATGCACCTCTTGAAGGTTGAATTCATTTGACCAGGCCATGTTGCTTTCTGATGCCTAGAGGCCTGGTGAAGATTTAGAGCAACACTGCCCTCACAAGTGTTTAGGGTAATGTGGTTTAGATATTGTGTGACCAATAGGGTAATGGACTATAGGGGATCATTAGAATTGTATGTAGGTTTTCGCCAATGCGGAGTGTGGGATCATGTTGTAATCTTTATTATTAATTAGTGGTTTTCCGCTATAAAAGCTGTAACTTCTTTGGGTGGAGTGAGCTCGAGCCTACCACAAATTCAATCGAGCGTTCAATCAGGAACTTTCAACTACTGTTCAACTGAACTGAAATTGAGCACTGGTTGGGATTTTCACACGCAAATTAGATTGCAAAACTCCATGCAATCCTTGTAATGGCTCAATCAAAGTTCAAATACAATTCAACTAGTCCTCAACTTAACAAAATTAGGGTTTGTTCAGCATTGGTTTAGTGACATGCTCAACTTGGAGCACTCAACTTGTTGGAAAATTTCAATGGGACTAATGGTGGTGCTCTACTTGCCTGGAATGAATGCGTGGTGAAAGCTCATTTAAACTATTTGTATGTGTTGGTTCGGTTCTACAGAATTAGATGGTGCTTGTTGCAAAGTCATTATAGGAGACAGGTTGTTCTTCATAAAATGCTACAGATGTAATAGAAAAGTCGAACTGATTTACAGCAGATTTGAAACATCTGGAAAACAATATTGGATTTTGAAGTGAGAAACATAATTCTGGTAGATTGTTTGCTTGATTGTTTGAGTGCTAATTTTATACAGATTGATACATACTTATGATAAAACATTTAAATGTAGCTATGACATCAAACGATGTCAGGTCCAATTTGAACGTGGCACTTTAGCATGCATTAACGAGATATTACCTGCAAAGGCAGCACCTAACTCAATATATTGAGACATGGAAAAACAAAATGAAAGTAATGGTGTTAAAAATTGGGACAGATATTTGGTAACCAGAAGGGCAGCTAGATGATGTATTACACACACTATATTTAACCCCTATGGCTAAGGAGGAGAAACACATGATTGTGATTTTTCTGAGAACCTCCTCTTTCACTTTAAAACAGCGAATTCACAGAAAATGCTCAAATGCATGTAGCATAATTAACACTTGTGCAATAAACCAGTGATCAGCATGAACAAGAAACATATATACGAGTTGGTGTAAAGCAAGTGTTACTACAGAGACAACACAGTTCACTAGAGGACATTTATATTGAATTGAACATTTGCAGAGAAGCCACATAATGCCCAAAAAGAAAAAAATGTAAACACTAAAGGCATGCATAGTCAGTATCTACATAAGCATGATAAATTAAAGGCTAAATTAACTGATGAAGCCACCTATACCAATGGCTTATTAGATGAAATCGAGGAACATACATATGCAATTGAAAAAGAGTAAATTGACAGTCTGAAATTGCGCAGCTATGTCATGGTATACAAAACATAGAGGACAGGAATCAGTTAGCTCAGCAAAACGACACTGCACTGCAGAAAATACATCACCTTTCAATTGACACAGACGCACGCACAGGGTGATCAGAGGATGGTAACCACGCCTGAATTAATGTAAATAATAGAGACAAATGTGACATTGAGAGAAAAGTACGAATTATGAATGAAACATCTTGATGATGCTATGTCAGATATTACGCATCTAAAGAAAGAATTAGCTAGGCGCCTATCCATGAATCAAGAGTCAGCAGAAGACATAGAATAATTTCAGAAGGAGCTACAAAATATGAAAGAAAAATTGGTTCAGGAATTCAGGTGGGAGAAGGGGGGAGTGACTCACTTAGTATGTTAGCAGGGGACAGGACTGAAAACAAGAGAACACCCACTCAGACAATTGGTGAATGAAGATATGCACATGAGTTAAAAGAACAATAATTACAGTGTATAATCCAACAAAGAGGCGATTTCGCCCATTTGGCTGACAGAGGCAGAAAATAAAACCTAAAACAGGCATTTTAATGTCCCCTATGTATAGGTTAAGTGGGAACATTGATCCTCAGAAAAGACTTGAATCCCATAACTCAGAAGACCAATGGAAAAGAGAGGGAGAGGATCCCCGTTACAGTACACACAGAAAACCTCTGGACAGTCATTATGAAGGGGCAAACATGCATGCATGGAGGGGGATTCCAGTTGTGGCTCTGACTCTGATGAGGGAATTTCGACCCAAGTGAGGATACATAGGGCCTCATTACAAGTCTGGCAGTAACCCTGCAGGTGCTACCGGCAGGTTACCATCGGACTTGCAATATTTACTGGTGCCTGGCTTTCAGGAAACACAAGGGGGTTACAACCCCGGTGTTCCAGGAAGTCAGGAGCCAGTAAATGGTAAATCCCCATTCCCATTTGTGTCCCATAGGACTCAATGGGAATGGGGACCACGGAAGCACCAGCACCATTAATAACAGTACCAGTGCTTCCGTGAAACTCTGCGTGCAGGTGCCGTTCCGCCCGCAGATTCGTACTGTGCTGGTCTGGTAACTAAGGTCCTGGAAGGCTTACCGTCACCATTCTTACCGGACTGGCACAGTCGTAATGAGGCCCATAGAAAAGAAAAGCACAATCACATTTTTTGAAAGTCACAAGTAAAGGGATTACGACGATAAAACGTGTTATGACCCCTTTCCCTAAAGATGGAAAATATTCAGTTTGGGAACATATAGAATTTTAAAAACAGATAATGTCATAATTTGGAGAGAATAATGACCAAAACAAAATTGAATTCATGCCAAATGTCTTGACATGTCGATAACGAAAGTCAGGACTCAAAATGACATTCTTCAATGCCCTTCCAAAATACACAAATGGGCCTCATTATATGAGTCCGGCGGTAGCTGTGACGGTAAAAATGGCACAGCTGCTGCCGTAGTCATTTTTTTCCACTGCCTGACAATGGGGATTTACCGGCCATTACGTGCCCAGCGGTCCCGGTAATTGCCCATTGCTGGGCGCCAGAAAATATTACCCCCCATTCCCATTCAAGTCCCATTGGACTCAATGGGAATGGGGAGGATGGATGCACCAGCAACAATCACGAATGTTGCCACTGCATCCGTCAAGGGCTGTGATTGGGTGCCTTTCTTCCCGCAAAGTCAGACCTGGCGGGCAGAAAGGCACCCACTCGCAGAACTCGTAGTTTTCTGGTCCGGAAACAACAGTACCGGACAGTAACAGTAACCATTATTTTCGGACCGGCAACAATGTAATGACCCCCAATGACTCAATTATTTTGTAATTCTGTTGACTTGTGAACCCTCAAGTGGATTATCATGGAAGCTTTGAGGATCTATGAAGTACAGAACCCAACAAGTCTCAAAAACAAAGAAAGAAAAAAAAAAAAACAAATGCCTGCTGCCGCCGCATTTTACATAGAGGAGATGAAGAAAATTCCTCCGTTGGAGTTTGAAAACAGGGGAGCAAAGGCCTTTTCCTCTGCTCTTAAGTATACTAACAGACAGAGAATCACCCTTTTCAAAGTCAACCAACCAGTACTCCACCTGGCATGGCAAATACTGATCCAACAATACCAGAGACTTCCATTAGTCCTTGCATTTAGATTCTATGCCTATCCTGGCCCACACATATGTTCTTCATTCAGAGAGAACTAATCAGAACCCAGATGTTGTTTCCCAGTGAAATCAAAAACAGAGTTTTACCAGGGAGAGCGAGAGTAGCTAATCACCACCACCAAGAACAGATTAGCCAAAACTTTGAGGAAGATTATTTTACCTCCTGCAAAAATACCCTTAAGATTGCTGGAAAATTGGTGAAGGCCAGTGGTAAAAACATGTTATTCCTTAAGATGAAATCATATATATATATATATATATATATATATATATATATATATATATATATATATATATATATATATATATATATATATATCTCTCAAAGGTTACATTTAGTGGTGATAAAATGTGAAGATTACATTTGAAAAAGAGGAGAACTCAAGAGGAACAGCCTTTTTTCTTGGGATTTAACCCATTATCAAGGGACTCCAGCAGCAACCAGAAATGGTATACCTAATCTAATGTTTTGTGACCCAAGATATAGTGAGCCAGCCATTTAGGGTGCAATATTGCTTAAGTATCCATATGGATTTTGATTAACCGAAAACTTGTGGTACTAATCATTGATGCATATGCACTGGAAGACTCCATTTCAATTTCCATAATTGGACAGATATAAGATGGAATCAAGTTAGGCCTTGACAAAGACCAGGGGTCAAAACATGTGCCGGCTGTTTTGTATGAGAGAATTAAACACAACCCATCACAAAGTTGTATCTTTGAGACTTTTTGTATGAACTTTATACTAACTGACCAAAAGTTGGACTTTGAGCGCAAGGCACTCTCCCGAACCACTTTATTTAAGCAGAATGATACACTATCTCACACTATCTCTGTACACACAGAGGGTGTTCTGAGTAGGCTTTGGACAATGCCTGTTAGCTCTCCAGTGAAATCCCAAACAAAGTAATGTCTTCTTTTTTAGACTTTCTGTGGCAGTAGGTTTAAGGGTCCCATGAAACTTGCCCTGGACAGCTGGAGTGAAATATGTATTTTCTGTTACCATTAAACCCCACTAGGTTCATCGGAATACAATGGGGCCTTTTGGACCAGACCTCCAAATTAATTTGTGCCCCCATCCTTTCAAGTTCATCTTTGTAGAAGATATTCTTATAAATAGAGCTTAAAATAGCAATCAATTGCAAGACATGGGGCCTCATTCCGAGTATGAAGGTAGCCATGCAGTATGGCTACTCCCATACCGCGTACCGGGTCTGGGTTCCCTGAATGGGGAAATACTGGGCCATTCTGATCTTGGAGGTCCTGGTATTTCCCCTTGCAGGTAACCCAGAACCGGTACATCCCCATTCCCTTCGAGCCCCCATAGGGCTCTATGGGAAGAGGGAGGATGCTAACAATGGGCCCGTTAATGATGGGCCCGTTGTTAGCATCCTGGTCTGCTCACGGGACACGCTAAGGACGCGTGGTTTTACCAGGTGTCCTTAGCGGGTCCTGCTAGTAGACCTCGTAATGGTGCGGTAGGGGGTTAACGGCACTGGCAGCTCTACTCGTGCCGTTGACCCCCTACCATACTCCTCGTAATGAGACCCATGGTGTGCTGACCTGATATTAATGAGGCCTGTTCTACTATTTTGAGTTTCAAAGACAAATTATTGCCCTTAATGCGTCACCTTTGAACCTCCATTTCCCATAAAATCAACCTGACAATCAGCCTGATGGAAAACCAAATAATGAAGGACCCTATCCTATCTTATTATCAGCTGTTGGCAGGTCTAGAAATGTTTGCTTTTCATTCATTTAAAGGCACATTTAAAATGTAGAGTTGCGCCTCTAAATCTACACCTCTACTACTTTAAAACAACAATAAAAGTGTGGTAATACCCTGAGGACCTCCTCTATCAAATGAATGTTAATACCTTTCTGAAAAATGATTGTACATCTTCATCTAGACACCCATCTTGGCTGGGGATCCCAGATTCCAATACTTTATCATTGTGGTATGTTGTGTCAATAAAATAGAGAATGCAAATGATTTTTCACTCAAAAGAATTAAGAGCAGATTAGACCGAACCTTTTTCATTTCGCATGTTTACAAATTATAGTCAACCTCAAAAGATTGGTGGGGTCATGTCTGACAACAAAGCAAGCCAATGTAAAGAGGTCATCAATCAAATGTAGAAAATGAGCATGGTAATGTTTATAAATAGTTAAAGATTAATGCACACAGAATGCATCACTGTCTCTGGAATTTAAAAGCTTCACACAGAGATACAACCTGTTACACATGGATGAGTGCTGTACATGGACATTATCTTGAGATTGGGCCCTACCCATGTGGAGAATATTACCAAGGGCAGACTTGCTTTCCAAGGGAGGGAAAAGGCTACCTGGGAGTTATTTGAAAATTGATGAGGCCCCATTCTTACTGAGCACAATAAGGAATATTTCAAATTGAATATAAAGCCCCTTCCAAATGTAAGGTCCGTAGAATCATTATAATAGTAAGTTCCTGGAGTGGGAGGTAACTGAGGAGGTAACTGAGGAGGTAATTTCCACTATGGTGAGCTCAAGCCAAATAGAATATCTTGTTATTTGTGTCTGCAATTTAACAGTACTTTCTCACTATATTTAAAGACAAGTGAGATTTGAATGCTTGCAGAAAACATGTTGTTATGTGATCTATATCCTACTGGGATTGTCTAAAAACAGAGGGAGATTACAATGAAATGATAATACAAATGCTTTTTCTGTGCTGTGTGGGCTGTGATAGCTAAAGTAAACACTTTGCGCTATTAATTAGTGGTCACGCTTCATACTATAAAGATATAATTGTTTGATAATTTGCAGCCTGTGAATGTCATAGATATTTAAGACGTGAATAGTGAGGTGAAAGGGAGTTTACCCATCCTACTTTGCACAGTAATTGAAAGTCCCAGCACCTGTTGGATTCTATTTGCAAAGTCAAGTGGGAGGGGCACTAATCCTTATATTATGAAAACATGAAACCATTTTCTTATTTTAGGTGGGTGAACCAAGATCCTGTTCGATCTAAATTGAGGGACTAGTTTCTAGCCCATACCTGCAGAATAAAATTAAACTCATTATAGTCTGCATTCAAATGACATGCACATGTTAGAAATCTACAGGTCCATATTCTCACAAGGTGGTGAACTTATGAAAATAAGTGTACATCAATGTCAAGTTTCTATGCCTATGGATATGTATCTTCTGTGAAAGCACAGTAAGCTAAAACGTAGTGGTGGACCATCCCAAGTGGACACCTACCCATAGAAGATGTAATTTCTCCATGTTCTCTCTCAGTAGAGGGTCTCTCAGACCTTTGTTTAAATGTTCAGAGACTTGGCGTTTCACACTACCTTACCCAGTGTAACCCTGACATGGACCACTTGTTCACTGTGCTCATAAAGTCATAGCTTTACCTCACTGATGAGGCCCAACAAGACTGAAACACATGTCTGGGGATGCTGTTGCTACTCTTGTTCAGAGGAGAATTGCCTAGCATTTTGGTGCTGGACTGCTCAGGTGGGTGGGACAGGACTGATACGCAAATGTTGTTTCTCCTCTGTGAAAGGTACATTGATATAAAACATGGTTGCTGTCACTCCTGAGGTTGGACCTACCCATAGACCCGGTTATTTGTTTGTGTTCATTCTCAATGGAGGGGCTCCAATGCCTTTGTTTAAATGCAACCTTCCTTTAACGCCAACACCTACTTTTGATATTTGTGAAATTAAAATGTTGAAGACTTGCTGATTGATTATGGGATGTACATGTATTTGAATACACTGACTGATAAGAGGCTATTTGGTCATACAATTGGAAACTAGCTTTAACATTGTTTGAAATATATCTATTTGATATAATGGTGGTTGAATGTCACCTTAGAGAGATTGTCACAGGCAGGCAGTGTGTAATGGTGAAAACATGTCATCATAGTTTATTTATCTGATTGTGATGATTTCTGCAAAAGTGATGGCACAAACCGGTCCACAGATTTCTATTCACAAATAATACTATGGCACCACATACATCTTCATAAAAACTATTTTGTCTCATCCATAAACAAAAAGGTTTGCAAACTCAGTTACAGCCACTGTTCAAGTGCAAAGCACTCCTTTTCTCAACAAGACAATGCAGAGCCAAATTGTTTCAATACCTTGTCCTGCACTTAGAAGCTGCAGTCCGGCATGAAGCGTGGTATAAACACCCAATTATAATTTCTTTTTCTTTGAAAAATATGGCAGACTCACTTCAAGTCACTGAATGTATACACTTTCAAAACATTCAAAGACTGTTTCTTAACAGATAATATGTTGACTTGTCACAAAAGTATAACACAGCTAAAGCCACTGTATGTAATCTTCAGCTTCCAACCAATTATTTAAGCTTAAGAATGAGTATTTTGTCTTACCACAGATCTTCAGTAAAATGATGAAACACTCAGTTACAGCCACTTTCACTGAACGTATTATTCTGTTGCATCACACATCTTTTCAAGTAATATTTTTCTCATATACCACATAAGGATTGACCACTCACTTACCACCAATGAATATATATCATGTTTTCAAAACATTCTAAGATGTTTTCTTTACAACTAGCCATCTGCCTCATACCAGAAACATGACCCTCCATCAAAGGCATGGCCCTGACCATATATTTTTCATCCAAACAATTGTATAGACCTTTCTCTGTGACTTTCATTATTATTTTGTTGTATGCATCACACACCTTTGCCACATTCAGTTCTGAATGTATATCCTGCCTTGAACGAATTGTAAAGAGTTATCTTCACAAGTACTATCCTGTCTTCTCACAAAACATTGAAACATGTATTTTGTCTAGTCACACATCTTGACACCTAATCTTTTCTATTCACTGTCACAAACAATTGGCACACTAAGGACCATTTACTGAATATGTATTTTAGCTCCAAATGATTCTAAACCTGTATCTTCACAATCCGTGTTTTAACTTATCCCAAAAACAGGTGACACTCAAATACAGCCGCTAAATGCAATTTCATGTCCCTAAATATTTCTAAGATATTTTTGTCACAACTAATATTTTTTCATTACATATCTTCTCTTTTAGCATTTTGTTGGGTCAGTCACAAAATGTCAGGACACTGATTTACAGGAATGGAATGTGTTTCCAGTCTGTAAACAATTCTAATATATCTAAACTGCAACTAGAACTTTGTCTCATCCAACCGTTCAATGCAACATATACCTCCAAACAATCATAAGGATTTTCTTTTATGTTACCATTAGTGTTTTGTCTAGCCACACATATTTTCAACTATTACTTTGTCCCATCTGTCACTAAAACATGTCATACTTGTAACGTGTCCATCATAAAAAGTTGAAGCTCTCAGTAAAAACAACTGAATTTATGTCTAGGCTACAAACAGTTTTAAACAATGTCTATAGCAGTGTTTGGTCTTACCACACATATTCACAGCATTTATTTTGTCTAATGCCTCCCAAACAGTTGACACACTCAGTGTACAGTCACTAAATGGATCTCATTCCTAAAAACAAATATAAATACTCCACTTCATAGCTAGTTGTATCTAATCACAAATCTTCACAACTATTATTTTGTCAGATCTTTAGCAAAAGGGTGGCACAAAATGTCTTTCCATATAATATTTTAACTTTGTGTCTATTAATGTTATCTCTACTATTCAATAAATATGGCATGCTCAGCTGCATTCACTGAATGCCAATCCTTCCCCAGAAAATCTGCAGGCTTTTTCCTTAGAACATGTTGTATTGTATCCTCAAAATCTTTAGAACACACAAAAGTGTGGTATACTCGGTTGCAGCCACTGAATGTATAACCTTTTCTAAACAACTGTATGTTATTTACTTCACAATCAATATTGTTGTAATATTACAAATCTTTACATCTATTATTTCTTCTTCTCTGTCACAAATATTTAACTCTTATTTCCAACCACTAAATAAATATCGTGCCACCAAACAATGCTACAACATTTTATTTGCAGCAAGTATTTTGTTTTGTAGCAAAAACAAAATACACCAGCTGCATCTATTAAGTATAATTACATACCACCACATGATTCTTAAACATTTCTTTACTAATAGCATTTTGATTCAGCACAATTCTTCATACCTAATATTGTGTCTTGTCCTTTAAAACAGTTGGATATTTCAGTTACAACTATTTTTTTTTCTTTTTATGTATTGTTTAAAGTGCATTTCGTTGCATTGCAACCTTTTCACACCATTACATATACATATATTTTAATCATTAATCACACAAATGATAAGACCCTTTCGTACTATTACAACACATATCATAGACACATGCCATCAAATACCATCAAGATACTATTGAAACTGGAAAGACACTACTATCTCACCCTACAATTACAAATAATAGATCATTAAAAATAAAACAACCACGTTATTACAATTAAGGCTATAATTACAAATGTCATCTCTTCCTTGTATTGACACAAGTTTACTAAAAGCAATTACACCAAATTAGCTTATTACCTGCCTTCATGTAATTTTAGGGATTTTCTCAGCAACTAGTACTTTGACTTATCAAAAACCTTCGCTACCAGGGTTTATTTCTAAGTTGCTTCAATAAACTAACAAAATCAACCAGAGCTATTGAATGTGCATCCGGTTTACAAACAATTTTCTTTTCAAATAGTTATTTTCCTTTGCTACTTATATTTTGTGTTGTTGGCTCAAAATGTTGCTACACTCAAGAACAGCAACTCAATGTATATTCAGCCTCCAAATGATACTAAGATGTTTTCTTTGCATTCTGGATTTTGTCTTCACAGCTTTCTTAATTGTTAGCATTGTATCTCATTGCTTAAAAACATTAAAACAATAACATCAAGTTAGTGAAAGTATATCCTGCGGCACTAAAATCTAAAACAACTAGTATTTTGTCTTGTCACGGCTCTTCACAACTACTATATTGTGTTATCCACCATATAAAATTGGCCCGCTCAGTTACAGCCACTGAAACTATATCCTGCTTTCGTAGCACAATAAAGATTTCACGTTTTGTGTAAAGAGGCAATTCAAACTCTATTATGACATGCAAGAATTGCCAAAATAAACAGTCTGAACTTTTTTATATGCACTGAAGAAGAATTTGGCTCGATAATTCCAGCCGCTAGAGCAGGGAAGAAGGGAAGAAGCTTTGGCTCCTGTGCCCCTCTCATGGGATGGGCCAGTGGGAGAGCAGCACAACATCCATGCTCATCCATGTTCGGTTCTTACCTCACTGTGTACATACACAGAGGAATTCACACAGGGGTGATAAGCTGCAATGTATCTCCATACATACACACCACATTTGTATGTTGCTTGTTTTTTTACTGTTTCAGCAGAGGCAACGCTAACATAATGAATGACAATGATACAGCTGTCATGCTAAAAGACCAAAAGATCATTGAAGCATAATGTCCAGAAACAGTTGTTCAGCAACTGATCCAAATTAGGAAAACCTCTCTATGGTTGATCTTTTTTTGTTATGAACGGTTTCATCTGTTAATGATGGTGAATGCCTTGCCACACTTTGAAAACTGCTTTAGCAGCAGGAAACAACATGATTTGAGAAGCAAATTCTGTCATCTTTCATACACAAGTCTGAACGTCTCACACAGGATGTCAGCCATGTATACACCCAATTGTGCATCTACGCATCCAAATCATTCATCCATAAACTCCCCCAAAACAGTGACACAAAAGTTATATCTCAAACCACACAATTAGCCCCTCTCCACTAAAACACCCATATACACAATAAATCATGGGTCTGCGGCTGTCCAGAAGTTTTGGACTATTTCTCCCCTGATCCCTCACCACTGACTATGTTGGCTAAGGCTGATGAGAACGGTTTAGAGACACATTTGAAAGACACCTGCAATACACAGACTGAAAACAATATGAAGTGTGTTTATGCCTTGCTAATACTTAATTTATCTTTATTTTGATCAACTGTTTATTTTAATGTGGTGATATATTACAGGGTGAGGAACATTTTAGCCAACACTTGGCTGGCTTCATTTCTAGGGAGCAGCATTTACCCAGTCCCATCCTCTAGAGTGTCCAAACACAGGGATTACATTAATAGGTCATTGAAAAAACAAGGGGTACACCCGCCAAAGAGGAAACATCCCCATTCAAACATATTTAACGGTGCAGGGGGAAAAGAAGAAACATTATTAAAACAAACTAAAAGCGACTAACAAATGGATACTACATGCATTCATTTATGTATGTTCTCTAAAGCAGTCTGTGCATGCTGAGTTCAATATGGCACGTATAAACCTAATACAAACATTTTAGTTTGTATATGTTGCTTGTGCCCTAGTCTTGAAGATTCACAATACCATCTGCAAATAACATTGTTTATAATCGTCCATCTGGTATGTTGAACATAGAAAATGGCACATGGACACTTCAGAAACGTACAACCCCCAGGTTTTGACTTTATATTGATGGTTACTTAGATTAATCCTGTGCAGTCCTCACTGATCCCCAGCCTATGATTACCTCCCATGTGGCCAGAGGACGGCAGCCGTACCTGATCCTGGGGGTGGCATTATGAAGGAGGATCACATGGGTGGAGATGGCTGTTGTGGACATGTGGTGATACCATCAGAAGAGATGCAATATTTATCCCTTCCTTGTGAAGAAGACCCTATAAATCCTAGATTTCTGATGGCATGTTGTCATTATGCAAGTCCTTTCAGTTGCAAAACCTTGAAACCCTTTTTTATCAAATAGACAGGATAGCATTCACACCTCATATGTACATAACACATGTATAACACCTCTTGTTTCTTATGGTTTTGATTCAAACAAAAATCCAAAGCAATACAACTTTAAAAACAACAATAATCCTATGGACTCCAACTCCCATAAAACCTCAAGTACTGGGACGAGGAAGAGGAAGAAGGAATTAATGTGAATCAAAAGGAACACCAAGCAACACGTGCAGACTTGTTGTTGTGATGGAAATCAGCTGTGTGGGACGTTTAGGAATAGTGTGCCTTTTCAAGTCAGAAGTGAAGGTGGAGGGGAAGGCTACAGAGCAAGCGAAGCAGGAAGCAGAACTGAAGGCAGACACCCGAGAGAAGGCTGTACTGAAGGAGGCAGGTGCTTCATACCGGAAAGGCAAGAGACCTGGAGAAGCACAGTGAGTACAGCACGAGGACCGCTTGGGAGTCGGCAACAGTGGAAAGGACACAGCCACACTGAGGAGCAGCTGTTCAACCAGCGGGTGAAGGAGAAACTGATGGGAGAACTGTGGAAGGGTCTGCAGAGCACATAATGCTTTCCCGACGCAAGTACACACCATGGGTCAGAAACGCCTTCAACCACAAGGAGTATTGAGAGACCTGCAGTATTCTGACAGGCATACAGACAATTGAATACTTGTTTTGCATCTCAACCAAGTGATATAGCAAGACAAAATTTACACAAGTCTCCATATATGAGACGTTGATATGGGGACACTGGAGTAAAAGTTGTGGTAAGCAATTAAACACAAATGAAGAAGTTAAAAGGCAAGTCTTCACATATAAGCTGCCAATGTGGGGAAGATTGGACCAATATTGACACTTTTTCATAACTCTTATGAAGAGACATTTCTTCTACTCTTTAGGAACCATTGCTTGGAAAAGACATTGGGCCTCATTACGGGTCGGGCAGTCCGGAAATAACAGTGGCGGTAAACCCAGTCTGACCTGGCGGGTTTAACACCGCCCGCCTGCAGGCAGACGTGGAAACACCAGCACCATCACGAAATGGTGCCGGTGTTTCCACTTCCCCATTCCCAGGGACTCAATGGGAATGGGGATTTACCGAAATTCTTCTTCCGTAATTCCCGGGTCACCGGGGTTGTAATGCGCTGGTAATTCTGGGAATCACGGAGGCGGAATGAGCCAGAAAAACCGGCAGGTTACCGCCGGACTCGTAATGAGGCCCATTGACTCATTAGGAGTGTGGCGGCCGCGGAATGAACGTTGCCGGCAAGGGACCAGCACCATTCATTCCGGGCTGCCACATTACAAGGTCTGCAGTGGGTCTGGCTCTGCACGCCTGGCCAGACCAGACGTGCAGAGTGGGACCCACTAGCAACCAAGGATGCTAACAACGGGCCGTCATTAGTAGGCCTGTTGGTAGCATCCTCCCCATTCCCATTGAGCCGTATGGGGGCTCAAATGGGAATGGGGATGCATCGGGTCCGGGTTCCGCAAAAAGGATTTATCGGGCCCTCCAAGTTCGGAATGGCCCGGTGAGTCCCCTTTTGCGGGATCTGGACCAGGACCCGAGTTTGGAGGTAGCCAGGCCCTTATTAAGGACCTGGCTACCTCCAAACTCGTAATGAAGCCAATTGTATCTCATCATCCTTAAGAAAGTGTTAAACACCATGGGCTTCATTACGATCTCGGCGGTACCCAATGCCGCTATTGGCAGCATGGCTGCCGCCGAAATCGCGTCCGGGTTCCCAGAATGAGGAATTATCTGGCCATTCTGAGTTCAGAGGGCCTGGTAATTCCTCCTTCTAGGAACTCGGGCCCGGACCTTCCCCATTCCCATTTCAGCCCATATAGGGCTGAATGGGAATGGGAGAGGCAGCAAACAATGGGCTGATTATGAGCAGCCCGTTGTTTGCTCCCTCCTCCCCTCGCAGGACCCGCTCTGTAGGTCTGGTGAAACCAGACGTGCAGACCTGGTCCCGCAAAGGGACCTTGTAATCAGGCGGTACGGGCATGACGGCGCCGGCACCTTTACCTGCGCCGTTAACCCCGTACCGCCTGGGTTATAATGAGGCCCCATTACTTAAGTTGCTGTGTAGAAGAGCCGCTTTTGCCATCTTTTCAAACACCATTCTTGGGCAGACACTTTTCATCATCCTTGTGTGAAAGAGAAATGTTTGCTACACTTAAGGAATCTTTCTTTAAACATATTACTTTCAATATTTTACCTGAGAGGGGGAAGGGAATCAACCCCTAGATGAAAGGATTGTTTTGCTGGATTTACATATTTGGTTTTTGCACACTTTTGCTGAATCTAAAAGCAGAGACATTTACCTTGCACCTTTTGTTGTTCATTTTTAGTGTGAGGCATAAGGACAGTTTGCCTAAAGACTGACCTTTAGTTTTAGTTTCCTAGCCAGTGAAAATCTCTTTAGGATAGGTACAGAAAGACCTTTATTTATTTTTATAAAATATCTACGGGGTGATTCATGGAATGATTGTGCGCCAAAATGTGTGGCACACGTGTGAAAAACGCAGCACACGTGTGCGTAACGCATGCGCGCGCCCCTTACCGATTCATGAAAGGCCCTGCGCCTGGCTTATCTGGGACCTGCGCGGAATCCGTGCGTGGCGCACGCGTCACTGTGACAACCCGAAAGCTGTGCACGAGTCACCCAGTGAAGGCGCACAATATCCAGCACACACACCTAAAAAGGTGGCGGATCACGCGGAATGGGGAACAACGTGCGAAAATGAGGCCGTAACGGGGGAAGTACATTAGCGAAATCTCTGCAACGCACACACGCGCGCTAAAAACACGTATTCATGGAATTGAACAGGGCAAACCCGTGCACGCCAAAAGACGCGCAAAGCCAGAGAAACGTCCGCCAAGCTATTAGGCAGAAACCTGTGCAGTTCCCTCTGGGACCACTGCAAAAGATTTAAGACTACAGGTGTTGGCAGTAAACCCACTTGGTAGCAGTCTGCACCACACAGATTCACTGTGGTAGCTGTGGCTGAGCAGTCAGACTTCCCTCAAGAAGAGTTAGGCAGTATACAGAGGATACATAAATAGGTACAGAGGTACAATAGCACAAGCAAACACTGACAAAAGCTAGGTGTCAAAGTATAAACTTATTTATTAAAGGTACACTCGTAAATTACACTAGCACATTAGAAAAGATAAGAAAGTCAAACACAGTTACTATTACTCATATGTACATCCCTAATCGTTTGTTGGACAATTCTAAGTTAACACCACTTATTTCCAACCAGAGGTGAGCGCTTAACGTTAGATGGTACTCCAACAAGTATTACCAAAAGGGAGGGAAAAGGCAGAAATAAAGAGAGCAGTTAGGTAAAACACTTTTCAAATAAGGTTGGCAAAGACAGTCAATAGTGGAACAAGGGGAATTAGTTCGGGGCCCGCGTTAGAGGGAGCCAGGCGAAAATGTGCCCAAGATCACACAATGTCACAAGTCTTTGCAGGTGAGTAGAAAACGGTTTTACTAGGGTTCTGAAAAGTTTAGTTAGGGTGTCCCAGACCTACCCAGGTTCGAGAGCCGAGGGCTAAATCTACCCCGTACAATCGGTGGCAAGGGAGGCCGGGCGGATCACAGTACCTTTAAAAGTGGAAAGATTCCTCCAGCGGTGGTAGTCGTTCCTGGTAGTGGGTGCAAGTTGCGGCGTCGTCCCGAGGAAGAGGTGATCTCGACGGGGAGGAAGGCTGCAGGCCGTTGCACTACCAGGGATGAGGCCAGCCGTGGAGTTCTCCGGTCACAAAGGATTTTTACCCCTCTTTCGCGGTTGAGGTAAAAAGTGGTATCCCGGTTGCCGGGGTGCTTGGCACAGGCAAGGCGGCCACGAGATGCTTCGGGACGGCGAAAAGAAGGCAGCAACTGGTTGTCCCCACCAGTTAAGGGAAGAAGACTCTCCGGCGGGAGATCTCCTCTGTCGTCGGGAAAAGTGGTGAGACGATTCTGCAGGGCTTCACCGGTGGTGTCGTCTTGGCAGGTCGGCTCGGCTTCTCCCTCTTCGGCTTCTTAGGTCCTGTGGCGACTTCTGAAGAACCAGTCCCAAAAACCCTGCTTTTATGCAGCAAACCCCCATTCATACAGCCTAGCTGTCACTCAAACATGCTAAGTGGTGAGCGGGGTGGCTCACCACTTGGGCCAATCAGGACGGAGTGCGACTGGAGTTACCAAGGTAACTCAGTCCAGGGTGCCTAAATCCCCCTCCACCCCTCCTAAGTACCCCAGACAGAGTGGCACCACTTTGGAGGGCTTCTGTGGAGAAGCCCGCCAAAAGTGGAACAAAGGGCTCCACTTTGGGTCAGAGTTACAGAGGCGAACGCCAACGCCATTTTAGAATCAAGTTTTGGCAAAAAATCCCAACTGGAGTTATAATAATAAATATATAAACCGGCGGTATGTTTGAGGCTACCGTAAATAAATAAATAAATGTGTTAGCCTAAAACAATGGGAAATCCCATAGGAAAATATTTGCGGTTGAATATAAAAAGTAGTTTCCACTGCCACCAGCCAAAACTCGATCAGGGGGGACGGAGATGTGCCCCCTCGACTAACAGACCCTGGGGCAATCGAATTGCCCCAGCCAGTACATCCACAATATGATGGTTTGTACTGGTTCTGTTCAGGATTTAAGACTAGTAAAGTCATTGGTGACTTTACATGCCCTGGGAGACAGTAGTCAGTCCCAGGGTATGGAGTCTATGTTGGGGAGACCCTAGGACACCCCTGGGTTACTGCACAGAGGGTGCTGTGTAACCCACATCACAAAAATACATGAGGCCCTATGGGGTAAAAGACCCCATAGCCCATTCAACACAAGGTAAACCAAAGAAATATACTTCAAACATGCCCAAGAGTGAGGGTAAAAGTGTCTCACTCTTGGCAGGAGAAAAAAAGAAACCCCAGAAATCCAGCAAAGCTGCTGGGGGACTCACTAGGTAGGGAAATTCAGCCTAAACAGAGAATTCTCCCTAACACTCGCCCTCCCCAGACTAAGGGACAGGAGGATTTAATCCACTCCTGGATGAACCTCATACCTCTAGTCGATGATATACATCCTAGAGAGTCCATCAGCATTTTGATGGTGACACCCTGACCTATGTTCAATGGAGAACTCAAAGGTTTTCTTTTGCAAGCTAAAGGACCTACAGACCCTTTGAGGAACATCAGTCTTTTTGTTATAGGGGATCTGGTTGACCAGTCCCTCAGAAGTGGGTATAACTTCTGAACCTATGTTAGGCTTTTTCAAGGGGTCCTTATAAAGGATTCCCTTAGATCTAGAGGGGCCTCCAAGGTTCCTCACCACCTCTCTTGTGGGAGCAGGTGGGGTCTTAGGCCTCTTGGTTGGAGGGGTTGGGGTTAGGCAATGTACCTGCTTCCCCTTCCTCTTAGATCTACCCTTACCTATTTTAGGAGTTTCCCCCCTAATATTAGGATTTGAGTTGGGGTCTTCAGTAGAAGGTCCAACAGTCTGAAGGTTTTTGGCCTTAGACTTTTCTTTTCTGGTTTTCCACCAGCACTGAGAATTACCAGTTCTCTCAGGTTCAGATAGGGGCCCAGTAGGTCTATCCTCCTCTTCCTCAGAAGCAGGGGGAGTCACAGACTCTGAAACTGGGGAAACAATGATGGAGCTTGTTTGGGGCTCCCATTTCCCTAATGTACTAGCCTGAAATGGGCCTGGGTTAGAGGTCAACTTACTAACACCAGAGCTTGTAGTGGGGGTCTCAGTAGAGGTTCCCACAGGCTTAGAGTGGTCCCTTAAGGTAGCCTCTCTAGCCAATTTGGTTAGGTTCTGGTTCTCCATACTGGGAGGCCTGGGGGTATGTGACACTACTCTGAGAGTTCTTAGGTCATTCCCCAACAGGACTTTCCCAGGCACCTCAGTCTGAACACTGACAGGGATCCTCACTGTCATGTTGTTACACTGTATGAGGGCTGGTAGAATGGGAACCATCTGGACAGGGCCTCCAGACATTTTAGTGGGACCTTTGGGTGCTTTAGCCACATCCTCAGGTCGAAAGAAGCTTTCATCCACTACTGTTCTGCTGGCCCCAGTGTCTCTCCTGGCAGGAGTATCCTGGCCATTGACAAGAACACTGTCCACATAATACACCTTAGAGTTAACAGGTAGGGAGTTATACACAACCCTATTCTGGGGACTAACCAGACCCATAGGCTCTAAGTTCACAGTTGCTTGAAGACCCAAGGGTTCTTCAGCAAAGAGTTCAAAGTGGGCACTAGCCATCTGTACTTCATCCTCTGGAGTAAAGGCTAAGGAGGCTGTGCTGATCCCTGCAGGTTTACCCTTGCACCTGGGATCCCCTTTGATATGGTCAGTAGCCTTACAGATATAGCATTGTCCAAATGCTCTCTGAAAGGGTGGCTTGTCCTGACGCCCTTCTGGTTTTTGGCCAGAAGGTACACTAGCCTGTTGTGGTTTACCCTGCGGCTTACCCTGGTTATGTGGTTGTTTGTGGCCCTCTTTGGTATGGGAGGTATTAGAATTCTCTGGATTCACTTTGGGTGGCTGCTTTCCCTCATCCTTTTTCTGAGTTACCCCAGAATCCTTGTGAGTAGCCCTGTTGGCAACCCACAAGTCAGCAGCCTTAGCTAGTTTCCTAGGATCTAATTCCTGTGAATCAGCCAAGTGCTGTCTGAGCTCAGGAGAGCAGGCATCATAAATTGACTCCATCATTACAAGATTTCTCATACCTTCATAAGTGTTCACCTTGTAACCCTTAATCCATCCCTCTAAGTTTTTCAACCCTTCACACACCCAGGTAGCCCAAGGGGTACCATCATGCTTTTTGAGGCTCCTAAACCTCTTAAGATACTGGGAAGGGGTCTTCCCAAACCTAGCTATCAAAGCTAGTTTCACACATTCATACTCTTTCCTATCCTCCTCCCCCAACTCCATTACCACATCAGTTGCAACAGGGGGAAGCCTAGAGAACAACCAGGTGAGTAACTCATTACCTGTGATGTTCTGGAGCCCATGATTATACTCAAACATAGACAACCAATCCAACACATCCAACTTAGGCTCATACATACGAATCAATTCCTTAGGCATCCGGGGTCTTTTAGGACTGGAACTTCTAGAGGAGCCAGAGAGAGAAGCATTCTCAACAGACAATTTCTTCATTTCTAGCTCATACTTGAGCTCCATTTCCCTTAGCCTTAGTTCTTTGTCAGTTTGAGCATTAAGTTTCTTGTACTCTAATTCAAGTTTCATTTTCTCCAGTTCAAAGTATTGAGGGCTAAATGTGGGACCTGGCAAAGGTCCAGTAGGTACAGCTGGTAGAGCAGACAGAGGCCTAGAGGGACTATCTACAACAGTTTCATCCTCCTCTTCTTTTTCTGACCCAAGATCATCAATACCTTGTTCCATATCAAGATCATTGCTGCTTTCTACATTTGCTGGAGTGATAGGTTCCTCTGGACCATCCTCCAGACTTTGGTTTTCTAACAACCTTTCTATTAGCTCTATTTTCTTTCCTTTAGTCATGAGATTCTTATGCTTACAGAGAAGTCTTAGACAATCAGCAGTTTTTGTAGCAAGGGACTCTTGACTATAACTTTCCATAGTAGACAGGTTAAAAATGACTTTTTCTTTCTTGTGCTTAAGTTTTGTGGTTAGTTGCACTAAGGTATCTCAAAAGTACTCTAAAGTGTATACTCAATACAGATCTCACCGCTGTACACCAGTGTTAGGCAGAAACCTGTGCAGTTCCCTCTGGGACCACTGCAAAAGATTTAAGACTACAGGTGTTGGCAGTAAACCCACTTGGTAGCAGTCCGCACCGCACAGATTCACTGTGGTAGCTGTGGCTGAGCAGTCAGACTTCCCTCAAGAAGAGTTAGGCAGTATACAGAGGATACATAAATAGGTACAGAGGTACAATAGCACAAGCAAACACTGACCAGAGCTAGGTGTCAAAGTATAAACTTATTTATTAAAGGTACACTCGTAAATTACACTAGCACATTAGAAAAGATAAGAAAGTCAAACACAGTTACTATTACTCATATGTACATCCCTAATCGTTTGTTGGACAATTCTAAGTTAACACCACTTATTTCCAACCAGAGGTGAGCGCTTAACGTTAGATGGTACTCCAACAAGTATTACCAAAAGGGAGGGAAAAGGCAGAAATAAAGAGAGCAGTTAGGTAAAACACTTTTCACATAAGGTTGGCAAAGACAGTCAATAGTGGAACAAGGGGAATTAGTTCGGGGCCCGCGTTAGAGGGAGCCAGGCGAAAATGTGCCCAAGATCACACAATGTCACAAGTCTTTGCAGGTGAGTAGAAAACGGTTTTACTAGGGTTCTGAAAAGTTTAGTTAGGGTGTCCCAGACCTACCCAGGTTCGAGAGCCGAGGGCTAAATCTACCCCGTACAATCGGTGGCAAGGGAGGCCGGGCGGATCACAGTACCTTTAAAAGTGGAAAGATTCCTCCAGCGGTGGTAGTCGTTCCTGGTAGTGGGTGCAAGTCACGGCGTCGAGAGGTGATCTTGAGGGGGAGGAAGGCTGCAGGCCGTTGCACTACCAGGGATGAGGCCAGCCGTGGAGTTCTCCGGTCACAAAGGATTTTTAGCCCTCTTTCGCGGTTGACGTAAAAAGTGGTATCCCGGTTGCCGGGGTGCTTGGCACAGGCAAGGCGGCCACGAGATGCTTCGGGACGGCGAAAAGAAGGCAGCAACTGGTTGTCCCCACCAGTTAAGGGAAGAAGACTCTCCGGCGGGAGATCTCCTCTGTCGTCGGGAAAAGTGGTGAGACGATTCTGCAGGGCTTCACCGGTGGTGTCGTCTTGGCAGGTCGGCTCGGCTTCTCCCTCTTCGGCTTCTTAGGTCCTGTGGCGACTTCTGAAGAACCAGTCCCAAAAACCCTGCTTTTATGCAGCAAACCCCCATTCATACAGCCTAGCTGTCACTCAAACATGCTAAGTGGTGAGCGGGGTGGCTCACCACTTGGGCCAATCAGGACGGAGTGCGACTGGAGTTACCAAGGTAACTCAGTCCAGGGTGCCTAAATCCCCCTCCACCCCTCCTAAGTACCCCAGACAGAGTGGCACCACTTTGGAGGGCTTCTGTGGAGAAGCCCGCCAAAAGTGGAACAAAGGGCTCCACTTTGGGTCAGAGTTACAGAGGCGAACGCCAACGCCATTTTAGAATCAAGTTTTGGCAAAAAATCCCAACCGGAGTTATAATAATAAATATATAAACCGGCGGTATGTTTGAGGCTACCGTAAATAAATAAATAAATGTGTTAGCCTAAAACAATGGGAAATCCCATAGGAAAATATTTGCGGTTGAATATAAAAAGTAGTTTCCACTGCCACCAGCCAAAACTCGATCAGGGGGGACGGAGACGTGCCCCCTCGACTAACAGACCCTGGGGCAATCGAATTGCCCCAGCCAGTACGTCCACAATATGATGGTTTCTACTGGTTCTGTTCAGGATTTAAGACTAGTAAAGTCATTGGTGACTTTACATGCCCTGGGAGACAGTAGTCAGTCCCAGGGTATGGAGTCTATGTTGGGGAGTCCCTAGGACACCCCTGGGATACTGCACAGAGGGTGCTGTGTAACCCACATCACAAAAATACATGAGGCCCTATGGGGTAAAAGACCCCATAGCCCATTCAACACAAGGTAAACCAAAGAAATATACTTCAAACATGCCCAAGAGTGAGGGTAAAAGTGTCTCACTCTTGGCAGGAGAAAAAAAGAAACCCCAGAAATCCAGCAAAGCTGCTGGGGGACTCACTAGGTAGGGAAATTCAGCCTAAACAGAGAATTCTCCCTAACACAAGCGAAAGCAGGCACAAGCGCCCCTGCGGCATAAAAGTGTGCGCAAACAACAAACAATCATATATGGCTACAATTAATGTCCCATTTCTCACAGCAGTGATCGTGGGACACCGCAGGAGGAGGATAGCCAGGCCCCACATTTTCTTACCCAGGATCAGCCTTTTTGGGATGCCTGATGACCAAGTCTATGACAGGTACAGGTTTCCACCTCATATCCTCTTAGACCTGGTCACTAAGTGGAAGGATGACCTCACATCACCCCTCTTGTGCTCCCAAGCACTGAGCCCGTTGGAAAAGGTGCTCAATGACCTGCATTTTTTTGGCCACTGGGTCATTTCAGCGGACAACTGCCATAGTTCAGGGCGTCTAACAGGCCACGCAGTCACGCTGCCTACACCAGGTGTTGGCAATCATGACTGCACGCCCCTCAGTCCGCAGGCACATATACATGCCCAGAACACCCGAAGAAAGGCAGGCCGTGGTCCAGGACTTTATGGGGTGGCACACTTCCCCAGAGTGCTTGGTGCCATTGATTGCACCCATGTGGCCCTACGTCCACATAAGGCCACTGAGCACATCTATTGCAACAGCAAGCACTGGCATTACATCAACATGCAGATTGTATGCGAAGCCAAGGGAATCATCACCTCTTTCTATGCAAACTATCCCGCGTCCACCCATGACAGTTTCATATTCAGAATGTCAGCCCAACACTGGGACCGGGAAGCTGGGAGGCATGGCAACATGGCTCATTGGTGAGTACAAATGCCTGTGCACATGCATGTATTTCACACACATACAAATACACAAACCCAACTAATGACAACCATTATCACCCCCCGAGGGGAAAGTGCCTACACTCTGAGCACCTACATGGTGACACCAATACAGAACCCCACCACACCACTCCAGGTAAGATGCAACTCAGCCCACATTGCAACCAGGGGCATAGTGGAGCGCACATTCGGAGTGCTGAAGTCACGTTTACGCTCCCTTTTCCACTCTGGTGAGCAGCTTATATATGCTCCCCAGTAGTGTGCAGGATCATTGTGGCAGCATGTCTCCTGTACAACATTGCAACTCGGCGGGGTGTACGGACATGGTGGTGCCCCCAAATCACCAACCATAGGCACGCCCACTGCGCATGAGCGGGGAAAGGGCACATGGAGAAGCAGCTCGTACCCAGCTTGTGGCTAAATTTTTCACCTAAACTCCCCCCCTGCACAGTGCACACAGGCCTGGCACATTCCAGGTGACAATCGATGATGACAAAGGGACAGTCAACTGTCACAAACTTAACACCCTGAGAATGTGTCCCTGGAATTGCAGCATTGTGTGCATCCCTAGCCACTTAAACAAACACAATCCCATGTGACCAAAAGGCACACATGCAAGCTACAGATTGCATCCCCCATGCAAAATAGCACATCCAAATGCTGGTATGTCACCTAAACCTCCCTCAACCCCATGCCACCCACTCGACACACCATGCCATGGTATGCAATGTGAAAACTACAATAAAAATATCAACACACATGACACAACTGTCACAAAGTGCACAATCAAAATGGAAACAGGCCACAGACAATCCCCTCAGACACAGACCCTGAAGAAAAGATTGAGCAAAGCATCCTACCTATACTAAAAGTACATAAATGCATGCCACCAAAGGTGTGAACACCAAAACCTCAAACCTTTGGTGGCATGCATTTCAGGGAATCCCAAAAAAGAAATGAAAATGTGGGTGCTGCTGCCTTGTCCCCCGCAACACCCTGCTCACAACACAACACAGTACAAGGAATGGTGTTTGCGGACTGGAAACCCCTGCAGCTGCATGAAAAAGCAAAACATAAAAATGAACTTGTGCAGCTGGGACACAGCATATCTCAGAAGGCAAGTAGTGTGTGCATGGGTGGAAGTTGAGGTGCTGTTGGGGGTGGGGGTGTGTTGTGTGTGTTGTGGGGGTGTGTTTGCAGGGCGATTCAATGCATGTGAGCATGTGAAATGCAGTGTAGCATACATTTTCCATGTGAATTACTCCATTATGGACACATCTGCAACGGAAAAATTCTGATGATCCCGTGACACATCATAAGCAAAACAAACACAGGACTATCAATTTACCAGCATAACATATCATAAACACAGGACCCAATAGTGACAATGTCAGACAGTGAGGAAACACCATAGCACAAGTCCCTCAATGTGACATTGCCACCACACGTCCCGCTACCATCATGAGAGTGGCATCAACAGCTAAAGGGGGCATGGAACCGCATACAGCATGAAGTGCATTAACAATGTATACAGTCACGGCAATATATGAATAAACAAAATGAAATCATGCACAGTCAACAATATACTCACCAAAATGCAGTCCAACCATACACTGGAGAAATCATCATGAATCCCCACTAGGGGTGTATACACAAGTTGGACTTCAGACTGGCCACAGATATGACGGTAGTCCAATGCCTCTGTGTAAGTTGCTGTCACATGGTGCCATCCTTGCGAGCCCATGGAAAGGGGAATCAGGAGTGGCATATGTGTCCGGACCCCAAGTCACAAACACAAACACAAACACGAGACAAGCCTGTATGGGCCCAGCTGTAACACACAGTGTATGCCATCGGATGCCACATAGCACCACCCTGTAACATAAATGCACAGTAAACAAAAAATAAAAATGGCCATAGTGGACCCGGGGGGGGGGGAGGCACCCCTGAGGGGGGAGGTGCAGGATGCACCTCAACACCACATGTGTTGATGTTGAGACTAAAAAAAAATCCTCCATGGGCTCATGGTCTTCACGGCCCGACCTGAGTGAGAAATAGGTTGTCGCCGTCATCACCTCCTGGTAGTACATCAGGAGGTGCACGTGGCACAGGTACCTGACCACACATAGCCCCAGCAAGCCCCTCAATGGCAGCAAGCATGCAGACCTGGTGAGCCTGCTTCTGCCGGAATATGGCACAGAGGTCCCCATGCACCACCTCACGTGTAATACGGAGTTCCTTCTGCAAGGACACACGTGTTACACAGAGTTCTGCCAGGGAGGCCTCACATGACAGACGTACCTGCTCCCCGCTTGCATAGAGTTCAGCCGAGAGGGTGCATTCCAGCTACTCCATCCTCTGTTCTGCCCCTGGCCCATAATGAGTGCAGCCAGAGTACTAGGAAATGTTATCATCCCTCTCTGTTTTCTTGTGGGCCTGTGCCTCAGCAGCAATATCTGAGCGCAGAGCCACAAGTTCAGCCCAGCGAGCCCTGTTGGAGGCCGCCGTGCCCAGCCTGAGTGAGCGGCACGTGGAATGCATTGCCTGCTGCTGAAGCTCCACCTGCCTATCAGGAGAGAATGGAATCGGCCACACGTTCCATGCCTTGAGCCAACATCTCAATCGCTCCCCCCTGTTGCTGTGCAATGGCATACATGGCATTCTTCCACCAAGTGTTCCCCGGTGGCACACGGCCACTGCTTTGCTGGACACCACGGCTGTTGGGCCTAAGGAGATGTGGTCCTTGCTGTGCCGGCACAGCCTGTGGCTGCAGGACTGCATTTCTCCATCAATCCGCTGGAGCAACTGGTGTGGAGTGTTACCCTGCACCCATAACCACCACAGGCCGACATTCCAACACTGACTGGCCCCTTGAGGGGTCTACCCCCACTGCAGGTGTGGCTGACAGAACAGAATCCACTGCAGAATCAACCGCCATCGACGGCATGGATTCATGAGCATCTGATTCAACTTCAGAGCCAGAGAGATCCTGAGAGCCGTACCCTGAGGCAGACCTGGACATATTGGCCTGGAGCACTGAGGGATGTTCGTGGCCTACCAGCCCACGACCACCACTGGTGTATGGTTGTAGACCTGAACACTCCACCCTGTCTGGCATCTCCTCCTCCTCTGCTTCCGGTGCCTCATTACCTGTAACAAAATAAAAAAACACATGAGCACACAGGTCAGCAGCACATACCACACACATAGTACACACAATATTAACAGCCAACTCATGAAGCAGCCATGTCACACACGACACAAACTCTGCCATGCATGCAGTGGCAATGAAATGGAAGGGGACCCTGAAAGCAGACATGGATGTGTCTCAAATGTGAAGGCCACACATGTACTGCATCTTGCATATCACCTGCATCACACACAACCTACTGGCAGGCATAGATCCTAGCCAAAAATGACAGATGGCAACAAAGAGATGGCACGTAGCATAGCCATGGCACAATTCACAATTAGCCACAGCAGTAAGTCAAATAGAACTGTCCATGACACATGTAAAATGCATGTCAACATGCACTACAACAAAATGAATATCAATATAAGTACACATGCCACAGGATGCAACAACACAAGTGTTTTGAAATACAGTGAAGGGAGGCACATGGATACATACATGCCAGGTCACTTTGACATCACACAAGTGAATAGGCAGGTTGAAGGGTGAAACATGGCTCGGAAGTGTGTGGGTGCATTGCAGCACATGTGTGCATCCTCAACTATCAACAAAACCAAAAACGTAGTGATGTCAATCTTGTCACATGACGGCACTGTAAGGGCAAGTGCAGTCATCATGTGCAAAGTTGGGTTGTAGGGATGCACTGACCACCCCCTTTCCCCCAGGCGGAATGACAGGGAGCCAGTGCATGGCTCTGATTAGCTGACCACAGTACTGCGAAGTTGCAGACAGTGTTGGCAGGTGTCAATTGCATCATCTGAGTCAACTGACACTCCAGCAGATGAGAGGGGGACAGAAAGAAGGACACATGAGGAACCATCACAAGTACATCAATACAGGCAGAAGCCACAACACCAGTTGCCTGGAGGCAGGGTGGCTGTAACAGATGGAGGCCTGTGCTCGACACAGACAAGGACACCCTAAACATGTGTGTGATGATGAAGTGACCCTGGGTGAGCATGACATGGATGACCAAATACCATGAGATGGATAGAATACTGGAGATGTGGTACAATGATTAGCCTGCCACAGACCCATATGGGCTTGCAGGGAATGCAATGGTCCATGAATAAATACTCAAGTACACTCTGAGCCTGTGCCATCTGTATGGTCCAAGTGAGACACCCTGCATCAATAACAAAGGATGAACCCCACAGTACAAGTATGGCAGGGTTGCACAGGGAAGTGTGAATGTACACAGGAAATGGGAACAGGCCATTGCAGTAGGCCAACACGGAAACCGCCAGTACCATGGAGACAGTGAGCTGCAGGGTGGTGGAGAGGAAAGGAAGCATGCCGTGATGAGGAGCAGCTTGCAGGGTGACCTCACATAGCCATCAGTCATGTGACGACATAGGCCGAGGCACAGGCTATATGCTCAGTGGGCTTGAACATGGACAGGAGAGGCCGCCGAGTGACTTGCATGTAAGTAGGGTGCATGTGTGCTGATGAGGGCTGCCCCTGTGTGCAGCACATGGCCTGCATGCAGACTGCATCACCACAAGCACGCATCAGTCAAGCATTGCATGTGTCACAAATGGCACTCATGAATACATAGCCGGTACTGGCAGTCAATCACAACACATCACACAAGCTACACACACATGGACTAGACACACAAGCATCAACACTCACCGGACGTTTCATCATAATCCTGCATCTCTCCCACTCCCTGGATCTGTCCCTGATCGATGAACTCCACAGCGATTTCCTTGTGCGGAGTGAGTTCATCCTTCTCTAGTGGTGGCACACTACCAGTCACCAGAGTCAGGGAGTAATTGGAGGCCCGTTTTTGTTTTGCACAGCGTTTGAGGTCAGTCCAACGCTAGTAGCAATCCTGAGCTGTGCGCCTCTGATATCCCATGGCACTGACACTATCCGCAATGAACTACCAGTGGACCTGACGCTGGGCAGGCGTAGTATAGCCCATCAGCATATTGCGGTCGTGTGCCGACATATAGTCCACAAGGAAGTACAGTTCCTGTTTGTTGAAAGGCTTCTTCCTTGCCGTGCCGGAGGTCAGAGCCATGTCTGGGGTCTCAGCCTCTTGCGCAGAAGCACACTTCCTCCTCTTGGCCGGTTGTGCAGACCCTGAGTGGCATATGCCACTCTGGTCAGTAGCGGCAGTGGCGATGGTGGACTGGCCAATGGGAGCAGGAATTGGCATGAGGAAGGAAGGCCTGGATTGTGTGATTGGCTGCTCAGTGCTGTTGCCAGGAACCAGCAGCACAACTGCCTCAGTGCCAAGGGCTGTGACAGACACAGTCCTGGCTGCCAGACTCACTGCTGGGGTGGTGTTGGCTGCGTCTACCCCTGCAGCTCCCACCACCCGGCTGCGTGGGGCAGCAGATGACACCACTGCCCCAGATACATGTGCCTTGGTCACAGCTACCTTAGCCACACGTGGCTTGGCCTTCCCGACCTAGAAATCTGCCTAGGAGTCCTCCTGTGCCAAGGCAGCCTGTGCTGGCTGACCACGAGCATGGGTGGTGGGTGGTGGTTGCCGCAGCTGCACCTGCAGCTCCCACTACCTGGTCGCCGGTGCCAAGACATGACAGTGGCTGTGGGCTCAGATGTGCGCCGGGGATGACTGCAGCAGCAGCATATCCCTGAGGCGCTGGGGTGGTGGCATGGCTATCCCAGCATGTGGCTGGACATACTGCCCCTGTGGAACAGCCTGGCAATGTCCCGCCTGAGTCCCCCGTGGCCTCCCTGGACTCCCTGGCCAACCCTGCCACGTGCCCCACCACGCCCAGCCCTAGGAGGTCTCCCAGTTTTGCCACCCTTCTCTTTTGGTGGCCTACCAACCATGGCAGAGATGGACTATTGCGAAATGGGAGGGGCACACAACAATTGCCCTGGGCGGGTAATGCAACGCTCAGGCTCCCCAAAAAATGATAATAAACGTGAATGCAACCCCCGTTAGCCCACGTGCATGGAATAAACCACCTGCAGTATGCCGTAGCACCCAGGGACACAAAAAAAGCATACGCGTGGAACACACAGGCTACTCTGACCTTGAAAACGGGGTATGCGACACACAAGGGGAACCACAGTGGGAAAAATAGCGTGCGCGACTCACCGTCTGCCTTGCGTGGAAAAGAAAAACCCACAAGTAGCAGAAACACATGTGTCAGACTCTGAAAAAAGCACGTACAGTGAACTGCTGTGCCGCGCAGACCTTTAACCCCTGCTGAAGGCAACGCCTGCATGAGTCATGTCACTTACGTGCTTTTGCGCTAAGGGCCATTCCTTGAATTACACGCTCACGTGCTGTTTTTTTACATACAGACTCACTCTGCATCAAGCTGGCCATGTGACAACACACGGAAGACTACACTCTTGCCCAGAAGGCCATTTACCTGGACCCCAGATCCCTAGCAGCCTGCTACAAGCGATCTGCTGCTGCCAGCCTGCCTGCTGCCAACGTGCCCTGCTATTTGGTGCCTGCACAAAATCCATTGCCAGGGATCCTGTTCCTGAGACCACCTCTGCTGACCCAGAAGACTCCCGACTGGTGTACCATCGCTCCACAGCCCAGCCCCAGGACCAAGTTGCCCACCAACACCTGCCTCAGGGGTTGCCATGTCCGACTCAACACCATCTGGGGCCAGTGGCAACCCCCTGGCAGAGAAGCAGAGGGCTGTCAGCTTCACTGAAAATTAAGTTGGCATCCTGGTGGGGCAAGTCCTGGGGCATTATGATGCCCTCTTCTCGACATCGCGCCTCGACAAGGAAGGATGGAGGAGGATCTGGTCGGACATCATGGATGCCATCAACGCAGAGAGGGTGGCATCCCGTGACTACCAATGCGTCCAGAAGTGCAGGGAGGACTTCAGCTCCAGGACCCACAGCAAGGTCTGGCACCTCGTTGAGGCTGGTGGAGAAGTGGGCCGCCAAGACCAATTGACCAACATACAGGTACAGGTCCTGGAGCGCACACGCCCATTGCTTCACCTCCAGGTCCTCGAGATGCAGACCCGTCTGGAGTCATGTGGTAAGTGTCCATGTGTTCATGTCCAGCGTAGAGCATGTCGAGGTGTGGCAGGCTTGTGCACCTCGGCCGTATGTCTGGCATGCCCCATTTATAGATGTCTGTGTGCAGGGACATGATGGTGCTGCATGTGAGTCCAGTCAAGCGTGATCCACATCCCTTGGTGTCTGTGTTGGAATGCATGATGTGCACCAGCATGTGATGATGCACAAATGTTTGCATGCCTGTGTCTGTACCAGGCCATGTCTATGGTGTGAGACATGGATGCTTATTTCACCTTTATGGACGTGCACGGTGTACATGTGCGTGTGTGTGAGTGGTGGGTGTGTGACTGGGAAAAGCCATGGATGCATGACACATGGCCATCTCGATGCCTGAATGGCTGATGCAGCACAGTTGCTAATGTGTGCTCTGTGACAGGATGTAGACATGAGCAGATGCATGACTCTACGGTGGTGTGTGTGCATCTGATGTGCATGCCTCATGATGCATGTAAGGTCCACCTCTCCTTCTGATGTACACACAGTGCCTTGGACATGGATGCAAATGTCTGTTGCACATGCCATGCTTGTTTGTGGATGTGTGTTGTTTGCACTGACCAGTGTGTTGTGGAGGGTGATGATGGTAGTGACGTTTGACAGTGCCACTCATGTGCAATTGCTTTGTGTCCAGCAGACTATTGTTCGGTACCCTGATGCTTGTGTTCAATCTCTCCCTATCTACAGTGGTGATTGAGGAAGAGGGCGGGGACAGCGCTGTGTAGCAAAGTGGTGGGGATGCCTCCACCAGCCGGAGACGCAAGCCCCAGTGACCCTCCCAGTTTATGGCATCTTCCGGGAGTGAGGGGAGGCCCAAGAGGCCAAGGTTGGAAGTGGGCTCCTCGGCTGCGGAAGGGGCAGGTGAGCTCCCACAGGGCAGGACAATGTGGAAGATGGTGCAGAGGCATTCAGGTTGGTGGTGAGTGAGGAGGAGGAGGAGGCCGCATTAGACCCACGCATGGGGCCTGGTGGGGGTGATTCCACTGGTGCAAGTAATGCAGTCCAGGGGTAGGGGCAAGAGGAAGCACGGAGGGGCCTGTGCCTAATCCTGTCCCTGATACTGAGACTGCATCACTGTGCACCGGCATGGATGCCTCGGACCAGGCCCATCCGCAGGTAGACGGAAGGTCCAAGTCAACTGATATTCCTCTACCTGCGGATGAGGAAATCCGTGAGAGGGTTGAGCCCATCCTAGTCAGTATTGTGATGCGCACATGCGTCATTCTTGATGATGTGCGTGCTTCCTGTCAAGCCCATGCACGTCATCACAAATAGGTGGGTGCAATCCTGAACTTGTCAGGATGGCTCACTGTCATGGGTCTCCTACATGTGATGGTCACTCCTGCGACCCCGTTCTCCTCTTCACCCACTATGCGCCAGTCATCCTCCATGCTGTCTTCTGGCCCACATGCCACCAGGGGCCCCTGTGGACCTGCCCCAGCCAACGCGGCCAGGCTGGTGGAGATCCCATCCCTGCCACAGTCGGGAGTCGGAGGACCAGCAGCGGTGGTCACCCCAGCAACAGGACCCCTCACAATGGAGGTTGTGCAGGCACCTTCGAGCAGGGCATGTGCACAACGGTCCCGAGGGTTGCCATCTTCCTGAAGGCAGTTGTGTTGGCACAGGCAGATGGCTAGGAGGCAGCAGCAGGCTCGACATCATGGAGGCCGGCATCAGCCACTGGCAGGAGGACCCTGGACAAAGTGTGTCTTCCGTGTGGCAGCAGATGGGCCGGCAGATAGATACAGAGCGGCGGTGGGCAGAGAGGGCACGGCTCACCACGGTCAGGATGGAGAACTCCATGCAGCGGGCAGAGAGGCGGGCGGAGTTCCTCGAGGAGACTCACAGGGAGTTGATGGAGAACATGGAGGCATTCCTGCGAGCCCTCGAGGATAGAGCACAGTCCCGCCTCCAGGCCATTAACTCGGAGTTCGATTAGCCCTGGCCAAAACACTTGGTAAGAACGGTGAGCTGTAGGACTAGCCTGCCACCATTGTAAATATTTCTTTAGGGTTAGATTTCCTTTCTTTTTCTTTTTTCATTGGAGTCCATGGACATTGCTCCACTTTTTGTATATAGTTATATTTTTATAGGGGTTTTTGGAAGTTTCATTTTGTTTTGGGATCATGGACCCTTCACACATTCCTTGTACATAGTTGGAGTATTGTGCATTTTGGTTTTTATCATTTTCACCCATGGATGAATGTTTTTTTTTGGTTTACCGTTTGGATGTGCATTATTTGACTTTGGACATGGACCAGTTTTAGGATTTGCATTGTTTTGGGATTTCATGTTCCTTTGGATTTTGCATTTCATTTCAATTGACAGTCATTTATTTTTCATTGTCATGTTTGTTTTACCTTTGCTCTAGTTCATTTATTTTAAATACATTTCCATGCAGTCATATATTTGTGTTGTCTGCTCTCGTTTGTTTGGTGCATGTGTCAGCCGTCATTGCCTCAGTCAAGTGTCACTGCTGTGTGGCCATGTTGTGCTTGTCTTTGGGTGCATGCATGTGTGCTTCTGTGAATGACATGCCATGGGGCCTGTACTGGGAAGTGGTGACAATGGATGAGTGTGGAGTTGCACTGTGGGGGGGGGGGGGGGCAGTGTGGGATGGCATTTGGGTGGACATTTGTTACATGAATGTATTTTGTGACAATGTGTTGGTTGGGGGGTCATGAGTCAGGGCCTGCTTGCAGGTGCCTGTCACTGGTGGAGGTCATGAGTCGGGGCTTGCTTGCAGGTGTCCAGTACTGGTGGGAGTTATGAGTCGGGCCTGCTATGCAGTGTATGGTGCCATGTGGGCTGTCTGTCATGGGTCGGGTAATGGGTGGTCCCCTCTGGTGTGGGCTGCCTCCGGGGCATGGTCACGGGTGATGGATGGTCCCCTGTGGTGTGGGCTGCCTGCGGGGCATGGTCACGGGTGATCCCTGTGGTATCGGCTGCCTGCGGGGCATGGCCATGGGTGTAGGAGGATCCCCTGTGGTGTGGGCTGCCTGTGGAGCATGGACACCGTTGATGGGGCCACAACGTCAGTGCATGTATCCTCTGAGGAAGATCTTCTAACAGGGAACACGGACCCCAGCAGTGATGTAATGGCCTTGTTACACGGACTCAGTATCAGTGCTGATCATTTTCAGTTAATAGCTAAGATTTGGCACAATATAGCGCATAGTGGCACATTTTTGTTTTTACATTACATAGCCAATTGTTGCACTGTAGCTTTGTTTGCAATGTAGCTTTGCTATTTGCCAGAATTGCGGCACATAACATTGTAATGCTTGCATGCACTGCAACACATATAAAGGATGTAGCACAATATTCTTCATGTAGCACATTGTCCCACTTCTGAGCACGACATGCAGCACACTGCAGGGCACCCTACTTACTAGACTTTGCCTGCACAACATACTGGCAGGAAACATGTGGTGCATGGCACTGTATTTCTGCATCCATCACACTCCATGGAAAACACAGCACATTGTGTAGCACACCTGTCCACAATCAAACCTATAGCACCACATTGTTGAGTTACATGGCAGCTGGGCAGAAGATGCATAGCACATATAATAACACTTTCACCATCTGGCACAGCATAGACAAACAGCTCACCACTTTATATTTTCTTGTATGACCTGCGTGTGCACCTTTTGTTTTTGGTTGTTTTTATAACGCCTAGTGTGAAGCACACCGCACTGCATTATTGTGTCTTGTGCCTGTAGGGAACCTAGGTGCTGTGAGCAAGAGCTTTGCCATTTTTGAGTAGGCCTCAGGTAGAGGTATTAAGCTGATATTATAGTGTATTAGGCCAGAGCTGTTAGTTGAGAGCATTTCATTAAATGTTGTCTTGTCCTGCAAAAAGGATGAGGGCTCAAGGGCAGGTGGGGAGGGGTGTGAGATGGTTGCCAGCTTCTATTTGCAAGGTAAACGTCAAGGGATGAATGCTCAGTCCCAGACAGCAAACGCTGCCTCATCAGATAGGGAAAGAATACATAATGTTTGTGAAGGCAACAGTGAGGGGAAGGGCCAGTTCTCATGCAGCCACAATGTGAAATGGGCTGAATAATATATAGAAATTAGCAGAAAAGATGGTCCAGGAGTGGAGTTCAGCAGTGGACCGGTCACGTTTTATCTAGAAGGTCATTCATTGCATGGAGGTTACTAGAAGATGGTGTAACAGGACTGGCAAAATGTAACGAAATAGGGAGTTACATAGTGAGCAGGAGCAGACAATGGGAATGGGAAGTTAATAAAGGAGGTGTGTGCCATGTTGGTTCCTTGCTCATTGGTCCATCTCGGTAGAAAGTTACGGCCCACATTGTCTGAGGTGGCATAGTCCAATTAAAATTAAGCCTTTATCAAACTGATTTCCCAAGGTTTTTGTTAGATTTCTTCTGTGATATGCTAATGTTTTGTTTAATATATTTAGTTTTTCCTGCAACTGTTGCACTCCTTTTTGAGTTTTTGTGGATTGCTTTTTGCCTACTTTTGGGCCTGTGTTGGGAGCGCCACTACCTCCACACCCCCGTACAACTCTGATGATCATAAATAACCCATGATGGCAGCAGGGTAAACTCTAAAACAAGCCATGCCTGAGTCTAGGCATGGTACATGGCACTACTCATGATCATGACTGCCACATGTGCAATATCCCAATTGACACTGCATATGTGTCAGCTCCTGTGAGTCAGCTCTGCTGTGGAAGGTGATGTGCATTCTAGTCAGCCATGTGGAGACTGCCAAAGTGAAGGACGGGAACCTGGAGGACCAGGCCTCTTCTTTAATCTCTTTGTGAGAGCCGGTATCACCCTCTGTCAGAGACAGCAGCACAGATGGCAGCTGTCCTAGACCCTGGCATCAAAGGAGCACTCCATTCAAAAGGATTTACCTCATACCAGAGTACTGCATCTCTGAAGGGCTTTGGTCTTAGTGAAAGCTGGCATTACCCACAATTACAGTGAAATAACCAAACATCAGACACTAATGGACACACCCCAGTAGGGAATGAGACCAGGACCAAGTGCAAGTGAGGTAAAAGAAACAACTTTATTTAAAGTTAAAATGGGGACACAAAGGACTCTGCTACACCGAGCGCACTCCGCCCAAGACTTAAAAAATACACATTATATTACAAAAACACGTCATCTATGACGTGTGCTATAGGGGATACAGTCAGTAACATTCATTGGACGCGGGGGGATGGTCAGTATGTTGCACATATGGATGATGATCCTGAATTGTTCAGCTTCAGGTTGTAACTTCCTGGAGGACGAGGGTCAGCTGGGCTCATCTGGGAAGGGTGCGGGGTCAGGCGATGCCCACGTTCCTGTAAATTCAGACTAACATTTGCCCTTTTGGCCATACATGTCTTAGCATTGTTCATAAATCTCAACATGCAATATATAGATGATTAGACGTTTGAAATGAACAATGAAAAGTAAGGGTACATGGGCCCAGGTGTCTTATCTAACAGAGTATATCAATAACACATTTATCAAGTATCTCCTTAGATGCATTGTGGGTGTTTTTAGTGTTTATTAGTACAAGAAGAGTATATGGCCACATGGGATTAGTAATGGGAGTTGAACTAGAGTGGCACACAAGCGAGGGGCATATATCAAAAGAGGTGTGGGGTCAGGGGGCTTGTGGTCTATATTTCTGTAGACGGGGTCTGCAAGTGCAGAGGCAGATTTGTGGAGATGGATGTTTTTTTCCAGGACTATGCTTCGGCCCGGTCACACACAGGGCAGTGATGTAAAAGGAAGAAGAGAGATACAGTGTTTAGCTCATTACAAGTCGTGCCCAAGGTTCTGTGAGAACAGGACAGCCTTGGAAACGGCAGAGGGAAGGAGGTGGGGGGTTGGCATGCTGGCTGTGTGCAGAGAATGAAGGGGAGAGGTGCAGGCCTGCATTCAGCGTTTACATGTGGTCTACTGACAAATTGAGTTGGTAGTTAACAAAATGGAGTCTTGTGGCTCATAGGCCATGCACAGTTATGGGTCATTCAATGGTGGCCCCACACTTTGGCCAGAGGTGCGCTGTCAACAGTGGAATGAGCATATCATGTACATTGTTAGGAATGAAGGGGGGCCTGGGAGACCCTTCCTCCCTTACATTCCCCCCTTTCGTTATTTAAGTAACAAATACTGCAACTCTCCCAAAGGTTTCCATACGCCTTCCTCAGCTACTGCTTCATCCCAAGCTGGGGTTCCCTTTCTTGGCATCCAGCCCTGAAACACCGCAGGGAGGCTTTCCCCCGCCCGCGCATATTCATCTCGGTACAAGTCATGGAGATACACCCCCCATACTCCTCCAGATCTACCCATACTTCATCATACCATTCTAATTCCCGGGGTTCCTTAATTGTGGTGTACCAGAGTGGATCTACAATGTTCCCAGTGTTATATATAGCCGTCATTCTATATTTTGGTTCTGACTCTTCTCCTGTTTGTACCTGGGCTTCTTGTGTTATTTGCACTACTCCTGCTGTGTTGCCCATTCTCACCATCATAATTGCACTGATATGAATAGACTTTCCACAGCACCTGAGTCCCAATTGACACACACATAAAATGAGCAAGAAAAAGACGATGATGGGTATCAGTAGTTTCCCGGTCATTCCAAGCCATGACGGGACCCACTCGAACAAGTTGTTGAACCAGGTGCTGGACTGCACTCCTCCTTATTCTTTCATGCTTTCGCCGAGATTATGCACTGCTGCTATCACATGTGATAGTGTCCCATTGTGCGCGTCAGCAGAGGGTACGAACGTGCAACATGCGTGTTAGGCAGAATTATATGCAGTACAGTTTGGGAACACCACACACAATTAGGACTACAAGTGAAAGTTCAAATACACCTTCGGTACAAGCCTGCAATAAACAGTAAAATGGTAGCAATGCCTGAGCAGCCAGACTTATTTCAAGAGTAAAGTGAACAGGATCAATAGTTACACAAAGGACAGCAATTACTATAATTCAAATAAACACTGACTCAAGGTTTTTGAGTAAAAGAATATACATTTATTTACACATCAGTTATAAAACATGTCACTATTGTCACAATCATAATACACTACACCACACCCAATAGATTCTGGACAAGTAAGGCTCAAAATGAAATTTGAGTAAAATGACACTCCATTAATGTAAAAGGGACTGAAAGACAAAGTTAGACAGAAGTTGAGCAGCATCAACAAGTAAGTAAGGAGGGCAATCTAGAAAAAGGAATTACAGTGAAGAAATCAAATAAAGGGGCCTGGCCCGAAGTCAATGGACTAAAGTCTTTGCAGAGGATCACACAGTTCAGGGTAGTTTGCGGTTAAGTCTTTGCCAAGAGTTCAGAACGAAGTGGTCGGATGAAAAGTTACTTTAAAGAATAAAGAAGGACAAGCCCTCGTATTGGCGAAAGATTTCACACACTTTCACCGTGGCTGGACGAAACGAACAACCGGGTTAGCACAGTACCTTTAGAACAAAAGAATGCTGTAGGTGAGGCAGACATTCCTGGCAAGTCCTGCAGGCTCACAGTTTATGAAGCAACTGTCAGACTGACAAGAAGGAGGAAGACTGGAGGGTCCTGCACTGCCCAGGGAAGAAACCAGCAGTGGAGCAAAGTGATAAATAAAAGGTCCGCTCCTTAAAACCCAAGCAGGGTCTGATCCTCCTGGCTATCCGGTTCACTGTAGCTGTGCACAACAAATTCAACCAGAGGAAGGAGGGCTGGCTTGCAGTTTTGCAAACTGGTTGTTCCCACCTGCTCAAGCAGAGAAGATTCCTTGCAGATCTTCCCTGTCGTCAAAGTTTGGAGATTCAGACCCGCAGCAGGGCTTCACCGGGAGATTCAGTCATGGTAGAGGTCCTCTTCAGTCAGCTTCTCTTCAGTTCTCTCGTTTCAGTGGCAACTCTGTCTTCTCAGTGCCAGAGACCTGCTTTTTATGCAGTTTTCCCCCATTCACACAGCCTGGCTGTCAATCACACAGCAGGGTGGCTGTCCTGGACAGTCACCTAGCCAATCAAACAAGAGTGTGACTTGGGTTACCAAGGGAATCCATGGCAGGGGTCCTTAAACCCCTCCTTCACATCCTGCCTACCTAGACTTTCAGGCGCCTAATGAGGGGTTCTGTGCAGAAGCCCGCCAAAGGTTGGCGAAAAAAGGGACCAAACCTGGTTTGGCGTGCAGAGTAAAACACGAGAAAGACCTTTACAAAAAGAAATGAAGAATGAACCCAGCCGGAACAAAATAAAAACCACTGGTTTTCAGTTTGAGGCTACTAAGATACAATAACCGCGGTAGGAAAAATAGGGTAGATAACACTGCCACCAGCCGAATCGTAATGAAAAGGGAACGAAACAATGTTCCATGAGAGACAGACAAAAATGGATAACTATTAACCCTTTCCATTACTCTATGTTGTGAAAACAAAAAGAAGATATTGGGCCTCATTACGACCCAGGCGGTAAGTTACCGCCTGGGCCGTGACTTTACCACCATGGCGTAAACTACGTTTACGCCATGGTGGTTGGCGGACTTACCGCCCCATTTTGACCTTGGCGGGGCGGTAAGTCCCCAATCCCCATTTACCCTTCCCCATTCCCATTTTTGCCTCATAGGGCATAATGGGAGTGGGGAAGGCGTTAATTACGCCACCGTAAATTACGGTGGCGTAATTAACTCCATGGTCCCTTAGCGCCATGGATTTTAACACCTGCTAAAAGCAGGTGTTAAGTCCGCCATGGCGCTAAGGGACCTCGTACACAGGCGGTAAGGGTCGGCGCTGTTTACGCCGCCGTAAAACCCTTACCGCCTGAGTCGTAATGAGGCCCATTGAGGCTGAGTACCCCAAAAGGAAATACACCAAACGCGGGTTACAAAGAACATACAAAAGATCTTTATTTTATAGTGTACAGTGTCAAAGGACAAAACAACAGATAGCTATTGGCCCTAAGTACAAGACAGCAAACTCCAGCATGGTTGGGTGTGCTCATTGAGTGGGACTGTACATTAGAATAGTCACACTTTTTATACTCTCGAAATCAGAATGTTCAACCCACTTCCAAGTTAATACAAGTTAATATATCACGGATATATGGTTTGTGCCGAGTTCATGCATCTATACATTTAGGGTTTACCTTTAATACATTCACTAACAAGTCACAATAGCAACGGTATGTCTTAGGATTCCTCTTAGAGCCTTCTCAAACAGTTTTACACAATGCAGTCAAACAAGTGTTCACATATCGGTATTTAGATACATTGTGTTTAACATATGCTCGCGGATTAGCTTCGTTGGTGCAGGTAATCCTCTACCCACAGTTCAACGAAGGACAAGGTCTCAGTTCATGACCCCAACATGTGGCCTGCAGGCAAGCTACATATTAGTTCGTACACAGAGGTCAAGACGGCCATGTTACATTCGCACTGTCCACCATCTTTAAACACAGGGTGACTTTAGAGAGAGAATCTAAAATGGCGGATAGACCTAAAAGGGCAGTTTAAACTGATCTAAGGTCAAGACCTTGCAATGCGGTTTTCCTCGCAAGTGACTTATAAGCAGCTTGGCGTAGGCCAATATACATATATTCATACAGTATAGGAGGCACCATATGATTTTCCGTTCGACAAACCCTCCTTTTGGCCTATGCCAGGCTCTAAACTACTTCTGGTCACTTTACGAACAACTCCACGTCTCAACGTCCATACACCCTGAATCACTGTCAGAAGTATCCATTGCCATTAGATCGGTTATCAGAATTTCATTCAGCACATATTCTTTGGAGTTCTTGTCTGGGGCGTTTACCTTGTGTCCTAATGTACCCATCGCTGTGCGCAACATCCCCCTAGCATTGAACATATACTAGGTAGACATTGTACACAACAACAAAGAAACAACAGAATTCCCAAAATGATCAGTAAGACCGAAAGCACCTTCCAACCCCAAGAACGCAAGAAGTCCCAGAACCAAGCGCTAAAATCCCAGTTTCCCTCAGGAACATGTACATCTGAACTAAGGACGTGCAGATTCTGTATTGTCTTGAAAATAGTTGTGGAGGAATCTGGCACGAAAACACAGCAAGTGGACACCACCAATTTACAAACTCCACCACGTTCAGCCAGAATGACATCTAATGCCATCCGGTTCTGAAGTGCTACTAATCTTATTGGTTTCTGTTCTAATGTCATATGATAGAGTATGTCCGTGGTCTGGTTGATGGTTCTCTCCAGTACTCTCGCTAGTCTCCTGATGTCTTCGGGGGTTTGCTATTTGTCCCCAAACTGGCACAAAGGGTTTCGCTACGTCTCCCAGAACCTGTACTGGAGTGTCACCATTCTTGTCCCGCCGTGGACGAGCCTTTGAAACCTCTACAGTACTGGCTATGAATACCCCGGATAACAGGATCCCTAAATAACAAGTTCCCTTCCAGTCCCCGGTATATTACCGCAAACAAAGTAGACAGATTCGCCGACATACAAAGGTCTGTCTTCCCCAGTCAAATTCACAACGTTGGCGCAACCTTTAAAATCTCCCATTGACTGAGTGCCATTCCTCTGTATGCAGAAAGAAACTGAATCGGGGCTATGGTTAACAGGGTAAGAAGGAGGCATGGTATCCTTATTGTCTATAGGAGCCATCTTGAAAGAGATCAAAGATTGAAAAGGACGACACAGTCTATCAGAAGGCCTAATAGACGCAACATTGAGCTTGCTCCTATTCACGAAAAGCGAGCATCCCAACGGCGTAAGAACACGTTTCTCAAAACTATTCAAATTAGTACCATCAAATTTCCCCGAGATGGTATCGTTCCATCGGTCAAAGAACAGTGCTCTAAGAGAAGCATAACAAGCAGTTGTAAAAGGTAACAGGTGAATACACCAACCTAGCCCCTTATCCCCGTGTTGCGGTAAATTCGAACAGACCCAAAAGTTGGACTTATTAAAAATGGCATGTGTAGCATTCATGATAAGTAACAATGTATTACTGTAGTATCTCTGTCTATTCTGAGAGTCTCTAGGAGATAGAGTGTGGAGATGCATGAAAGGAGTACAAACAGTAGGTACATTTTCAATGAGTAACAAGGTTTCAAATGTATGCACTTCTTCCAGGTACCAAAGGCCTCAAACAGTTACTATTATAAAACCAATTGACATTATAAAAAGACAGCAGTACGTTTTCAGGGCCAACACAATTTGTCCATTCTCACTGCTGGTCACACAATCATTTATCAGTCCTGTACGAGCGGTAGCGGTTGCAGGCATTACAGTCTTCAAACGAAAAACCCCAGTGTTTTTTTGCTGGCGACCTCCCGGCCGAGCGACTTCTTAGTCCTTCCACAACCCTAGCCAACAGAATCCCCTTTTTCAAACAATTACTTGGGCCATAAGCAAGCCCTTGATGATTTTCCTTCCTTCTTCGAATGCACAGGCGAACCGTGTCGTAAGTCTATTTCCTTGGACGCAAATTGTACCTCGTTGTCCCTGGTACTAATTGATCCGAGAACAACATGTCGTCACTTCCCATTGGAAGCAACGTATCAAGAGCAAGTGAAGATGCAAGGTCCGGAGCAACAGTTTCCGGAAGCAAAACATTTGGAGAGTGTGGAGACAAAATGGCTGTTTCCCCAGGCCTCGCGGGCTCAGAGAGAATCTCCGATGCACTCTCATTGCTGTTTACTGCTTCTGGATCGTTGGTTGCAGTATTGGTGAGGGGTTCTGTTTCTTCTGTATCGTATGGCACCGGGTTTGGAATCCTCTTGACATGCGTCGCGTGGATCCAGTTTTTCCTGCCTGTGACCCGCACCGCCGTCTGTGTGACCAGCAGGACCTGGAAAGGGCCCCGCCACCGAGGTGCAAGGCAAGAGGATCGCTCAAATGCCTTCATCAACACCTAGTCACTGGGCTGAATGCTATGACCTGGGCCCTCGTATCGTACAGGTAAAGCCTCTCGCACTTGGTGATAAATCAAATACAGGTTTTTAGTCAACTGGCTACAGAAATATGAAAGAAGTACATTTTCAAACTTTTTCAAAGACCAACATTTCAGAAGGTTCCAGTTGTTATCAGGTCTTCCTATTACCACTTCAAATGGAGAGAGCCCAGTCATAGTTTGAGGGGTTGTACGCATGGCTAGCAACACGATCGGTAAGGCGTCCGGCCATTTTAGTTTGGTGCTGGCACACATCTTAGCGAGCTTGTTCTTGATGATGCCGTTGTGTCTTTCTACTAATCCGGCACTCTGAGCGTGTCTGGCCGAATGGAACCGTTTGTCGATTTGTGATGCCGCACATATCTACAGAATTACAGCAGCGACAAAATTTGGACCATTGTCCGACCAGATGACTCTTGGTAGCCGAAACCTAGGGAAATACTCTTTTAACATCGTTTTTTCAGTAGTCATGGCTGTAGCGTCTTTAACAGGAAAAGCATCTACCCATTTGCTGAAAGCACAGATGACAACTAACACATATTTCAGGTTATTACACCGTTCCATTTCGATAAAATCAAAATGAATGATCTCAAAGGGGACAGAAGGTGGGCCAAAACTTCCCCTGGGAGTTGATGTTCCCTTTCCCACATTGTGCTGTAAACAGATAATACAGTCCTGAAAATATCGCTCAGCTATTTTAGAGATTTTGTCATTTGCCCAAACTTTCTCCAACGTTTGTGTAAGCTTCCGGCCACATATGTGGGTAGGGCCATGAGCCATGACAACCATCATCATTATGTACGCGTCACTAAGTCATTTTCCTTCAACTATGTCCACCCAACACCCATCATCATCGAGTTTCCCCAAGCCCTCAGCCCATTTCTTGGACTCTTCTAGTGTGGCATCGGCTTGGATGTCTCTTACAGAGTCAGCACCCTCATCCATTGCATAGGTATTTACAGTCTCCTTTGAAACGTATACATCCGTAGAGAAATCGGTGGCAGTCTGTTTAGCTATCTGATCAGCAAAAGCGTTCCCTTTTCCTTTTGATGTGCTGCACATTTTACGACAGCTAACTGAGTGGGAAGTGCAAGCGCTGAGAGAAGTTGTACTATTAGGGAGCCATGCTGGATCTTTGTACCGTGTGAAGTTAAAGGATAGTTCTGGGACTTTTTTTTATTGTTCCTATGGTTCGGCCATGTGTTTTTAAGCATAAATCGGTAGATCGTAGAAAACTTTCCTATGGACCTTACCCGACTTTTCGTCCATTAACGCACTCGAAAACATCCGCCATTTTATGATAATCCTCTCACTTGCCGCATCGCCCTGGCTCACCTGCTTTTGCGGCACTAAATCAAATCCCCGCCCCTGAAACAGACTTGATCAAAACATTCATATTCCCCGCCTCTATCCGTGACGTGACTGAGCTGCGTAGGCAAACGCGCCCAGGCGTCTTCTACGCGACTCCACACAGAACCAGGAAATCAACACAGATGAGCTCAAACAACACAGCGCGCCACAATTGGGAATATGAAACTGTACTTTTAAATTAAACCGCAAGATTGTAAATTTGGTAAAGTACATTTATTTGACATCAAATGTTTTGAGAATATTCAGCGATTAGCATTTTTATTTGCTCACGTTCCAAAAAGTTCGTTTCGAGGCACAAGATGTTCCTTTGCTGTACACAGGGTCTTAGATCATCTCACAATACAGCGCCACAATTCGGAATATGAAACAGTGGTTTAAAAGCAAACGGCAAGATTGTACATTTGGCAAAGTACATTTATTTGACATCAAATGTTTTGAGAATATTCAGCGATTTGCATTTTTATTTGTTCACGTTCTGAAAAGTTCGTTTCGAGGCACACGATGTTCCTTTGCTGTACACAGGGTCTTAGATAAATGAATTTTTATTTGCTCTCGATCCAAAATATTTCGTCTTGAGGCAAGCGATGTTCGTGTGCAGTAGACAGGGTGTTGGTTTACGATAAAATAAGCTCTTCGGTCGCACTGATAATCGCATGGCTATTCCAACAACGAGGCACTAGGGCACCACAACGGTCTGTATGTTGCATCTAGCCGTTAGTACCGCGTAAGGGCATACTTGTACTTGGCGATCGTCCCACAAAATGGTCAGGGTGCTAACGTTGTTCACGCGGAGAAGCAACTGACGATTATAGAAGCCATCCGCTGGTGTCTGGTACTCGTGACACAGACAATAATGGACGATGTATCTATTTGAAAAACATAAAAAAAGGAAATTAGTCTCACCATCAGATCTTTATTAAAATTATTCATTTTATATATTAGGTCTGGAAATTATTTCATAGCTAGGACAGTGCAACTGGGTTTTATACGTCAAGGGGGGCTGTAGGATACTGAGACAGTCCCCCAGTGCAGGGGTTGACAGGGAGGCAGTGCAGGTGGAGAGTGGAAGGGCCCAGGACCGAGGTCGCAGACAGTGGACAAGTTGTAGCAGGGGAGAGGGAGAGAGAAAGCAGAAGCAAAGAGGAAGGTTTGGAGGTGCTTCCGTAAAAGGAGACGGTTCTCCCCAAGATAGTGCGCGGTACAAAACAATATGCCACATAGAATGAACAAGTACAACTTAACCCGTCTTTAAAGCTACTGTATAGTAATTAAATTGCGGTATAAACTCATCTAAAGAGTTACTTACATTATATTTGCATTTTCCATTGTGTCTGTGCGTAGGGCAGCCCCGAAATACCACTCCTTCTATGCCGACATTTTATTTCTTCTAATGAACGAACATGAAATGGCTTTTGTTTCTGAAATTATATTCATTATCGTTTCTTACGTGGTCCCGGCCTGTCAAGGTCAAATAACAATAGAACCTTATACTGAGTCGTGGGCCATTCTGGCACCCGAGAAAAAATCAAAGCAGCTGACCTTCACTTTGAACGAACACACATTCCTAGTTAGCTACATTCAGTGTAAGGCCGTCTTCTAGGACTTGAAATTTACACTCCATCTTTGCATTTTGTCTGCGTGCTTTGCTGCCCCACAGAACCATAAATACGGAGACATTCTATATTTTTGGAAAAATCATTTATATTACTGTTTGGTTTAATTTAATGCGCAAATGAACAAGGTTGGATATATAAACATATTCAATGGGCCTGCGACATGAGGAGACTCGAGAGAACAGACAATCAAATTACAATCATTTAAACCGTGATGTGTATTTCTCAATGAGCTCTTCTTTAGGTGGACATGGAACAGAGGCAATGTTGGGTGGCAATGCAGATGTCACCTGCACAGGTTCGTTCACAACTCCATTTATGTGCCTATCTAGGACGTCAACAATAAGTCTCTCAATAAACTCATATTGCATATCCTCAAACACTGGTTTGATCACCCATTGTTTACTTCTTTTAGTGAAGGCCTTATTGTAGCGAAGCGTCCCTAAAGTTCCGGTCGTCCTACTTTGTTGACGGCCGACATTATGGTTATGTGCCAAGACCGCTAAAAGAGTCCGATTTATCATGCCCTCCATGCCAAAATGCAATCGTTTTGGCCTGTACTTTAGGCACATATTGTGGAACACCTCCAAATCTCCTGTGTGGCAGAATTCCGTGAGTCCCCTCAAAGCTTTTGTTATAGTTTTATCAAATACAATCTTTTCAATGGCTTTGTGAGTGGGTGATGAAGGAATCAACCACTTCTTCTTCCGTGCCTCCTCTGTGGACAAATGGCCATGTTCACAATTGTGGAAATGTTGGTTCGTGTTCCAGCTGTGCACGTTTGTACAGTGTAGCATTACTGTCCGCCATTTTTCCAGTAGAATTTCCAACGACCCTCCACATGTTTTTGAGCTCCACCAAAGATGGTTGCTGATTGACTTGGACCACTGTGAAATACCTTGCATATCTTTTTTTTTACCTGCAGCCGACAATTTTTTATTGATTGTTTTTGCAAGATGCCAAACGTCAAATTGGTGATTTATATTTTTGTACTCTTCTCTCATTGTCTTGGCAATTGAAACGTGTCTGTCCGTGGCTATCAGGTCGATCACCATTCCCCGCGATTGTAGTTCTTGCAATGATGCTACAAAGCCAACTTTCTCCATGGCCACTGAGGATGTACTTTGTGACACCTGCACAACCACCGAACTCACAATTTTCTTACTTTCCATGTCCTGAAAGTGGTAGGTGCAGTACTTGGCTGAAAATCCTGGGCTGTCGCACTGTCCATCACCGGCTAGCCTGAACCGTTTGCCCGCGAATGTACTATCAATAGACATTTTTTCCATTCTCCAAGCTTCGCTAATGGCTGGAAATAGATAATCGGTTTGGTATTTGTAGAACTGAGTTTTCGCAATGAAACGGATTCCCACAAACTGAAAGAAAGACTCTAATTTTTTAAAACTTGAACCACTAAAAAGTGCAGCCGCTGCACAAAGTAGATTGCCTGCTGGCAGTTGTCCCAGCGTGGGTTGTGCAGACCATGAGAAAGGATGATATTTTGTACAGGTGGCATGTATTTTAAGGTTAGTGCCTCGAATTGCACGAGTCACATTAATCAATGGCTCCCCACATACTTCCCCACCTACCGAATGCCCACATTTCAACCGAATAATAATATCAATCAAACAACTATCGAATACAATGAATTTGGCCTCTTTCCTTATACTGTCACTCTGCATCCCAGCTGGTTCGGCCTGTAACGTTGAGGACATGTCACTCACATGAAAGGTAGAATCTCTGATATCGTCTTCCGCTATGTTCAGTGATATTGAAGGTGTTTCATTGTAGTCCACTCCATTCTCTTCCATTGCAACATCTGTTCCTTCTCCGGCAATGGGTGAATAGGACAATTTCTTCAACTTTCTCGCGGTCTTAGTTTTTGCGGGTGTGGATTCTGTGAATTTATCTCCAACTGCATCCGAACTACCAGGAGGACATTCACTATCAATGGCTGGTGGTGGTATAGCTCCGTTGTCAATCACTTCATATTCTTCCCATTGGCACGATGCATCTCCAGTCTCAAGTCCCTGCCAAAAGGTTTGACAAGCAACATCTCTCGTTCGCTTCACTGTCTGTGTAGATCTAGTTCGTACACCCACTCGCAACTAGAGGACAGATTGGAAAAGGGATGTTCAGTTTAAACACAACTTACAGTTTTGAACTATTAACAGTGAAAAACAACATAATATAGTGACCAGGACACTAACCTTCTTTTGCTTTCTTTTCTTTGAAACTTTCTTGCCTCGAACTTCAACATCAGGACGCTGTTTCTCCGACTCGTGTGTGCATGTCTCCACTTCCTCTTGCGCTGCAACGACTACATTTTCATGATAAGCACATCCATCACGCACTAACGCTCCATCGACTCCCTGAAACATAGAACTTTCATTAGTATGTATAATAATATCGAAAACACAAAATGTACTTGGGGACCAATACCCACGTACATCTCAATAGCAAAACACGAATGAACGCTTTGTGTAGAACATTCAAACGCCAATTATTCACGCATTGTTGATCTAGTTAGATGGAACTGTCAAGATCCATACCTCGGGCTCCTCATAGACTTCCATTGATGATATTATTGAAGATGATGCTTCAGTGACTCCCTGAAACACAGTAATTGCATTAGTATGGTTTTCTATTTTGATAAAAAGAACAGAAACTTTGTGCAGGCGTGAACGGCTCATCTAAATAGACCTGCACAAATGATCAGTTGTCTAAAATAAATAATGGATATGTAAATATGATTCGATTTGCTTGATCGTTGGAAGTGTCACCACCCAGAGATCTGCATCAACTACTAGGGGTGATGTTCTTGTAGAAGAAGCTCCGTCATCTCCCTGAAACATAGTACTTGCGTTAATAAAGAAGGAAGTATAGCGGATGTAATCACGTCATATGATTTCGCTTGATCGAACTGTCAGTATCCATACCTCGAAATGCATAAGAACATCAAGGGACGATGTAACTGCGGTGCACACTTCTGCAAGCTGTTGCGCCGACCCGTAACTGCATGCTCCCCCTTCTTCTTGGACTAATGCTCCACCGACTCCCTGTAACATAGGACTTTCATTAGTAATGAACACAAAATTGAAAAAAGAAGACACATAGGAGGGCGACGGAACTGTCCTGAAACGTACCTCGAGCATCTGAGTGACATCAACGGTAGTCGTCAATACGTTGGACTCCTCAGCATCTCCCTGAAAGACAGTACTTGCATTATTTTGGATAACAATAATTATAACTGAAAACAAAGACTAGAGGACGAGTACAAGGGTGTACCATTAGGTAACATAATTACACGATAAATTAAAACTATTGATTTACATGCCTAAAACAAGTCAGTGGCAGAATAGCCAAGTAAGATTACCCGATAGGCGCTTGAAGTGGCTGATGACTGCAATAACGACACGGATGGAGAATCTTCCGCCTTCATATTGAGTGGATACATAAATGGGAAATTATTGTTAGCTAATGCTACACACTACCGCAAGGCCAAGAGATAAATACGTAAACTTGACTCACCAGTGTAGGGATGTGGACGAATAGAGTGGGAATAGCGGTTGAGAGCAATTTTCGCCTCACTCGCGGTGTGTTCTTCTTTATTAGCAATGATGTGGAGTACATGTCAGAGGTAAAGTGCCTGCTGCAGATGCGGTATCGATCACCCCTCTTGTCCGCAAAGACCTCTAGGACTCTACTTTCAAGCTCAGACGGTGGATATCCGCAATATCGGACCCATTCTCTTATCTGATCTATTGTCTTAGGGAAAACATGCATTATAGTACCTTCAGATTTATTATGGGTCTTCGAAGGGCAACCGCCAATGGAACAGGCAGGCATTGTGGAAAGTTCTGAAAAGTAAAGATCAACAATTCTCTATGAATACCAATGTAAACTCAGAACATGTGACTAGTTCCTTGCATGTACTGTCTTGAACGAAAAGAAATTGGACGCAAAATGATTATGGTACATGGCCTTACCTTGACGAACAAACAGTTAGATGCAGGGATCAGAGTAGTTTCTTGTCGTAGAACAGGGAGCAGTTCACAGGTTGCAAACTGACGAGTTTCCTCGAAGTGGTCACGGAAGTTCACAGAGACGAAGAGCAGATAACCAGCACCTTCACGGGTTGACTAGCAAAGCGCAAAGAAGTGCTCATTAGAAATATGAAGTGGGTTATAAAGAATTCGAAACAGGGGTGTGTTTGTGAATGAATGACGTGTATATGTCGTGGCATTATGTGGATTGCAGGGGGCCGTCCAGCGTGAGGGGGGATGCTTGGCAGGAGACACGGGGTCTGGAGGTAGACATGGGAACAACAACCCATGCTCTGTAGACCACTTTGAAGTGTACATGGTCTTTGGCACCTCTTGGCCTTTATCGCTCCCTGACTGCTCCAGTTGCCAGCACAAGTACCCCGGTGCGAACTGCCTTTGATAGGGCGGGGGTGGATTGGGGCGGTGGTCGTGCAGACAAGACACAGGAAGACTCGTGAATGGAGACACACTTATGTGGATTGCAGGGGGCTGTCCAGCGTGAGGGGGGATGCTTGGCAGGAGACACGGGGTCTGGAGGTAGACATGGGAACAACAACCCATGCTCTGTAGACCACTTTGAAGTGTACATGGTCTTTGGCACCTCTTGGCCTTTATCGCTCCCTGACTGCTCCAGTTGCCAGCACAAGTACCCCGGTGCGAACTGCCTTTGATAGGGCGGGGGGTGGATTGGGGCGGTGGTCGTGCAGACAAGACTCGTTTGCCGCAGGGCCTCACCAAGGAGAGGCCATCTAACTGCATGTATGAGGCTGGCTGCAGGATCTAGTACATGGAAGGCAGGGGGGTGAGTTTATAAATACCTCACCTTCCCAGGAGAATATATGGGTGCAGTTCACCCTGGAGACCCTGGATGCCTAGGCAGTTAGTCAGCAGCAGGCTGGCCTGTGGTGGCAAGGCGGCACGGGCCAGAGGTGGTCATCTCTGTACCCGGTGCCCAAAAGGATGATTTATTATGATCAACCATATTTACCTATAACCATGTTTTGTATCAATAAAATACAACGGCCTTCCTTTTATTGCCAACGCTTGAACAAATCAAAACAACCATTGTTAAAATATATATTGGGTTTTATTTTGGATCTTAATTTCAATTGAACATAAATAATAAACATTACACATTGTAAATTTGCGGTTGCAGCACATCCAGGGAAAATCCGCGGTATTGTCCACTGTCGCTGGGGAAATGTTGTCTAATGGCAAGTACCGCACAGGCAGGTATTACTCTCCGAACGCGGTGTCCGAGCCTCCCGTGAAGCCACCAAGTGAAGCAACGATAGGCCACCAGCCTGTACCACCTGTGAAAATGAAAGATGCAAACTGTATTAAAATGACAAAACTTTCTTATCACTGTCGATTCAGGTAAAAAATGTCATTCTGCTTTGAAAAAAATTCTATCTAGAAAATGCACAATATGGAACCAATTTACATGCATTCGAATGATATGTAGATGTAATTTTATATGTGGGAGACGACCATGACATAGTAGTGGCATCACTGACATCACAACCAGAGTATACTTACTCGTTACTCGGATTACGCGGACGAACAGTGCCGCGAAGTTCGTGCATAAGCACCATCATCATCCTCAACACGGTCCGTGAGAGGCAGGCTTCCCTGAACTCTGGCAGCTCAGTGATGCATTGCGGACTTGGCTCGCCTTCCGAAATGTAGGCCAGGCATCCCGAGTTTTCTCGGCAGCAGCAGTTCTCCTCCTCAGTTGGCATTAGCTCGCACCGATTGCACGTGCACCAGGTGGAGACGCCGTCCATGCGACATGGTCCAGGCTCTTCATCCGTTGACTGGTCCTCCCAACTGCCGTCCGAATCCCCATCGTTTTCGCATGCTTGCCTTTCCAGTAGTTCTTCCTCGGTGTACTCGGGCTCGTACATATACGGCATTATTGTAGCCATTATGTGGTAAAGAAAGTAAAATAATTTATAGCGGTGGTACTGGTATCTGTTCACACGGGCTACAATCAACGAAGGTAGCTGACCAGAGCACAGAAACGAGTCACAGAATACTCAAAGTAACAGAGAGAGGAATGGATTCGAAAATCTGCTGCTGTGTGTTGTGAAACGGTCTGTTTATACTTATTGAGGAAAGAGGCGTCCTGCCATTTCCATGGCGACACTTCATTAGCTGAGGCGCAGCGATTGTTGACACGAAACGGGAAATGGGCGGTACGCGTCTGCTGATGTCAGGCTCAGGGGCGGGGGATTTGATTTAGTGCCGCAAAAGCAGGTGAGCCAGGGCGATGGGGGGAAATGATAGGATTATCATAAAATGGCGGATGTTTTCGAGTGCGTTAATGGACAAAAAGTCGGGTAAGGTCCATAGGAAAGTTTTCTACGATCTACCGATTTATGCTTAAAAACACATGGCCGAACCATAGGAACAATAAAAAAAAAGTCCCGGAACTATCCTTTAAGAACCCTCTTTCTGACCAAAGTCTACCAAAGTTGTGAACCACCCCAAAAGCATACTGACTGTCAGTATATATGTTTACTGTAAGCCCACAAGCTCGAGTCAATGCTATAATCTCTGCGGCCTGCGCGGAGTTACGCGTGATTCTCTTAGTTTCCATGACCGTGCTCAATGTGGAGATTGCATAAGCAACTGTGGATGTACCATCCGGAAGTTTGAAGCAGGAGCCATCACAAAACAGCTCCCCTTGTGGATTATTCAAAGGAGTGTCTTTTAGATCAATTCTACCCTTTGTCTCTTGTTCGGTAGTGTACAGACAATCATGTGACTCTTCGTCGCTGCAAGCAGTACCTTGCGGGAAATGTAAGAGTTCAGCCGGATTAAGAACACAACACTTCTTAATTTGTATGTGAGGAGCAAACAAAGATCAATTCATATCTCGTTAACCGTGCGGAATTGAGGTGTTGCATTTGAGTTCTGTTCAATAGAACACCTACAGAGTGAGGCACCATCAGGGTTAGAGGATGGCCTAGGACCATTCCATCACTCTGCTTTACAGACGCAGCATCAGCAGAGACAGCTTGCAAACATCTTGGCAAAGCGCATGCTACAGGATCAAGGGCAGAAGAAAAGTAACCGCATGGCCTTTTCTTCCCTCCATGTTCCTGCGTTAATACAGCCAAAACACATCCATCACATTCATGCACAAACAACACAAAGGCATTTTCATAGTTTGGTGTGCCCAAAACCGGTGCTGAGCACAATGCAGTCTTGAGCAGATCAAATGATTTCTGGTGCTCCATGTTCCACGGCAATGGCGAAGAAATGCCCTTCTTCGTCAAAGCCAACATTGGCTTAATCACTAGTGAGAACCCGGGAATCCACTGCCTACAGTAAGAAGCCATTCCTATAAAGGCTCTAACTTCCTTCTGTGTATTTGGGACAGACATGCCAGAAATGAGTTTTATCCATTCAGGTGTCAATCTTCTTCCCTCCTTTGACAGGAGATAGCCTAGATAGGCGACCTCCTGACAACACTATTGAAACTTTTAAAGCAAAACTTTGTGTCCATCTTTAGCCAGATGTATAAGTGATAACACTGTGCCCTCCTTACAAGCACTCTCAGAGTCAGCAGCCAAAAGTAAATCATCAACATATTGAAGCAGTGTACAAGTAGAGGGCAATTCAAGGGTATCAAGCTGTTCTTTCAACGCCCTACTGTAGATGCTAGGACTTTCCGTGTAACCTTGAGGCGTACGGGTAAAGTGGAACGAGCGTCCCCCTAAGGTGAATGCGAACAGGTATCTACTGTCCTTGTGTATAGGAATACTAAATAAAGCATTCTTCGGATCCACAACACTAAAGTAAATAGCTGAAGCAGGGATCATAGTTAATATTGTCGTCACATCAGGCACAATTGGAAATTGTGGAGCGACAATCTTATTGATGGCACGCAGATCAATTATGAAACGAAATGGAATTGCATTAACGCCTTTTTTGTACATGGGCAAAATTGGGCTATTGCCTAAACTACCTGCAATTTCCTCAATCACCCCTCGATGCACAAAATCGGAAACGAAGCATTTCAAAGCTTGCTCACCCTCAACTGAAATCTTATATTGTGGAATACGTGGCAGCTTTACTCCATGTTTCAAGACTATTTTAACAAGCTCGATCTGCAAAACACTGACATCATTGTCGTCAATTGCCCATAAACTCTCTGGTACATCACTGAATTCTGGCGGCAAAGGTCTGGTCAAGAAATGGGAAACGGAAACTTGTTGTGTTAAAATCGTCAAACGCACTCCATCAGAAGAACAACAAATTACTGCATTTAATTCCTTCAACAGATTCAACCCCAGCAAATTCTCTCCACAATTCGAAGTCTAAAGGAATGGACAGTGGTCTGTGAAGGGACCCAAAGAAATAGGTACCGGCGAAGGAACCGGACAAACAACTGGTGTGCCAGAAAACCCTACAGAAACATTGGTTTTCCCTGAGAGTGGAATGTTTGGAACCTGAGAATGAGCAATGGAACACTTCTGTGCTCCTGTATCTATCAAGAATAGATGTTTCCTATTTCCCACTATCATTTCAATGTAGGGGCTTTTTTGATTAACGGGAATAGGCGTTGGTTCCAAACCCTGCTTCGGGCAATCCTAGCAAAACAGAATATCGTCAAAAGGAAGTTCTTTAGAGAGGTAAGCGGCAGAAGGATGGTTGAATATGTTTCTAGTATCCACACTTGGTGCCTGATTATCCTGTGAAAAAGGTTGCTGTGGATCCTGTGCAAGCTGACTTCTATCAAGGCCCCCAACACCCGGGCGACCTCTGGATCATCTACCCATATTTCTAAATGTGTTATTTGACCTTTGTCGAAGGATCGGGCATTGTGCACGCCAATGACCCTCTTGTTGACAATAGGCACACTGGTTAATGTTTACAGGACCCAAGGGCACATTTCCTTGTGGAACATACTGACCTCTAATCGGCGAACTACCCCCTCTAAGGCCTCTAACAATTTTCTGCAATAATACTTTTGTCTTCCCATCACCTTTTCTCTTTTCGAATCTTTCCTTTTCATTATTGACACGATTCTCATAGTACTGAGCCATGTGTAGTACTTCTAATTGAGACCTCGCTTGCCAAGCGCTCTCATAAGACATCATTTGCGAATGGATGTCAGGCAACAATCAGCGCACAAATTTGTCTACGAATAATCTTTTCCCAGACTCTGTGCCTAAGTCTTGTCCACTGAAATCCGTGAATACCTGTTCGAACCGATTAAAGAACTCGGTAGCGCCCTCAGACTTCCCTTGGACACAGGCCGTAAGCTTGTCCCAAATAATTCTCTTTTCGGGAATTATGGTTTTCAATTTCTCAACGATATTGTCAGGTAAAGTTAGTATCACCTGAGGCGGTCTCCCGCCAGCTGGTCTTTCTTCATCAAGTCTAATTATGTTAGCCCATGTATCTCCCAACCCTGCTACATCATCTATAGTCCTAACCTGTTTCCACAAATCTACGGGCAGGAATACAGGAAATAACAGATCAATATCACCTAAGGTGAATACTGAGTACTGTAAGACAGACTCTATTTCCTTATAGAATCCTGTCGGATTTTTCCTAATGTCGGGAATAGTTTGTCTAATGGTGTTCACTTCCTGTCTTGAGAATGGTCTGTGAACAAACTGTGACACATAATGTGCAGGAATATCTCGAGCAGGTGTACCTGCTACAGCATCAGCCGCAATTTCAACTTTTGGAAAAAATGTCGGAGGAACCTCTCTCATAGGCAACTGAGAAGTAGGCAACTCCGAACGCTTACTAAGCAACAGAGCCAAATCGAGCGCTAAAGCAGCCGAAGGAGTGTCAAGTGAAAAAAGTTCTCTTATAAATACTTAATAACTCTGTGGGACAACAAATCTTTCTTTTTACACATTCATCCTGCAAGTACTCTATCATTACTTGTATCAGTTTCCTCTGCATTTCTGGCGAATATTGACTATAGGTATCATATACTTCAACTGGAGTTATCGACATGTCTGAGACCCATCTAATTGCATCTTTCATGCAAATTCGTGTTTCCTCAGATGTCGATTTACGACAAGGAAGGAACCGTTTCTGTACATATATACTATCCTCATCTTCATCCTCATTCTGTAACCTTTCCAACTCCTTCCTATACTCAAAGATCCTCTCAATATGCTCTTGTACTTTCTCCACAGTGTCTCCAGAAAGCGCCAAGGTGTTCAGATCCCTCAACCCTTGTGGTTTAATCTGTTCCACATTACGCATAGGTGAATCCCTAATCCCTCAATAAAAACATTTTTCTTAGGAAAATCGTCCATATTAGAAAGTGTGGCAAAAACTTTAGCTCGATTGTATAGCCTTTCTATACAATGCTTGGCCCATGCAATCAAGTCATGTTTCTTCTCTGGAGGTACAGTATTGCGAGTGACTACCCTTGATCCAGCTCCCTGATCGACTACAAGCGGTGCAGGACCACTTGGAAGAGGAAGAGCAGGCAAGTTCAATGGAGGTACTATTACTGGTGTAATAGGAAGAGGAGGAAGAGCAGGTGGAGGAGCAGCAACAAAAGGAGGAACAACGACTGGAGGAAAAGGAACAACAGGAGGAGCAGGAACAACAGGCAGAGCAGGAAGAGCAGGAATAACAGCAGGAAGAGGCAAAGCAGCAGGAAGAGGAATATAAGGAGGTGGTGCAGTGGCACCAGGCCTTCGTTCATTTAAAAATGTATCAATAAATTTGTCGGAAACATGAAAGTCTTTAGAAGGATAGATTTTCTGAATGCCAAGTGAGAAAGCCCTATCCATATTCCTAGCCGACTCAGACTGTTTATCTTGGTCATATAACAACGCTTTTTCGGCGTTCGATTTATGACGGCGCACATGCAGGTCTAGCCTTTTTCTTTAATAAAATTGACTCTAAATACTCAATACGAGGGATTTCAAAACTACCATTGATTGGCCACTGAAGTTCGGAAGCATGCCTGGTTTGTCTGTGCCAAATATCATTAAACACTATACTACCAATGCCATGCTTACAGCACATAGTACAAGCCGTCGACCCCTCCTGTGGTACAGGATGGCTAAATTCCAAAGATTGCCTATCACTGCAGAATAACGCCCTGAAGCAGGTAGAACATTTCCCAGGCATATCAAAATATTGGTGTTACCTGGTCAATAATTGTATTTGCAGATACAATGCGCCAAAACAAATTATCAGGATACTTAAGAATCGAATCACGACTCACCTGATCAATCCTAAGGATGTCCGATCGGATTTCAAAGATTCGTTTCTAACTAATTTTATCTCGTGTTTGGTGATTTCAGCAAATCTGCCCACCTCGATAAGTGGACCCTCGTCAAGATGCCGACTCGGACCGCATGCTCATCGTCCAAGGATCGGGCCGTGCAGCGCTGTTGAGGTGTCGCGTCTCTTTTGAAAAAGGGGCCCCTTTATTTTGTTACACCATCAGATCCCTGTCCGATAGCTTGCGTCAACCTTCGACGAGTTGGCATCAATCTTGAGGGTCCCTATTCGGGCGCCATCTGTGAAAACAAAAGGAAGATATCGAGGCTGAGTACCCCAAAAGGAAATACACCAAATGCGGGTTACAAAGGAACATACAAAAGATCTTTATTTTATACTGAACAGTTTCAAAGGACAAAACAACAGATAGCTATTGGCCCTCAGTACAACAGAGCAAACTACAGCTTGTTTCGGTGTGCTCGGTGATTGGGACTGTACATTAGAATAGTCACACTTTTTATACTCTCGAAATCATGATGTTCAACCCACTTCCAAGTTAATACAAGTTAATACATCACGGATCTAGGGCCTGTGCCGAGTTCATGCATAGTTCATGCATCTATACATTTAGGGTTTACCTTTAATACATTCACTATCAAGTCACAATAACAACAGTATGTCTTAGGATTCCTCATAGAGCCTTCTCAAAACGATTTATACAATGCAGTCAAACAAGTGTTCACATATCGGTGTTTAGATACATTGGCCCTCATTACGACCATTGCGGAAATCAACTGACATGACCGCCATAGCGTAAATAGCGTTTCCGCCACTGCACGATGGAGGAAAGTGCGGCTAATTCTGACCCATCGGGCACGAGCATTACGCCATGGCGGAAGTGCAAAGTCCGCGATGGCGGAAATGACCCCAAAACGCCCCTTACCGCCGTCGTACGTCGCCCTAGGTGCAATTCCGCCACCCATATTAGCAGTCACCGTAATGAGCGGTCAGCGCAAAATACGGTGACCGTAAATATACGGAAACGGAAGTAAAAACATGGGGCCGGAACGGGAAACAGCACGCCGTACACCTATAAAACCAGAATCCCAACACAACCATTAAAAATCCGACCCTGAGACACATCCCAACCCGTTACCCACCCCAGTTAAAAAAATAAATATGGGAAAAGTTGCTAAAAAAGCGTGCGACCGCAAGCGGCAGGTCCACTTCTCCCACGAGGAACTCACCGTGCTCACAGAGACCCTCCAGGAGAACGCTGCCGTCGTCTTCTCGACGCAAATGACCAGGACGGCACTTGCGAACAAGAAGGCCATATGGGCGCTGGTGGCACAGCGGGTAAGTGCGGTGGGGACCGCACCCCGCAACCCACAGCAATGCAGAAAGCGATGGGACGACCTACGGATACGCGTCCGGAGCATACTCTCTGCCAACCGGAACATTGCCACAGCTACCGGGGGAGGATTGGAATCACCCATCAAGTTGACCCCCTGGGAAGAAATCTGTGCCTCCACCATTGGAATGGAGAGCATAGAGGGAGTCGGAGGGATGGAGAAAGGAGTGCAGACATCAGAAGAATCAGGTAGGTGGGCCAAATGAAACTATGCCAAATCCACAATTACCAACCATGTGCAGTACCATGTGTCCCCATAGTGCACTAGAAACACATGTCCAGGAGAACGTCCACATACATTGCCATGACAGCGCCCCTTAAAAGTCAGATTAAATAAACAAATATTTAAAAATCTAAAAAACACACTCTACATGTGCAGCATGCACACCCTAACTGCAGACTGCCAAATAACTGCATCCCCAATGCACAAAAAAATGAGACCACCTCCAAGGCCCTGACCCAAATCATCCCCAGGTACCACCCCAATGCATGTGATACAATTGCCATTACAATTACCACAGACCCATGAATAACGCTCGGCCTCCTTTACTCCACCACAGGGTCAGATTCCAACGACGAGCTTCAGGACACCCCTACCAGCACACCTGCAAAGAGGGCCCAGACCAACGGCCAAAGACCCTCCACCTCAGCTGCACGGATCAAGACACGTCAGCAGCACGAATCGAGTGGCAGCACACTGGAGGGGACATCAACAGGCACCCCAGCAGCCAGCATGTCCACAACAGCAGCACCACAGGTCCCCCCAATGGATGCCACAGAAGGCACTGCTTCTGGTGGCAGCAGCACCATAGGTGAAGCTGCTTTCATGCCAGCATGCTCCGACACAGAAAACGGTGCTGTAGATGTAGGATCCATCCATGACCTGTCCCAATCCCCCTGTATGTTTCATCCCGTACACCATGAGGACACCACGCAGGGGCACCCACAAGACGACGACTGGCCAACCCCAACAAGGCCTGTTGCAAGGCAACATGAGGCGTCCAGCCCCTCTGTGACACCACCGCAAATGGGCATGGCCCAGCAGAGGCAACAGTCCCTCGAGCAGATGATAGTGCAACAGCAGCAAATGGCCACGCTCCTCAAGGAGCATGCTGATGAATGTGGGGGTTCTAAGGCAGCCATTGAAACATCTACCGAGACACTAAGGGCACAAATGGAGAGAAGTACCGAGAGCCTGAGGGGACAAATGGAGAGAAGCACCGAGAGCCTGAGGGGACAAATGGAGAGAAGCACCGAGAGCCTGAGGGGGAAACTGCATGCGACGTCCAAAGACGTATGTGGTGAACTTGCCGCTGTGCGCCGTGTGCTCACTGAGCTCTCACAAACCCTTAGGGACATGCATGGACGTGAGCAGGCAGAGACATCATCCGTTGCAAGTTCCGTCCAGGGCAGCCCCCAACGCAGATCTGGGAGGAACCTGCGCTCCACAGGCAGGGGTGCCCCTGATACCCGGAGAGGGGGCTTGCAATAGCGTCTGACCAATGACAATGAGCATCTCTGGACACTGGTGTTCGTGGGGGGGTAGGAGGGTGGAGGGGGTGTGTTGTGCTACTTTGGGTGGCGGGTCGATTGGGTGTGTAATGTCATTTCACATCTGCAATACAATTCTTCATATTCATCCAATGAGATGTGTGGACATTGATCTCTGTGTACGAGGCCTATCCTGGTGTACAGGCCACATTGTGCATGTTCCAGACACACAGTGCCACAAGTCCCGTGTCCATGTAACAGCCACCAGGCGTGAGTGCTAGAAGCATGCATCTATGAGATTCTGACGTAATTCACGGGCCTCCTGTGCCTCGCGGACCCCTTGAGGTGCTGCCACATCCCCACCCTCATCATGACCATCTTCAGGTGCTAGCAGTTCTGCGTCGGGGGGCATGGCCACATTCCTACGTACGCACATGTTATGTAGCATGACACATGCCATGACCATCTTTGCCACCTTCTCATGGCGGTACAGGAGTGCCCCGCCAGACCTGCTGAGGCAGCGGAAACGAGCCTTCAGTAGGCCGAATGCCTGTTCTATGACCACACGGGTACGTGAGTGGGCATGGTTGTAGTCCTCCTCATGCTGGTCCTGTGGGTTCCGGATTGGTGTGAGGAGCCATCTCTTCAGTGGATACCCGCAATCACCTGTATGTGGACAAGAAAGGATGTTTGTGGAATGTCATTGCTACGTACGCACCCCCCCCTTCCTGCCAGGTCATTCACGCATCACCTACCCCACATACTCATGCATTAAATGAGACTCACCGAGTAGCCAGGATCGGCGCCCTGCGTGTCGCTCCATGTAGCGTGGTATTCTAGAGTTCCGCAAGACCATAGAATCATGTGTTGATCCTGGAAATCGGGCAGAACAATGTGTAAAGATCCTGTTGGAGTCACACACCATTTGTACATTGATAGAATGATATTGTTTCCGGTTGCGGTACTGGGCCTCCATGGCATGTGGGACAACCAATTCCACATGGGTGCAGTCGATGGCACCAATGCAACCCGGTATGCCGCCAAGTGCATGGAATCCCACTTTTGTGTTTGTAAGCTCCTGCTCTGAGCGTGGTAAAGAGATGTAGTCGTCTGAGTGCTTCAGGAGGGCATCAAGCACTTGGAATAGTGTCCGTGAGAATAGTGGCTGTGAAATGCCATGCAACTGTCCGACTGTGTGCTGGTAGGTGCCTGTGGCCAGGAAGTGGAGTACAGACACCACCTTCAGTAGGGGTGGGATGGCGGTTGGGCTATCTATCATGCTGACAAGGTCAGCCTGTGTCATGTCCACAATGGCGGTTATGGTGTCCCGGTCCAAACGGTAGAGGGTGTGGATCTGCTCAGCTGTGAGGTTGAACGGATTAGCTCGGAGGCGTGGGATTGCGGGCTGCCTGCGTGGTGGTAGTGGCTGTGCTGGTGGGGCTTGCTGGCCATGCCTTGCCCTCCTCCTCCTCCTCCTGCGTCTCCTCTGTGCGGCCGGTTGTTGCAGTCGTTGGCGTTCGTCTTCTTCTTGAAGTTGGAGTACTTGCAGTGCAATCAGGTCCCCCAGGCCCAACATCGCTAGTCCTGCCGGTAGCATTCTGGAGTGGGTGTGGTTGTGGGAGGGGTTTGGGTATGCAATTTATGTGTTTTCAGGCTGTATAGCCTTCACCTGTGGTGATTCATTCCACCTGTGTCAGCTGCAATGCCTTTCGTGCGAGCACGTCCCGCACACGACGCTGCAATTCGACGCATGGCATCTTGCATTTGCATTCATGTTCTTAATCCCGAAGGCTGTGGAATATTGGTTTATATGTTAATTCTGCTATGGTCCCATTGTTGCACATACGATATTTGCATTCGCGAGCAGACTTGTGAAGGGTCAGTGGAATGTAGTGCTCGATCAACGGTGGACCCTCATGCAGCACTGTACCGAGGTTCACCGACGGCGGGGAGTCCCATCAGTGATTGAGGACAGTTACCATTTTCACACACAGCCGCACTGCATAGATGTATTTGTGAATACAAGCGTTCACAGATGCCTTTTCAACGTGATGTTGCAAATTAGGAATTCGAAGGGCAGCGCTTTCGGTTTCCGACTAGCGGCGTGGAGACGCCCACAGGTCTGACTGGAAATGTAACGTTCTATTGTTGAATGTCCTTGGGACAGGGCCCATGACGGGAATGCAATGATTGATATGATTTGAATGGGATGCGCTATAGTGTAGTGGACCATAAGGCAGGACGTTCCCAAATACATGTGACTTCACTACACAAGGAATCCGGGCAGGAGCACAGTGGATTTTGAAGGCTGCATTACGCACAAACTCAATGGACATTTCGAATGTTATGTGAGTGAATATTCAGGCGTTTTCATAACGGGATGAGGGAATGATGAATGGATGCATGGGAAGATGATTTAATTGGGAGTCGGCCATGTACATGGCTATTTGGAATGTATCCCATTCCCCTGCGCTATGTGATGCAAGGCTGCCATAGTGGGACCATCGTCTGTCTGCCCTTGTTGAACCCTCCCTGTCTCGACGCGCCTTCAATCACTTGTGTGTATGCACATTGATGATCCCATCTGATGGATCCTGTTCTGACAGGCGCATGCACACAGACACTCGTTTGAAATAGTGTATTCACCTCGATTTGTGTCGTAATGATTCGCAAGTGAATTTTGGGTGCAATTGATCCTTATGAGTGGGCTAGCATGCATATGGTTGTAGGTTTGGTGTATTGAATGTAGTGAGTAATACATATGAAGTTCGGATGCCCATACTATATTTTTTTTCATTTGGGTGACAGGTATCTCCTCCCCTTCTGCCGCTGCCATCTGTACGCCACTCCTGCAGATGGCTTCTACAGTCGACACCTGCAGCTTCGAGTTAATCAGTGGAGCACCATTACGATCTTATGGGACGATCGTCAATGGCCCACATGCCCTTACGCAGTACTAGTGGCTAGGTGCAGCATACCTAGCTTCCAGCTGGACTAGTGCCTACTTCATGGGACGGGCCTGCGGTCCTAGGCGCTTCCATGTTGCCTTTTTGGACGTGGATGTAGCCCCTGTGTGCCATGGAGGTACAGGGCGTCACACATGGGGTAGCTGGTCATTTATTGCGGATGCAGCCCACAGTAATGCTGATCATTTGTGAGTTTATACTCAAATGGCTGTATGGGCTTGGTGATTTTGATGTGCATTAAATTTATATTCAGATATTAACCGTGTAGCGTTATTCTTTGCTAGTAATGTGGCATATTCCGATTTGTGGCGCGATGTATTGTGAGGTGTTCTGCATTGGGTTCCGGCTTCTGGGTACAGTTGTGTGGTACGTGCTTATGCTGATGGTTGGTTTGACTACTGCCATGTGTACAGGGCTGGTGCAGTCTCCCTCAGGTTACTGCTTTGACTGTTGGTTTACTCTGGTGGCAAGCGATGGGGGACTGTTGTTGTTTTGTGTCATGGAATTTTCAGTTCATTTTGATGTACTTGCACCTTCAGATGCCTGTGCTGCATCAGTACGGCAATGGTGTGTTGCCAATTGTGGATGGCCACTCACAGGGCACTTGGGGCCCCTGCATGCATTTGTTCGTTGGCATGCATGGGTGACTTGTACATTTCACTGGTTGCATGGTGTGACTGCATTGCGCCTACGAGAAGTTGTGCAATGTGGCCAGGGAGTGGAGTACAGGCACTCAGTAGGGCCATTACGGTTGGTTCGCGATGCCGTAGTTCTCGCCATGGCGGAATGGTACTTTCCGCCATGCTTGATGGCGTTGGGTGAATGTCCGCTGGGGTCAGCATTCGCGTACCGTTGCGCCATGGCGGATATTGCGGTTTTGCACGGCGCGCGTGCGCGTACTTGGTGCAGTTAGCGTTGGCGTTCATTACGGTGTCGCTAATCGCATCGTACTTTACGGTGACGGGTCATAATCGCAACGGGCGGTATTCGATGGCGGTATTACATTTCCGCCATCGTTTTTCATATTCCGCCAGGGTCGTAATGAGGGCCATTGTGTTTTACATATGCCCGCGGATTAGCTTCGTTGGCGCACTTAATCCTCTACACACAGGTCAACGAAGGACAAGGTCTCAGTTCATGACCCCAACATGTGGCCTGCAGGCAAGTTACATATTAGTTCATACACAGAGGTCAAGACGGCCATGTTCTATTCGGAATGACACTGTCCACCATCTTAAAACACAGGGTGACTTTAGAGCGAGAATCTAAAATGGCGGATAGAACTAAAATGGCAGCTTACACTGATCTAATGTCAAGACCTTGCAACACGGTTTTCCTCGCAAGTGACTCATAAGCAGCTTGGCATAGGCCAATATACATATATTCATACAGTATAGGAGGCACGATATGATTTTCCATTCGACAATGTAAGATAGGTTGTACTGGGTCTGTGGTTTTAAAAAGACTAATAAAGTTAATTGCAACTTTACATGTTCTGGGAGACAGTAGTCAGTCCCAGAAAATGGAGGCTGAGTTGGGAAGTCTAAAAAGACTATCCTGTGTCACTGCACTGAAGGTTCTATGTAACACAAAGTAAAAAGATGATGCCTATGGAGTAGGTGAGGCTCCACAGTCTATGAACACAAGAAATGGTAAACACAAACAGCAAAACAGATGTAAGAGTGGGTGAAAAGGCTCACACTCTTACCAGGTGAAAAAAAATAAATCATAGAAATACAGCAAAGCTGCTGAGGGACTCAGTAGGCAAGGGAAATTAGCCATTTGGAGAATTCACCCTAACAATGTGCTCCCGATTTGTCAGCAAACACTGCCGTCCATTGCAATCAGCATGTCCAGGAAGTAGCGGTTCTGCATAGTCTTCAGCCGCAGTGCTCTTAGTTCCACCTTGATGACATTGACCCTTCTTCTGTGTCATTTTTTCGCATTTGCTCGAGCTTGGATGCTGCGAATGAGGGATTTGAAAAATGTCTCTGCTCAAGTAAATACATTTGTCAGAGATTTGCACCAAAAGTTCAGAGGATTCTGTGGAGATATAGTTTGATGACCTCCTTTTTCTGGATACTGTGCTTTTTAACTGCTCTTTGGATAGAACATCATATGCAGGGTGTCCTTCAGTCATTGACAGGGGTGCTTGGGACATCTTTGATGGCAAAAGGATGTGGCTTTCCAGTATCACCATCAGGGCTGAATGCAGCATTGCCAGAGCGCAGTTGCCCCTCCATGACGTGAAAGGTGCAAATATGCCTGTTTGCTGCATACACTGTAAGTGTCCATTAAAGCTGCTGTTCCTTTTTTCATGTCTGGAATTGAAGAGAGTTTTGCTACATATCTTGATTGTTCCTAAGGTCACTTTCCCTTCTCCCTGGAAGCATACTTGCCAACCCTATCAATTTAGGCGGTAGGATACCGCTTTTTAAGCAGTCCTACCGCCTACCGATTTATTGGCACCAAATACCGATTTTTTTGGTAAAAAAAAAAATATATATATATATATATTTTTTTTTTTGCCCACACCAGCTCGGGGGAGTCTTTCAAGGGTTCCCCGAGCTGGCATAGCGGGAGAAGGCACGGCATGCATGCTTTTGATGTCAAAGGCACCCACGGCAGTGGGCTAAATGCGCCCCTCCGCCGTGGGTGCCTTTGACAAAAGGCGCCATTAGCACCCCACAATGCCAACTCGGGGGAGTCTTTCAAGGGCTCTCCCCAGCTGGCGTGGTGGCAGAAGGCGTGGCAGGCGCCTCATTGTCATTGAATGCACCCGCGGCGGCAGGCTCATTCAATGACAATGGGCTGCTGACGCGCCCTATTCCTATCATTACCTCCTCGCCTGACTATTTTTGAAACTTTAAGATTCCTACAGATTTTTGGTCACAGAATGTTGGCATGTATGTGGAAGCATAGTTCGTAAGTTATTTCTCACTGCACCTTGATCGGTTTCTAAGAGCTGTTACCCATGTTAGTTTGGCAATTTGCTGAGACCATATTGGGGCGCATGTGCTTCTAATCCATTGTAGCTTCTCGTCGACAATCCTCGTAATGCCTCTGCCTTGCATGTTACTTGCTCTTCATACCATTTGTTGTCAGCAAACATTGTCCCTGGGATAAACATTCCTTAATGCAGATTACTCCTTGTGGCTTGTTGTAGCACATGTTTTCATTTTGCAGCATCTGTAGGATAACAGTGTGTGCTTGATAGGTGCTTTTAATTCTACAAGGTGAATTAGACACTGAGCCTCAGCAATAGGCGCCTCCTGTGGTAACAACACTTTAGGGGTCCCTGAGGCATGGGGAATCAAGGAGCACACATAGCAGCTTTCGTTGGTAGCTTGCTTTGCCATTGTGCTCATGTGTGCGTACCATTTGTTGGACTGATGTGGGTGTTGTGGTTCTTCTGTATCTAAACCTAAACCAAGATATTCATCATACCTTTTCCGTTCCGCCCCCTTTTGTCACCTCCTGCCACTTTGGATTTCTACAAATGTTTGTTATCGGATTGGTAATATTCCAGATATTACCTTTGATCCCCTCTCATCACTTTGCTGCCCACCCTTTTTACCATAAACTGGGGCAGGGGTTTGTGTTTCATCATTTACATAGTCGCCGCTTGAGGTAGCTTGAGTGGTTGTATAGAGATCATCATATGGCAATGTAAATGCATAAGGGTTGGGGTAATTTGTCTCATACACGTTAAATTCATGCTCATAATAGTCAGCTATTGAATAGTTCAGCAGTGGGGCTCTGACAGGTTTATTCTTGTGTAGGGGAGTGAGGTTTGTAGGGACATTGTGGGCCCATATTAGTTTAAAACCGTCCCATACTAAGTGGGTTCCTTCTTGTATCAGCTTTACTCCTCCTGCCCCCTCTTTTATATCAATATATATAAATGATATTGCCCAGTATAATGTTAAGCCAAACAACAGCGGAAAAAATTGTATTGCAGAAAATCAAAGGCAACACTCAAAGGAATCCAACCTAGTACTACTAACATTTCTCCTATCACTATCTACTGTAGTGTCGCTGGCATTTAGGGCCCTTGTTTCTGACATCTCTGTACCTACAGAGTGAGATACAATTGGGTTAAGCATACAATGCACATTTAACTTTTTGTTGCAATCATTTTCATAGCAGTACTTTTTACACAATCATCTTCATTTCATTGTGCTCATTATTTATTTTTTGCATACCATGAGAGAGAAAGTGAGAAGAGAAGGAGAGACGAGTGAGAGAAAAGACACTGAGAGAGGGAGAAAGAAAGAGAGAGAGAGAGAGCGCAGGAGGCAGTCAAATCCTGCAGTTTCAGACATATGTATGTTCACATGTTTCCAGTGCCATTCACTTTTATATGCACTGGTTTCATTGTTCTATGTACACCTTTTCCTTCCATTTATGTGCACTTCTCATTTTATTTCTTTTTTTTATATGGCTTTGAATTATTTCTCAGCATCATTATTAAGTAATGCTTGCATTGTTCCTTCCTAAACATTTCTTTTTCCCTGCACTGAAATGCCTTCATATGCTTTTCGTACGTCCAATAGATGGATCCAGTGTTTCAGGCCTTTTACCTTCACTGCAGTGGGTGTACAGTAAATTACCTCATTAGGGCAGTGAAATCTTGGAGCATTCTATCACTGCACAAAGCTGCGCACATATACCTTCTCCCCAGGCATTAGTTGTATGTGTGGGCTATATCCTGCCGGAGTTACTGTGTCACTTTCACTTTCTCATGTGAAGGGTGGGGCTATTTGCTTATTTGCTTTGTTATTATTCTTGCTGCTCTGGTCAATTTCTTTAGACAATTTTGGCATTCTTCACCCAGTACTGTGGCTGTTCTATGTGCATCTGACATCTTTCTTAGGGGTGATATTGGGGTGTGCATGCGTCTTCCTGTCACTATCTTGTGGGGTGACAAGTGGTGGTCTTTGCTGGGCTGGTTTCTTAATTTGAATAGTACCAATGGCAAACAGTACACCCAGTTTTTCTTTAGGCTGTGGCACAATTTTGACAATCTGATCTTAAGGAGGCCGTTCATTTTTTCCACAATCCCGTTAACTTGCAGGTGAAAAATCGAACATAGTTTGTGTTTTATCCCCAGCAGTGCAGTCACTGCTTTCAATAAGTCGTTGACAAAATGCATTCCATTTTCGTATCATATGACGTCACAGACCCCCCCACCAGGGAAACACTTCCCTTACTAAGAATTTTGCCACGCATTTCGCATCCAGGTCGGCGCATGGTGCCGCTTCTGCCCAGCGTGAGAAGGGGCAGACCACCACAATTAGATATCATGCCCCATTACACCTTTCTCCCATGTCTGCATAATCAATATGGAATTCACAGAATGGTCCATTGGGGCAGGGCAGTGTTCCTCTCAATGTTCTCAAAGTAATTCCAGAGTTGTATGTCTGACAAGTTGTACATTCTATCGCCAATTTTGCCACGTGTTCCTGTAACACTGGCACAAACCAATTTTCCTGTATGTCGGCTGCTATGTGTAGTTTTGAAGTGTGTGCGGGGACATGTAGTTGCTGGAATGCTATCTCTAATAATTCCACAGGCATTACTACTTTTCCTGTACAATTTTGCAGCCAGAGGAGGTCATTGGGTGACTGGGTACACCCTCTTTTAGTCCAGAGTTCCTGTTCCTCAGGTGGGGCACTTTTTTGTAACTCGATTATTTGTAAAATTGGCATTGAGTTGTAATCGTCATCTTTCTCTTCTACCACACTTCGCTTTACTATGAATTTCCCTTGTACCTCTCTTTCTAAGTATGATGCCTCCTTGGCGGCAGCGCCTGCTGCCGCATTTCCAAAGGATATGACTACATTATTGTTGGTGTGGGCCTGGCATTTAACCAGGGCTATCACTGTTGGTTCTGCTAATGCTTCTATCAGCTCTTTTAGAAGCTTGGCATGTTGTACCGGCGACTCGTCTCACCTCCTGAAACATCTTCTCCCCCATTGTGACAATCCTTGTGTACTGTTGTGGTCATATAAGCTGAATCTGTCTAAATAGTTACTGCACATCCTTTTGCTGTGGTTAAGGCTTCAATTAGTGCTACCAATGTTGCTGCTTGCGCTGAACAGTGTGCTGGCGACCGCTTTTGTACTATTATCTCATATTCCCCTTCTTCCAGTCGCAATACTGCTGCCCCTATTTGTTATTCTCTCTTTTTTCTGGGTGTATTGACACTGACCCGTCTACAAAACACACTTCTCCCTCATCCAGGGCATTCTCGTTTGCTTTGGGCATATCATCCTCTTCCCCTTGGTAAGTGGCACAGTCATGGTTTTGCATATCTTCCATGGTACCTGCCTCTGTGAGGAATATAGCTGCGTTCACCGTTTTACACTGCACTATGTGTTTGTTTGGACTGGAAAGGATAATTTCATATGCTGTGGCTCTTTATGTTGTCAGTGTGGATTTTGATCTTTCGAGGATGACAAACAATGAATGTTCAAGTAACAATGTTACTGAACATCCCATTGCAATTGTGGTACTTTTCTCAATCACCAAATGCGGCAGCTGCCAAGGCCTGTTCGCATGCAAAGTGTCCCTGCATTACCGCATCAAGTGTTCCACTGTATTATGCTAGAGGCTATGCCCTAGTGACATTTTTTGTGTCAATACTGCTGTCATCAACATTCCATTGCAGTGTTAGAACAGGTAGAACTCACGGTCATAATCAGGAGTCGCGAGAACGGGTGCTGTTGAAATTAAGTCTTTGAGCGTGCTAAAGACTGTTCTCATTTCTGGGGTGCATATCAGTGTTGTGTTTTCTCTCTGTGTGTCATGATGCCTACCCCCGGAGCACCAGGCCAGGCCCAGCACCCCCGGGAGCAGGCATCATGCCCCCGGGTAAAAGCCCAGTGGCCCCTTATAGGGGCTCTTTGGACTCTGTCCTGGCGCCGTTGGCGCCAGTCTCATGTTGGACATCAGTCCTGGCGCCACAGGCGCCAGGCTCATAAAGGAAGGTGTTTTGTGCACTTACCAGATGCAGACCATGCTGCAAGATTCAGGCCTCCCTGAGAACTGAAAGGGACTATTTTTTCATTGGGACTATTTTGCCACTCTGGCGTGGCCAGGGAAGGATACTTACCTGGAACTACTTTGGGGGCTATTTAAGCCACGCCCAGAGAGTAGCTCACGCTTCGCGTTGTTCTGCATCTAAGCAGCTGAACGCTCACCGTGTCTGCTCCTGCATCTGGTCTCCAGCCACGCCCGCCTCAATCCTGGAACACCTGTAAGGAAAGAAGAGAAGAGAAAGGTGAAAACCAAGAATTTTATCAAACTTCTTACCTGCATCTGGAACCTTCACGCCAGCGTTCCTGAGAAAAGACTTTCATTTAAAAGCACTGTGTTGCTCGCTGCAGCGCCGCGCTTCACTTACCTGTCCTCAGGAGTTCTTCAGGCTCCACCGCGACTGTCTGCACCGGTCGCCACATCTCTGCGACTAGGGGAGAGAAGAAGAGACAAAAGGTGAGCAGAAGGAACATATGAGGAAAGCCTAATTTTCCACCATAACACTTACCAGTCTTCTGTTGGTGGACCATTCCTCATTTCGGGTCGGCGCCGTTTCGTTGGCAGGTACCGCACCCCAGCCCCTATGGGGAAAGGACAAAAGACATTACTGGAGGAATATAAAGACATTAAGAGGGATCGCCCCCATCGTTAACTCACCTGAGTTTACCATCGGCAATTCAATCCCTCAACGCATCGCCTTCATTCTGCACCTATAATAAAGGACAGATCACAGGTTAGGAAGGCAACAGAAAAGGAGGCTCAACACTTGAACTTTTGTAATCTTCATACTTACGGCGTTCCGCTCGGAAAAGTCAAGTGGATTTTGCCAGCGCCATTCTGAAAACCAGTGAAGTAACTGGACAAACACGCGCCCCTGCACCAGAAGCAGGATGGAGAGTTCATCCTTTCAAACCATAAGGTGAGCTTCAACCGGGGATTTCGAAGGAAGTTAGAGAAGAACAAAGGGGGGGAAGGGGGGAGCAAGCGCACTATTCTGCAGACTGTTAATCCCCTTTCTCATCTGCAGAAGGATATTCCTACGGGCCAGACAAGCAAGATTTGAGGGTCCTGTTCAGTCGGTGCTCCGAGTTTTGCGCATCACGCTCGAAGAGGCCACAGCAACCCAGACTAGACCAACGCCTCCGTGGGAGTCAGGTGAGCATTACAGAACGCGAAGCCTTCCTACAAATTCCCACCCAGGCGCTATGGAAACTTCTGAGACTGATCAGTTGGCCCAACTACTGAGGGAATTACAGGCCGAAGTACACGCCGCTCATCAAGAGACTAATGCTCTCAGGAGGGAAGTGATTGTATCAAAGGAAAGAACTGATGACCTGGCTAGACAGTTTTTGCAAGGTCAAGCTGGACACACTCCTCTACCCGGTTCCGGGGGGAACCCCGCTCCTGTCGTTCCCAGTAACCCTGTGCAGATTAATCTACCTGGAAACATGCCGCTGGCCCCACCCGAAAGCTTTGCTGGGGACCCCAAACAATTCGCCGTATTCATGAATCAGTGTCGTTTGCACTTCCTATGCAGACCTGGGTCCTTCCCTAATGACCATACCAAGGTAGCCTTTGTATTGTCATATCTCAGCGGCTGTGCTGCCGATTGGTCAGTTCCACTGGTTACTCAAGATGCCCCGATTCTCTGTGATTTTCAAGGATTTCAAGCAAGCATGGAAAGGTTATTTGCTCGACACTCTCAGGGGCAGGCTCTGGATGACGAACTTCTATCCCTGCGACAGGGCAATCAGGACCTCCTATCCTACATTGCAACCTTTAATAGACTAATTGTGGAAACTGGGTGGCCAGAGGATAAAAGAATCACGTTATTTTATCGAGGTCTACGCGGAGAATTTAAAGATGTCCTGGCCCAAGTTGTAAATCCGCCCCAAGAATGCACAGAATATATAGACTTAGTGGTCCAATTGGATCACAGACTTCAAAACAGAAAAGCAGATCGGTCCAAGTTTGAGACCCGGGTGTTGGTCAAGACCCACGCTAACCCCAAGGGTGCTGATGTCTCTGAGCCTATGCAAATCGGAGGTGTTAAAGGACCTTTAACTCAAAAAGAACGTGAAAGAAGACGGCAGATGCAATTATGTGTTTATTGTGGGTCCTCTGGACACTTTCTACGAGATTGCCCGGCAAAACCGCCCAAGAAGGTGGTAGGAGCCGCTGATAAAAACCATGAAGACTCTGTTTCGGGAAACGACCACGCCCGACAAGCGTAGGGGTCCGCTTGCCGAGCTCGAAAACTAACTCTCAGACCTCGCATTTCATTGTGCCAATGGTCCTCGTAGATCCGGAACAGCCTAAGCGGTTGCATGCAATAAAGGCATACAGCGATAGTGGGGCTATAGGAAATTATGTGGATCGTGAATTGGTCTCTAGGATTAACCTCCCTCTGCGTCCTAAAACCAGCAAAGATGTCATCACCACAGTCGATGGAACCGAAATTGCCTCTGGACCGGTAACACATTCCACTGCTGAGGTGACACTTATAGGTCCGGATGGCCATCGGGAGGCAGTTGTGTTTGATGTAATCTAGGCTCCACAGTTTCAGGTTATTCTCGGAATACCTTGGTTAGAGACACATAATCCTCGAATTGATTGGCGAGCGAAGAGAATAACCTTCCCGGATTGTTCACAAACCTGCAACCCAGAAAATCTGAAGATTAGTCTAGCGTCTGTAACCTCTGTCTCCATGCAACTACCTCCGGAATACCAAGACAGGCCAACACGTTACCTCCCCACAGATCGTACGATTGCCAAATCGATCTGGTGCCCGGTGCACAACCCCCTTGTAGCAGGATTTATGTCCTTACTGAACCTGAGAATCTGCATTTGAGACAATATTTAGATCAATACCTAGCCAATGGTTTCATTCGCCCGTCAAAGTCTCCGGCATCCTCGGCTTTGTTCTTCGTGCCCAAAAAAGAAGGTGACCTTAGAACTTGTATCGACTACCGCGCATTGAACCAGATAACTGTTAAAAACCGTTACCATCTGCCTCTGATCCCTGAACTCCTTGACCAGGTGAAGGACGCTTGCGTATACACCAAGTTAGATCTCCGGGGGGCTTATCATCTGGTGCGAGTAAAAGAAGGCGACGAATGGAAAACGGCCTTCCGTACAAAATATGGATTATTCGAATACCAGGTGATGCCTTTCGGGTTGTGCAACGCGCCTGCTGCCTTCCAATTCTTCATGAACGATGTCCTTCGGGAACTCATCGATGTTTGTGTTGTCATATATATCGATGACATTCTTGTGTACTCCTCTTCGGAATCTGATCACAGAAAGCATGTCAGGGCCGTCCTTGAGAAATTGCGCCAGCACAAACTGTTTGCAAAGCTGGAAAAGTGCGTTTTCCATACCACCAAGGTTGAGTTTCTTGGATTCATCCTGACACCTAAAGGGGTCCGAATGGACTCACGAAAAGTGGATGCCATCCTCAAATGGCCATCACCTAGTTCAGTGAAAGGTGTCCAAAGCATGCTCGGTTTTGCTAATTTGTATCGCAGATTTATCCCGGAATTTTCACGTGTGGTACAACCCATCACTGCACTCTTGCGAAAAAATAAACACTTCGAATGGACCGAGGAAGCCGAACAGGCCTTTCAGGAATTGAAAGCTAAATTCACACCCGCACCTATTTTGAAGCACCCTCGTCCCGATCTCCCTTATATAGTCGAAACCGACGCGTCCAGCTTAGCCATGGGAGCTGTCCTGTCTCAGAGAGACCCTGAAACCAACCAACTGCACCCCGTAGCATTTTGGTCCAGAAAGTTCTCGCCGTCTGAGGTAAATTATGCAATCACCGACAAGGAATTATTAGCCATTAAGTCCGCCTTTGAGGCTTGGCGGCATTATCTTCTTGGCGCCAGGCATACCATCACCGTGATCGCTGATCACCGAAACTTACAATATTTAAAAACTGCCAAGGCTCAATCGTCACGTCAGCTCCGATGGGCTTTGTTCTTTGCTGAGTTCGATTTTGTAATCACTTACCGCCCCGGCTGTAAGAATGGCAAAGCGGACGCGCTATCTCGAATAGGAATGGGAGAAATAGACACAAACTCAGAACCTGTGCCGATAATTCCCGAACAAAGAATTTTGGGGATAACCTCTTTACAAACCCTTGAAGACATTCAAGCACGGGTAAAACAACTCCTGGACTCTACAGCCTTGCAGGATTGGATCCAAAGGGGGTCTTACTTTTCGGTCAACGATGGCCTACCTTACTTCCAAGGACGCTTATTTCTGCCAAAAAAGGAATTGCAAGAACTGGTTATTTCCCGTCATCATGATACCCTGATGGAAGGACATCCTGACATTGCCAAAACTGAGGAAAAAATAAAACGACAATTCTGGTGGCCTTCCTGGCGAAAGGATATTAAATCTTTCGTGATGTCCTGTGGAGTTTGCGCCCAAAACAAAGGCCAAAAGACAAAACCCGCCGGTCTTCTTCAGCCTTTAGACATTCCACCAGCACCTTGGCACACCTTGTCACTAGATTGTATCACGGACCTGCCCCCTTGTAATGGATACAATACTATTCTGGTTGTGGTGGATTTAATTTCCAGGATGGCCCATTTTATTCCGTTGAAAGGATTACCTTCAGCTTCTGTCCTAGCCAAGGAATTCCTCGAAAATATCATCCGTTTGCATGGATTCCCGTCCATACTAGTCTCCGACCGAGGAAGCCAGTTTATTTCTCATTTTTGGAGAAAGTGTTGTCAACTGGCACAAATCGACATAAGACTCTCAACCAGCCACCACCCACAGACCGATGGTCAGACGGAGAGAACGAACCAGACCCTTGAACAATACCTACGATGTATCTTGCACCAATTGGAGGGTAATTGGAAGGATATTTTATGGGTGGCCGAATATGCATACAATAACTCGGTACACTCTGGAACTGGACAAAGCCCCTTTTATACCCTATATGGACATCACCCTCGTACTTCAGACCTGGACTCACCTCTGAGCCTTGAAATGCCCGCAGTGGACCATTTGCATTCCACGATAACTCAAGCCTTCAAGGATGCAACTGCACATTTGCAACAAGCGAAAGGGAAATACAAAAAGAATGCGGATCTGCATCGGTGTGAGGCACCTCCATACCATATAGGGGATCAAGTATGGTTGGCTACCAAACACTTATTGCTCAAGGGACCTCGAACTTTTAATCCAAGGTATTTGGGCCCTTACTCGATCAAAGCTATAATTAACCCAGTGGCAGTCAAGCTCGATCTACCAGCTAACATGCGGATTCACCCCGTTTTTCATGTGTCACTTTTGAAACCAGTGCAACCAGGAACCAGATTAATAAAGCCACCAGAACCAATCCAGATAGATGGGGAGCCTGAATTCGAGGTGAAGAACATTTTGGATTCTAAGATCTCAAAATCAAAACTTTTCTATCTAATTGATTGGAAAGGGTACGGGCCTCAGGAAAGGTCTTGGGAACCCAGCGGCCACGTACATGCACCTCGGCTGGTTAAAAGGTTCCATCGGAATTTCCCAAACAAACTGAAACCTCCAGAGAGAACGACCTTGGGAGGGGCCTTGGGGGGAGTGCTGTCATGATGCCTACCCCCGGAGCACCAGGCCAGGCCCAGCACCCCCGGGAGCAGGCATCATGCCCCCGGGTAAAAGCCCAGCGGCCCCTTATAGGGGTTCTTTGGACTCTGTCCTGGCGCCATAGGCGCTAGGCTCATAAAGGAAGGTGTTTTGTGCACTTACCTGATGCAGACCATGCTGCAAGTTTCAGGCCTCCCTGAGACCTGAAAGGGACTATTTTTTCACTGGGACTATTTTGCCACTCGGGCGTGGCCAGGGAAGGATACTTACCTGGAACTACTTTGGGGGCTATTTAAGCCACGCCAAGACAGCAGCTCACGCTTCGCGTTGTTCTGCATCCAAGCAGCTGAACGCTCACCGTGTCTGCTCCTGCATCTGGTCTCCAGCCACACCCGCCTCGATCCTGGAACACCTGTAAGGAAAGAAGAGAAGAAAAAGGTGAACACCAAGAATTTTATTAAACTTCTTACCTGCATCCGGAACCTTCACGCCAGCGTTCCTGAGAAAAGACTTTCATTTAAAAGCACTGTGTTGCTCGCTGCAGCGCCGCGCTTCACTTACCTGTCCTCGGGAGTTCTTCAGGCTCCACCGCGACTGTCTACACCGGTCGCCACATCTCTGCGCCTAGGGGAGAGAAGAAGAGACAAAAGATGAGCAGAAGGAACATATGAGGAAAGCCTAATTTTCCACCATAACACTTACCGGTCTTCTGTTGGTGGACCATTCCTCATTTCGGGTCGGCGCAGCTTCGTTGGCAGGTACGGCACCCCGGCCCCTATGGGGAAAGGACAAAATACATTACTGGAGGAATATAAAGACATTAAGAGGGATCGCCCCCATCGCTAACTCACCTGAGTTTACCATTGGCAATTCAATCCCTCAACGCATCGCCTTCATTTTGCACCTGAAATAAAGGACAGATCACAGCTTAGGAAGGCAACAGAAAAGGAGGCTCAACACTTGAACTTTTGTAATCTTCATACTTAGGGCGTTCCGCTCGGAAAAGTCAAGTGGATTTTGCCAGCGCCATTCTGAAAACCAGTGAAGTAACTGGACAAACACGCGCCCCTGCACCAGAAGCAGGATGGAGAGTTCATCCTTTCAAACCATAAGGTGAGCTTCAACCGGGGATTTCGGAGGAGGTTAGAGAAGAACGAAGGGGAAAGGGGTGAGCAAGCACACTATTCTGTAGACTGTTAATCCCCTTTCTCATCTGCAGAAGGATATTCCTACGGGCCAGACAAGCAAGATTTGAGGGTCCTGTTCAGTCGGTGCTCTGAGTTTTGCGCATCACGCTCGAAGAGGCCACAGCAACCCAGACTAGACCAACGCTTCCATGGGAGTCAGGTGAGCGTTACACTGTGCTTCTTTTAGTGCATGCAATAGGGGTTTCGTATATGCTGCATAATCCAATATCCAGGCTTGGTAGTAATTGCACATGCCCATAAAGGTTTGCATTTCCTTAATTGTGCTTGGTTTGCTGACTTCGCGCACTGCTGCTGCTCTGTCTGGTATTATTCTCTTGCCATCTTTTGATATGAGTTGATCCAAGTGCAACACTTCAGTAAGACAGTATTGTATTTTTTGTTTATCTACTTTGTACCCCTTGTGGGCCAGCAAGGTAAGTAATATTATCGAATCCGTCCTACACTGTTCCTCATTCCCTCCGCAAATTAGCAGGTCATCCACGCACTGAATAATAGTGCTTTTTTGTATCAATGTTCCCAAGGTCTTCATGCTGTATCCTATTAAAGATACTTGGACTTTCACAGTATCCCTGTGGCAAGCTACAATGCTCATACCTTCCCCACCCCCCCAGGGTGAATGCCGCTAGGTATTTAGACTCTGGGTCCTTGGTAACAAGAAGAACACATTTTTTAAGTCTACCACTGTGAAACATGTCGCTGACTTTGGGATGCTGCACAGAATTGATGCAGGGTTTGGGATAAGTGGAAATTCCTTTTGTATGATGTCATTAAGAGGCCTTCAGTATTACATGGTGAAATTGACAGTGGCCACTGTTTTACCCCTCATCTGATAGGTCACGTAGTGCTATTTTGGGGTCTATGCACAACACTGTTCGCCACTCACACCCATGCATGTCCATTCCAATTGCTGTGATTCGTCATGCTGATACTTGCACTGCATGCAGATCTATGGACACTATCGACCCAGGCACCACCTCTGGGGCTGCTACGGGATGAAATCCAAATTCTGATGGTACTCTCCACTCTTGACGTGTTATTTCTGGCACTACTCTCGCCAGCAACTGTATCCCCTGCACAAACATGTCTGCGTCAATGGGTATCATTGGCTTGCGTGTGTATTAGTAACATGGCTCTCATGGCACATATCCCTGGAGTTGAACACACTATTCTTCTTTCTGTAAAGGAGATGGTTATGTTAAGCTTGCTGAGGAGGTCCCTCCCCAACAAATTTATGAGCGAATCTTCATAATAGAACAGAGGCGCCTGCACTGTTTTTCCCCCTACTGTTGCATCCAAATCTTCAGTGTATGGACCCTCAACCACTGCCCAGGAAAATCCCTGCGTCTCAAAATTTCAATTCAATTCTGCTGGTGCACCATTTGCTGTTGTGCCAAACAGATTGCCGCGTGTGGGTGTCATGTGACTTTGTGATGGTGGGTGTTGCTGGGTGCCTTGCAGGGGTGCTCTGTGATCTCATACGTATCGGGGATCTGCTTGTTCTTCGCGTCTATACCCTCCCATAGGCAAGCCATAGGGGCTACCTGGGTGTGGGTGGCCATACTGTTTTTCATTTTGGTAAGGTGTCATGGGACTGCTGCAACACTCTCTTGAAAAATTGCCCCATCTACCACAGTTCCAACACACTCCTTGTCCCCCTCCTCTGGGCCCCTGACCTCCATACCCCCTCTTGATCCTCTGTACCCACCTCTTCCTCCTCTTCTGGCCCTTCCTTGCCATTGCGGCCCTCCATCCTGTTCTTTGCCGGCCCATTGTTCCTGTCCGTTTGCTGCCCAATTTGCTGCCATTCTTACCTGTATTGCTATTGGCCCCTCTTCCCTGTCTCCTAACCGCTCTGTGGGGAGGGAAGCAGCTACTGCTGTGACCTTCACCAATTTCGTTTGAACTAATTTTGCCTCGTCTGCCAACCTTTTCTGTACTATCTCCTTTTCCCTCTCTTTGATCCTCCTACAGTGGTGCACTATGATGCTCTGTATTTCTGGCCAGCCTTTGGCGTCCATCCCTGCAATTTTATCGAGTGCCTTCTGTACTTCCTTTGGGAGGCCCCTCTTAATTATGAAGTAAAAAAACGGAGTTGGATTGATCCCAAGCCGTGCCTGTCTCTGCTCTCCACATGTCCTGCACCCGAAGAATGTAAGCCGAATCATCTTCATCCTCCCCCATGGTACACTGCATTACTGACTGCAAATCAGAGGTGTCCGGGAATGTGCTCCTCAATGCGTTCCATACCCGGGCACTCACAGTGTCGAATGATGCTTCATCATGGCGGTCACAATCCAATGTTACCCAGGGGAACCCTGCCTTCGCCCACACCATGTTGGCCAGATCACCCACTGCAGAGACCAACAAACTTTTGACATCACCAATTGCTAGGGGTACCCGGCTGTATTTTTCTCAAATGCGTATATCCACTTGCTTGCCCCCCCTGAAAGTGGAGGTAATGTTTTCAGCAGATTTACTTTGTCCATTTGTGCCCATGGGACGTAATGTGGCCTCCCCGTATCAGTGACATCTGTAACTTGCTCTTCCCTCTTCCCATACTCAACTTTACTCTTTTTTTCCCTGCTACTGCCACTTTTCCCATCCTGTTTCTTAGTCTCCCTTGGTGCCACCCTTCCTCTTCCCCTTTCTCACCGGACGATGATCCTATGAGCAGTGACGCTCCACCTGCCACCCCACCTGTCCCCTCACCTGCTCCATCCCCCTCCTCATCTTCATCTAGATCGCTCCAGTATTCTTCCTCCCTCGCAGATGACACACTCTCTTGCCCAATACTCACCTGTTCTTCACCTTGATCTGCTTGTATTATTCTGGTGGGGGCGTCATTTATTCAAAATAGAATCTCCCCTTTCTTCTAGTCATCACCGACTATGTTTACCGGGTACCGGGCGTCTGGGGTGATGACATCTGCTCGCCCCTCTGTGAGGGTGTGCTTTGCTCATATATCCCTCTGATCTCGGCTAGTTCATCTTGTGTCATTGTCAATCGTGTTTCTGAGTCCTGTGTTAGCTGTTCTATATTTAGCGGAGGGGTGCATATCAGTCCGAATGACCCTTTTGGATCGTACGGGGGTGGGGCTGAGTCTGTTGCTGGTGACACAGGGGGTGTGCTTGGCTTTGGTACATACACAGGGTCACTATATCCCTCTGAAGGTTTCGTTAGCATTGGGTATATTCTTGTAGGCTCCTTTATTTTTTCCCTACTCTCACCCCTCCCCTCACTGTTGGTTGTTGCCTGGGGAGATGTGTCTTGGGCTTTATTCTTTGTTGGGGGTATTTCTTCAAATAGCCTCCACAAATCTAACACTTCTATTCTGTTCTCCAGCTGCCTGCCCTTATATTTTATGGTCAATTATGTTGCTACCATATCTAGTACTGACTTATCAAATGACCCACCTTCAGGCCATACCTGGGGAATACCTTTCCCTTTCATCTCTGTACGCCATTGTTCATGGTATTTTCAAATATTTTCACTATACCCTGGTAAGCTCTGGCATATATGCATAAGTGGTGTTTCTCCCACCATTGTACCTTGTTTGTGGCCTATGGAGTGTGCGTGCAAGTATGAACAATCTAACACCAATTTCAACCACTTTCTTAAGGACAATAGCCTTTATTCACCAAAATTATAGCAATACTGTTTATCAAATACTTTTTCTTACATTTTCAAATACCACACTTTGTCATTATCAAACCAGAATTAGACCGGACATTGGCCACATGACATATAACACTCAATTAGACAGGCACAACATGGATCATGCAACATCGAACAAAACGTTATACATGAACATTAAAATATGGACCCTGCCTGCTATCCACTATTTTTCCCCTACCCTTATTACGCCACCAATCTCGCCCCTGTTCTGTCCCCTTCTGGACCACCCTTTAAGAAAGAAGAAATGAAGAAGAAAAAATAAATAAAAGCGTGTCTAAAAACTACTCTGAGTCTACTCTTTACACAAGACATCTACTTCGTTCCCTGTGTCACCATTTAACCCATGTACTAGTCGAGATAGAACTATGCAGCGCCGCCTTCCACCACCTCGCGGAGCTAGGTTCCTGTACCTCTGTTCACCTTTTAACCTCTTATAAAATCCTAATGGCCATATGCAAAAGAAAAGGGCAGTAAAGAAAGGTTCCCTGTTTCTATCCCCACCATATATTCTCAACACACCTCTTTCTGACTCTCTTCCCATTTCCCCCTCCACCTTCTTTTAGGATTTCTCGCACTTGATACTCACTTGTCCGTATTGATCCAAGAGCCTCTGGACCCGGTCTGTCAAGGTGCCGACCCGCACTCAACAGCCACACCCGGCTCTGGCGAGCGGTACAGCCAGGTATTTGCAAAGCCGGGATCCGTGGCACTTTCTGTCCTAATGTGCGCACTTCTAAGGGTAAGAGTTGCCGTAGGATCTCACCGTTGTGGCCGGGGGATTTCTCGTACTAAAAGGACTGAAAGAACGCAATTGCATCGAGTTAACCAAATGAAAGCTGCCATTCTCCACAATTATAGTGAAATAAGCAAATAAGAGACACTAATGGACATACCCCAGTAGGGAATGAGACCAGGAACAATTACAAGTTGAGGTAAAAGAAAAGACTTTATATACAGTTAAAATAGGCACACAGAGGACTCTGCTACTCAGAGAACACTCTGCCCAAGACATGAAAAATGCACATTATATTACATAAATACGTCATCTATGACGTGCTATGGGGGATACAGTCAGTAACATTCATTGGACGAGGGGGGCTCAGTATGTTGCACATATGGATGATGCTCCTGGATTGGTCGGCTTCAGATTGTAACTTTGTGGAGCACGTTGGTCAGCTGGGCTCATCTGGGACTGGTGCGGGGTCAGGCGAGGTCCTCGTTGCTGTAAATTCAGACTATCTAACATTTGCCCTTTTGGCCACACATTCTTAGCATTTTTCATAAATCTCAAGATGCAATATATTGACGTTTGACCTGAACAATAAAAAGTAAGGGTACATGGGTCCAGGTGTCTTATCTAACACAGTATATCAATAACACATTTATCAAGTATCTCCTTAGATGTATTGTGGGTGTTTTACTGTTTGTTAGTACAAGAGGAATATATGGCTACATGGGATTAGTGATAAGGGGTGAACTGGAGTGGCAAACGAGCGAGAGGCATGCAACTGTTACATCAAAAGTGGTGTGGGGTTAGGGGGCTTCTTGTCTATATTTCTCTAGACGGGGTCTGCTAGTGCAGAGGCAGATTTGTGGAGATGGATGTTTTTTCCAGGACCAGGCTTCGGCCTGGTCGCACACAGGGCAGAGGTACGCTGCCAACCGCGGAATTAGCATATCATGTTTGTTGTTGTTAGGAATGAAGGCGGGCCTGGGAGACCCTTCCAACCTTACATTAGTGGGAAGAGAAGGGGTGGGATTGGGGTATGCAGGAGAGTTCTGGTCAATGGAAGTAGACTGCAGCCATTTTGTTTCTCCCTGTCTCTCTTTCTCTTTCCTGTCCCCTCCACATCCTCTGTAGCAAAGCACTGTGGGCAAAGTTCACTCCATTCAAGAGCCAGGATTGGACCACTTCAGTCCAATCACCTGGGGGTTGTTTCCTTTAAAGGAAGTGGTCTCCAACCATTTTGTCTGTTCCACTGAAGAAACTCTAAAGATTTGCTCCTAAGCACCTGAGAAGAACACACTGGACTTCCTTTGGGAAAGCTGCACTTTTCAAAGCCCTTCGCTAAGGTGACGAAGGAACCAGCCGATCAATGCAGAAGAGACCTCTGCCCCTACCCACTCCAAGGGTACATTGGGGGTGACCTTTGCTGTGGACCAGGACCTGCCACTCTTCACCAGGATCTCCTAATGCTGTGAGAGCTGTGAGTGCAGACCCTGAAAAGATCAATCCTATTCTCGAGTCCATCTGAGTGGGCCTCACAGCAGCCGGAGGACAAAACCAGATGAAGTTCCCTGTTCTGCTGCACTGAACTGTTTGCACTAGGTTCACCACACATCGAGTGAGAGGGAAGACATCAGCAATGGCTTTTGCACTCCTCCACCACCCAGACTATGGCTTGCACTTTGAACTATCTCGATGCTGAATTGAGCCCTAGATGAATCTGTCACCTGACAGGCTTGAATCAATTGTTTGATGACATGACATAATCCGAATCACTGGTGAGACAAACGCTGACTCTGGCCAGGGGTTACAACCATGGCTCGACCTGGCTTGCCCTTGAATGGCTGCTTCACCGACCCACAGATCGGAACACCCAGGATCACCCATTCGATAACTTTTGGCCGACAACTCGAACCACTGGACTATCACGCATTGACCCCTCTCAGTGGCTAAGACCTGATTCTGCCTGCCCCAACTGTGAGGGGATCTTGGGACCGCCCTGATCTGCACCGCTGAGAGACCCCTTCGACGACACAGAGTGACTGCATTCACCCCTGCTCAACGCCTACATGCTGCTTGGGTCCTCACAATCCAAGGTACCCAAACTGCTTCTTATCCACCCGCATCAATATTCAACAAACCAAAGAACCAAAACCAGGTACTGTTGACCACAAATAGCCCACTATAGGACCCCAGAGACTGGTTAGGTCACTTTATCACCTTCTTATCATATCCGTTCATATTTATTATTTTGTTTTAACTCTGTATTCAGGCTCAGAGGGCTGCTTTCTTCAGTTTGTTGCTTCTACTTTGTTCTACAACAGGGGTGCACTTTTGTACAGTGTTTCTACATGGTTCTATAGCACATGGTGTGTTTGATGAAAGTACAGATATTCTTATAGAACCTTGATGAAAGCTGTTCTGCTTTTCCCCTGAAAAATGATGCATTTATAAGAACATGATGACAGCAATATTGACAACATTGTTTTGAACGACTTGGTGAAAAATTGTGAAAACTCCAGTTGCATGGTGATGGAAAATGATGGTGAGGACTCACTGCTACGCAGTTCTTCACATAATGGTTTTGTGAATTCACTTAATCAAATGTAGGTTGACATAGCTAAACAGGTAGAGTATGACGCTAATTAATCCTTCATGCAGTAAATATTATCTGAACTTTCTTTCATCTCACTGGTTTAAGAAAAAGAAAGATAACAAATAATAATTAACCAAAAGATGGTGGTTGCCTCGGCCAATATCTCACAGGGATCAGTATTGGAGGGAATAGGGTGCTGCTCGAATGAATTGAGAGAAGCATTCGCCAGTCTGGTTCTGGCTGCTGCAGCAAAGCCTTTGAACAGCTGATTGGATGAACGCTCAACTGGAGAGAAAGCATCCAGTTAAAGAGGTGTGCTCTTACTCAAATTCATAAATGTCAAACTACAAGATTAAATCGGTCAGTGTAGGTGGCTTGGCCATCTTTCAAGGAAAATTAAGAAGGGAAACCAATGGTTTCATTTTTTCGGTAGTGAATCATTCCCTACAAATGTGTCTTCATTTTCAGTAGGGAGTGACCCCGACTTTCTGAAAATGTACTCTAAATTGTAGCAGTAAAACCTACACGCTAATTAATCACTTGCCACGGATGCTGTGGAGAGAGATGTATGTCACTTTAAGAATCACCAATATATAGGGCCTCATTATGAAGCTGGCGGTAGCCGTGCCGGTAAATACTGGAACGGCTGCCGCCATTGTCATATTTTTCTGATGCCTGGGAATGGGGAACTACCAGGGCATTAGAGCCCCGGCAGTCCCTCCGGCCAGGCACTGGAAAAAGAAAATCCCCATTCCCATGCCATTGAGTGCCATTGGACTCAATGGGATGTGGGAGGACGGATGCACTGGCACTGTGTGTATCAGTGCCGGTGCATCCATCAAGGTCTGCGAGCGGGTACCGTTCTGCCCAGGCTGAAAGGCACCCACTCACAGAACTTGTAGTTTGCCGGTCCGGAAACTCGTAAGGAAGCCCATAGTATACACACAGGTGGATTTTGTGTATGCAATTTGTGTGTAATCAAATGTGGAATCCAATTGGACTATGCATGTAGTTTGAGGTTGTGTACACATATTTGTAAAGACGAATAGGTCCTTTGCCTAGAAAAAGCCCAAAAGGCATGACACATTGGCACGTGCACTAGTAGGTGAATGTTGGCTTTAGGATACAAGACAAAATCACTGTTGGATGAAAAGCATAGAGTGGACTGCAAAGTTTATTTTTATTGAGCGCCCAAGGACTGTATGGGTTTCATCTAACAGGGTTTTCTATTTGTTCATAGACTTAGTGCTGTGTCACATCCTCCATGGTACGGGTGCTGCCAGTTTGCATAAGTATCTTGTTTCAGATTTAAAACTTTGTGAAATGTTCATTAGGGTGGTGCTGTTTTCCAACAACAATGTATTCATGCACTTTCTTTTTTTTAATGTTAAGACTGGAACTCTGGCATCTTGAGTCAGATTTTGTGAATGCATTTGTTCCAATGTTTTGGTTTCTTAGTTATGTTTTATGACAAGTTAGCATAGCAGCCTTTATTAAAAGATGGTTAACTTTGAACGCAGAAAGTACAGCATACATTTAGGAGCTATTAAATGGTCTCAAATGTCCAATTTATTAAACGAGATTGGAATAGGTAGGGGTGGACTGGGCCATAGGCAGCTTTGGAGATTTCCCAGTAGGGCTATGCACCCTGGGCCTCTTTTGTGTTTTAGGTGCAAATGTTCTCATAGGAAAAGAGTTGCATTATGGGGCAACATTGAACACCATTGAACAATAATTCCAGGGCCTCTTTTGGTTCCCAGTCAAACCCTGAGAATACTGTTACATACAATATATAGTACACTCACAGGTGAGAATGTGAAACTGGTTTTGGTTTCAAAGTTTCTTGTGGAAGTCACACTTTCGGTCAACACATGTTTGTGATGCAGTGCCTTTGTTTGCCTTTGGTGAAGAGAATAAATCGCTGTCTTCTGCCAGGATCTAGTGGGGGCCTTTAATCTTGGTTCACTTTGTTCGGCCATAAAAATGAAATGTTACTCTGCCTCTGCTGGGAACCTTTTCAACACGGGCATGTGTACGTTTGTCCTACAAGATGGGTCAGGTAAATAGATTTTATTACAAAAGGAGGGAACGATAAAAGTCTTACAATGCAGCAGGCAGCCAAAGTGTAAACAGTGTTGTCTGTAAAGTAGAAAGAAAGAATCAGAAATGCAGTGTTTATGCTTTGGTAGCAATACAAAATTTCATGAAACCTTTCATACTGTCATGATTCCATTGGCCTTCGGCTACTGAAGATCTTAAATGGCACAAGTGGTGTTTGCTTTGAAGCCATTCAAGACATCTCAGTTAAGTGCTCAGTAAAAACAGTTCAAGTCTCAATATAGTGCTCAGTAGTAAAAAGCTCAGTAAAGTGCCCAAGGATGATGCAAATGTAAGAAAAAAGCAGAATATAGTTAAGATGATTTTATGAAGCTTCAATTTTAAAGCCAAACTGCCAGGCACAGAGGGTTTCGGCACATGAACATGCCGCTCGTCCTTGCAACCACAGTTTTGGATTAGCAAAAATCATCTTTCTCTGATCTCATTGTGCAGTGAGTATCAGGGAGCAGATGAGCAAATATGTGCTGCCTGTGCAAATTGGCACATTGTGCAGTTTCTCCTGAACAAGGAGGTGGGCATTGGCATTACTTAAAAGAACGAAAGGATCCTCGTGTAATGTTATGCTATGTTATTATGCTTTTATGGTGCCCACATAACGGCCATTGTAGTCTCAGAGTGTTAGATAAGAATTGGTGTAGTAACACTGTGTGAGACTACACAACACATATCTGCTTGGTATTAGGTAACCCACCTTTTTATATAGGTCTGTACTACACAAGTTGGTAGTGTGACTGAGCAGCCAGGCCTATCTCAAGAGGGATACATGTGAGCTGTAGAGCTGTAGCCCTGACGTTCGTAAATACAAGTAGCCAAGTCACACTTACACACAAGGCTTCCATTATAAATAGTTATTTATTTAAAATTCATTTTTAAACACATATTTTTTTTAAAAAGAGCAAGATATCTAACAATGAAATATACTTTAGAATACTATTCCAGAATCAGCCTAAGTTTAGTGGATACTCTTTAGATATGCTTTTTACACACTTCCTACACCCAGAGGTGACTGTATTCTTAAGGACAGTAATGGCAATTATATATCACTAGTGATACTTTGCAGATTCTGATGTTGCCCAGAGGAAAGGTTAAAGGAAGGAAAATGGTTAAACACGTTCCCAGGGCATGTGAGTATACTTAAATCTTCAATTGATGTCTAGACAAGCCTTTCCCAGCAATAACAGTCTACAGACAAGTTACCACCTTTGAGGGACAGACATATCAAAGTCAATGGACTAAAAGAGTCTGCAGGGTGCCAGGACAGCCACCGTCAATTGGAGCGCAGTCTATGGAGCAGAGTCACTTCTTAGATAATAAAAGCCTAGCACGATGTTTGAGAGATTTTTATAAATCACTTGTAGGGTCACAAGCTGTTACACTTGTGAAAAGTAGAGTTGGATTAATCTCCAACATAAGTAACCAATACAAGTCTCAACTGAGAAGAGCACAGCTAAAGACACTTAGGTAAGTACCCCAAGTCTAAACAGAACCTCGGGTTTGAAGAAGAGTGGTCCACTTGGATTCTGTCCTGTTGTAGCGATGCAGATCCTGGGTTCCTGAGCCTCAAACATGGGGACAAGAGGGACAAGAGGGAGGACATCTGGAGGACTCCTGCAGCAACAATTTGGAGGTCGTCGGCAGCTACAGGATCTTTTTGGATCAGTGGCACCTAGCGCTTTTCTGATACTTCCTTCACTCCTTGAGTCCTACACTCTGGAGAGGGGACTCAAGCACTGGTTGGCCTGCTTCTGGCCAGATTGCATTTGTTGCACTCGACTATAGATTTCTCGACCCCTGGCACTCGGTTCTTGCAGTAGCCAAGAAGTACAGCCAATCAGGGCGGATGTCCAGTGGAGTTTGTCTCGTGGTTATTCGGGGTTAGTTGGTCCCACTAACCCAAGGGAAGAAGTCTGTTGATCAGAAAAAGGAGTTTTCAGCACAGCAGCAGGGCTTCACCGGCAATTCAAAGGTCCAGGAGTAAACATCAAGCTTTGTTCATGGTTTCTTTGTCGGGTGTTTCTCACAATTGGCAACTCTGACTCTTGTCCCCAAACCCACGCCTTTTAAGTAGGTTTCTCCCATTCATGCAAAGCCTAGGCTGTCACTCAAACAGCAGGTTGGCTGTCCTGAAGGTTTCGGCCAAAAAGACTGAATACAAAAGTCTGACCAATCCAAATGTTCTAAAACAGATACTACTAATTGTTCTACTTACTAAAAGAATTGTTCTACTTACCAAAAGTTCAACTTTTGGTAGGTAGACAATAAAAAGGACTGCATGGGCTACAGGGGTGTCACCCGCAACCTCCACTAACTATACTGCGAGTGGGGGTTACGGGGGTGTCCCCCACAGCTGTCCCACAGTTACAAAAAGAAAAAAAAGAAAAACTATTGCTAGTCCCCCACTGGGCCTGCCCTAAATCGACGGCGTGGCAAATTTATATATTAAAGAGTAACCATCAATATGGAAAGGTATGGTACTCCACGTTTCTTGTAATGTAAGTTTAAAGACTAGGCGGGGTAATACCTACGAAAGACCTCACAAACAGAAAATGGTGAAAAAAGAAGACCGGGGCCATTTTGACAAAATGGTCACCTATGGGTGCTATACTGCAGCTGAGGATTCAGCATACGGTAGAAAAGCACAATGGTAGGAAAATTACACCACTGCCACCAGCCACTTACAGTAGTAAGGGTAACTTAACTACTACTACGGCTACTAGGTAACCCCACAGCACTCCACATAAGATGGTGTGTGCTGTACCCACAAAGAGAAAATGTAAGTAAAGTCAATTTCACTTTACTATTCTCGGGAACAGTAGTTCACCCAAGAAAAGGTATTTAAACCCTATGAGAAATCAAAGATATTCCTCTGGGGCACTGCACTAAAGGTGCTAGGTGTCACCGTACAAAAAGTAGATGCCTATGGAGTTTGTCAGACTCCAAAAACAGTGAAAACAAACACAAAATCCAAATCAGGTAAAAACACATATGGGAGTGAGAAAAGGGTCTCACTCACTCCAGGGTTAAAATGAAAAAGTCTAAACGTCCAGCAAAGAAGCTGGGGGTCTCTAAGGTGGGAGGAATTACGCACTAAAATGGAAGTTCTCCCTAACACATAGCACCTTGGCTTCTCTGTGGACTGATGTGCCGATACCTGTTGTTATCATTGAGTTATGTTTCCAAGTCAGATTTTGTGAATTGAAAGTTAGAACACAATATAATTATTGTTCGATGTAAGAAGAGATCAGGTGTATGCTTGGGCAATCAGGATGGTTTGGTGGCTTCTGGACAGGAATCTAAATATGTTGTAAAACTGGTCTAACTCCACAGTGTTAATTCTATGATTGCCAAGTCCGAGTCAAGAGTGGAATAGTCAAGGATAGACTGTGAATAAAGGTTAAAGTTGTTGATAAACAGAAGGTAAGGTAATGGAGTGGTCAAACTGGTCCAGTAACATGGAAAGAAAAGCTGTCACTTTGATGTCTAAACGTTTAATATTAAAATGTTTTTCCCCATGCCATGTCATGCTAGACATTATTTTAACTCACAGTGAGTCATCGAGATGCCTTACCTGCAAATAGATCATCAAAATATAGTAATACAAATCCATCAATAGTGCGAAAACATAGCCCATGCCGGCTATGTAGCATCTGTTCATTAGAATATTTGAAGTATGGAGATAGATGTGCAACCAACCAGGGTAGGCCAAATGTTTGTTCTTCAATATGCAATGGCATACTCTCAGCGTCTATCATGTTATGTTATTATGCTTCGACTGTTACCATTATGCTATGACAAATTGTGCACACTTTACACTGCACTTTTTGCAACAGTAGAGCCACCTCACAGGACTGAGAATTGTGGAACAGGAAGTGGAGCGTTCGGGTCACAATCCAACAAACAGCAATACCCATGCACCCAATGATCAGCACTGGGGGCAACTCGGCCAAGCTGACAGGCACCCAAAGTGGAGTGAATGGGCATGAAATGAAGCAGAAGTGAATGTGCTCCAAAATGGACATATGCAAAAGCAATGGTGATATGGGAAGCTTTTAGTTGTACACCTAGAAAGCATTTGTGTAGCAACATTCTTTTGTGGGGTTGTATGTCACATTATCTGAAGGAAGGCCAAAGAGATTAATTTCGCTATTGTTTCTGTCCTCTAGTGGTTTGTTTGTTTCTTCTCACCGCTGGAAGGTATTCTTTTTATCATTGTGCAATGTATCACATGTTTATCATTCTTGTTGTGTACACTCTACTGTTTTGACTTTGTACTGTTAAAGCATTCATGTATTTCCTCACAGTAACCTTTTTTAACATGTGCATTAGAAGGGATTTTTCCATTGCATTTGACTGCTAGGAGCTATACCTCCATTGCTATTTATGGTAACGCAGGCCGAGGCAAGGCTGTATACTCTCAGAAAGGGTGTGAATGTGATCCTGTAGCAACCCAAACAGCAAAGTAACACCGTTCCTAAATAAAAGAATTTCCAATATAAGTTCCCCAAAATTATTAATATTATACTGAAAAAGTCAATTTCAGAAACAACTAAAAAAATGTAACACTCCTACAAAGTAAGACAGAGAAATTCAGAACATGAATTTAGATACAATATGCATAATTTGTTCAGGGGAGGAAAGGCAAGAAGAGCATCAATGATTCAAAATGTATATGTTATAACTGGAAGAAAAAAAAAAAACATTTAGCCAGTCTCAAATCGAACTAGTTTTGAAGGGGTTGATTAGTGCAGTTCAAATACATCACCAGGAACAGTTTGATGATTGACCGTGTTTTTAGACAATGAGTTCCGCTGGTTCATGTCAATGAATGACACAGTAATACAGCAGTTGGAAACAAGCTGAGATGCAAAGTCCTACCAGTTCGATGCTTGGTTTGATGCAGTGATTCAAAGTCATGTGAATGGTGTGATGGAGCTCGGGCCAAACAGCTGATGTGGCTCTGCTGCAGCAATACGTTGTCAAGCCGGATCAATGATGCAGGCCCAGTGGTTCGAAGTTGAGTGAGTGCAATGACAGCATTGTGGTTGGTGGCATCAAAAAGTGCCTTGGAGGTAAGTCAAAGCAATGTAATGCAAATATAATGATCCTGACATTTCTGGCAGTCAGTATTCTGTGAAATCCACTGTAGGGGTGCTGTAGTACGGGGGTAGTCCTTTAATTTTCTGCTCTCCCATCCTAGGGAGATTTTCAAGAAGAGTGGCAGTTCCTGGTCCTCTGCAAGAGTCACCCCCAATGTGTCCTGGGAATAGAAAGGAAGCTGTAGGGAGGCAGTGTACTAATGATTTAGACATATACTAATAGTTGTGATGAATCAGTAGTGATTCCTCCCAGAAACCCGGCCTGGGACTCTTCTCATGTGGCCAGGGAAAAGCAGACAGTTCCTGATCCCCAACTGGGGTGGTTTACTGTGGGAGGATCACATGGGGGGAGGGGGGAACCAGACCAGTAAGACTGGAACCTCCCCTCCTGTTTCACTTTCCCCCTAAACCCAAACTTTTGATAGTTGTTTGCCAAACAGCAGAAGTTAGAAAATGTGTTGCTGGGGCCTATAAATCCGATATTCCCATAAGTACTGGGACAAAGAAGAGAGCTGAAGAGGCATGTTGTATCAGTAGTCAGGCAATTAAGCCTAACAGGCTACATCTGAAGGCACATGAGAGGCATAAAAGGCCCCCTAAGGTACAAGCAATTAAAACTGTGACTGGAGTGCGTGCAGTAGTAGCAGAGGCAGAGGAAAGGTGACACAGTGTTGGCAATCCAAGCAGAAGTGGGAGAACCAAAGGGACGTTGGAACATTGATGGCACAGATTTCACCTGCTTGTTCTGTGAGGGTCCTGTTCCCCCAAACTCTGAATTGCAGAGGCTGTGCAGCAGATGGTATGCAGGAAGGCTGACGTTTCCCATGTGAACCTAATTGCAGAGATTGCTGTGCCAGAAGTGTGTCGGAGACGGAGGCGAGGAGTTGTTGTTAACCTGTAGGTTTCAGGAGTGAGAGGGGCTCTGTAATCGAGTGGCAGGACCGGAGATACCTTCAACAAGGAAAGGTGTGGGTTCTGATTCCTTTTGCGAGCACTGCCGGCAAAAGTATCCAGCTTAATAATCACTTGCATCTTAAAGAAGCGAGCTGAAGTGAAGTTGTTTATTAAGTTCTTAACAATGGGAGAATGGAAAAATAGCACTTGTGTGTGATCGGAAAAAATCTCTTTCACTCGCGTGAAGAGCAAACACTGCAGAAAGCCATTGTTAAACCCTTTAAACCTTGGAAAGGTTATGAAGAACTGGTGGCGTGTGATTAATTTTGCTGTTCAAGGGAAGAGTGAACTTTGTATCTTTATTCACACTAATAACAATTGCTCATAAAATAAGTGAAGTGTTTAAGTGTTTAAGCGTTGTATCTGCAGTTGGAGAGTGAGCAAGCATTGCCCAAGCCAAGAGTATTCTCCTACTAAGAATGACAGCAGCCAGAAAACAATCTAACCAATAATATTAGCTAAATAAAAGTTCAACCTTACTTATGATACAAGTGTGCAAGCATTACCTGAAGCCAAGAAAGTGGCATCAAGGCTTCTGTGTAATAATTTTGGCTAACAGTTGGCAGAGAGATGAAGGCACAGTTGGGCAAGAGAAACTTGCTGCTCATAGATATTATTTGAAGTTGACATAACCTATATTGCCAAAGACTGTAAGCATCAGAAAGGAGTGGGTCATAAAGGCAAACTTAGTTTGTGTTGTGGCAGACAGACAAAAAAGGCAAAGAGGATTCCCCTTTTGAAGACAGATATTAGGAAGAAGAGTGCCTTGTGATTTGACAGTGTCAATATGCCTTAAAGTAAGTCTTGTCAGAACCAAAACCTGTTTTGAGTCACAAATTGATAAAGTTGTGGTGGTATCACAAAGTACTGAATCTGTGGTGCTATATATCGTTGTCAGTAGATGAAAAACTTCATAGCACAAGTGAAGTGGAGTACTATGAGACAAAGGAGAATGTCCTCATTGTAAACTTTAGTAGAAGTCAAGTTTTTGAAGTAGAAGCGGCAGCACTGTGAAGTGATCCTGACAAATATACCTACTGCAAACCCTAATCTTGTAAACAGTGACATGATAACTGTTTACCAAGAACTGTGTTTCACTTACATGCATAGAAGTTGTATTCCTTTCTGAACTGTGGCATGTCTTCTAGGTGGCAAACCATTGTGGCTGGGAATAACATTGGTGCTATTTTAAAGAAGTTGAAAGTCCTTGTTTCACCAAGGAGAAAAGTCTTAATATTGTTGGAACTTTGCTTAACAACACTTTACCTTGACATTCTGAATTCTGGGAGAAGGGAACTCACCCAGGTTATTGAGAGGTTATCAAGAAACGCTGAATATTATTGTTGATATTAATTGAATTCTCATACATTGTCTTTGTGTATTTGATGTTTAAGTGTGTTATCCAGACATCCTGTTTTAGAATTCTTCCCTTTATTTTTGTAAGGCAGGGAAATCCTCAGCAGAGTAGGGATAGTGAGGCATTTAATATCACGTATCCTTTAAATAAATGGCATGTTTTTACCAATCATCAAAAAAGCTTTCTGCCTCATATTGCTGCCCCACTCATAGTGCAGCATGGGCTGGATTCTCTGCAGTGTATTGTATGGATTGCTAACATGAATCACTAGCATGGTTCACTAACAAAGGAGGGTGGCTGGCGTTAGTGAATGAAATGGAGGTGATTGTGAACTAAACATCTGATGTAGGGGTTAGATTTGTGGCATGCAGGCAGAAACATTACAACATTACGGCATATGCATCGACAACTCAGCTTTGCTTGCGAGGGTTGGATTCAGAAAATAAAAGCAGAAATTGTAGGGTAACCAGCCTGTTTTGCAAGGTGAAATGTGTGGTGTAACAAGATGACAGACCAGGTCAAAATGACCCAAAAGGCATATCCTCTATCCCTAAGGTACCCAGAGATCAAGGTAGTTGCCTAAATCAACATTGATTATGGGAACAATTCTGCTATGCAGAAGAGTTCATTATCTCTAATCTCATACTTACCCAACCTTAGCTTGAGGGCAACGGGTAAATGTGAGTTGAGGCTGTATCGAAGATATGCTTTCATAAAGCATCTAAAGTGCTTACCAGGGTGTCTCCTAATTTAATCCCCAATCTACCAACAGTAAACATGGGGGAAGCAGTTAAGGATGTCATGTTGTGTTACACATTATCAATGAATGCCAGCTAAGTTTTTTGTTAGAACCCAAAGAAAACTGTCAGTGTAGAATTTCATGTTTTGTTTTCTTCTCTCCAACACCATGCAAATTGAATTTATGCTTTCTGGTTGATTTTTATAATGGGCTTCATTTTCTATTTCTTACAGGTTTTTTTATTCTTATCTATAACCAATGGAAATCACCTTTGTTAACAGATCTAAACATTGTTGTTAAAAGTATGGATTTGTGAGCCTAGATGGTGGTCTGTTATTGTGTGGCCTATTCAATTTACAAAATACAGTTTTACAATTTGGTGTGTGCCTAGTGCAGTACTAAATCTTCTTAGTGTCTAGACTAAAGTGTGGAATCACTGTGATAATTGAAAAGTGGCATGGAATATATCTTACATAGCAGAACTTTCCTCTGACTCTAAGTATTGCCTCTTCACTTTAGTGGCTGAGGGTTTTGGAGAGTCAACTCTCGAAAAAGAGGTATTAAGTAAATCTTTCATGAGATGTGGATGGTCCAAAAGTGAATTAAAGAAGGAATGAGGGTTCCTTCTTTTATATGCATAGTGCCAAAAGGGATTGGTGGAAGCAGGCCTGCTGAAGGAGTCCCATTCACATACTTAAAACAAGTACCCCTTGCCTTCTGAGGTCATAACTAGTGTCTGCTTTCCGAAGAAGTGGAGGAAACAGGAAAGCAAGAAAACCTTAGAGGAACTAAGATAGAGGAATCCTTATCCCAACTGACCTGTGCTCTCTGGCTATTGTAATTGTAATTGCAATTGTCATTTATCAAGCATCCTTTACCCATTCGTATGGCCTCAATGCGCTTTGTGATTGGAAAGCCCTCAGGGACTGACGTACATGTATGGGAGATTGTAAGAGTTAGGTTTAAGACGTGTTTGTGCATTTTGACAGGTTAGGACAGTTGGCTCGACCCCAGTAAGCATCCTTGAGGTGAAGCATGTGGGTGGGTGCTGTTGGTGGATTAGGATAGAGTGTTAGTGCAGAGGATTCAATGTACAGGGGATTCAGCTAGAGAGAATGTTTTACATAGGTTGTCACTATATACTAATAGCACAGGTTTTGAGGTACGTCAGGGGTTTCAGTGTGGACGGATATGCAAGCTGCTAGACCACATTTCCATAACCATAACTGCATTCTAGAGTGCATGGATGGGGAGACATGCCAGCGGCATGTGTCCATAGAAGTGGTGTGTGTTCTACATACCTTGGTTGGATTTTTGTTCAGTGTTGTTTTCTTTGGTCTCTCAAGATGGTAGATTGGTCATTCAAGTGCATCTTTGGTGGTGTTAGCATACTACCTGTGTGGTGGACCTGGCTGGAGCTTATTTTTGATAGCAATAGGAAATAAATTAATTTAAATAGATCTTGCCACCTATGGCCGAGATCAATATATTGTTCTCATCCCCGACGGAAAGAACCTTATAAGTGCTTCTTAGTGTGCCTCTGCTCCTACGCCCACAGCTCTTAAAGTGCTTTCCATGCCCAATAGCCCTGGTTGAACTGGCACATTTCCTCACTACCATTGCGGCCTATGGGTTTAGTGTTCTGTGTATTTGGGTAAGCCCTTTGATAATTAGGTAGGGGCCTCTAGGTCAGTGTGTAAATCATACCGTTGCCCTGTTCAAACTGATCATGCTGCCGTGCATCTGAATGAGAATTGTGCCACTGCATCTTTTAGTTGCCAGAGCCAAGGTGCATCATATTTACCTGTGTTGTTTAGTAACCAGATTGCACCGGTTATAGAGTTGGAGGGTCGGCATGGGCAGTCGAGGGCTAGGAGGGATGAGGTGAAGTATGATCCCCTCTGAGGGAGGGAAGCGTGCACGTATCTCATGGCGTGCTGCTATGAACACTGCCGGTATCCATGGTGGTTTGGAAGAATAGGTGTTTAGTTGGGTCCAGGCCAGTACTTTTGTGCGTGGGCAGGAATGGAGTGCAAGTTTCTCACAGTGTGCTACTGCAAACTCTGCCGGCATTCGAAGATGTTTGGAAAGTAAGTGTTTAGTTGGGTCTGGGCCAGTTTGTGTGCTCGGGCAATCACAGTATAGAGTGGGAGAGATTCAAGAGGAGGAAGGAAAAGGCCAGGTTTTGAGGGCCTTTCTGAATGTGAGGTGATTGTAAATGCTACGGATGTGGAGGGGCATGGAGTTGCAGAAGTGGGAGCTTGGATGGAGAAGGAGGATCTACCCAGTCTGGTGTAGTTATTTTGGGAGACAACTAAGAGAATGGCTGCGCCGGATCTGAGTGTCTTGGAGGGTCAGTAGAGTGGTAGTTTGCCTTGGAGGAATTCTGGCCCTGAGTTGTGGATGGCAGTGTGAGTAATGCACATGGTTTTAAAGGTAGTTCATCATCCAATAGGGAGGCAGTGGAGGACTCTTAGTGTGGGGCTGATGTGTTCTCTGGGAGGTAGGATGATGAGCAGGTAGGCTGCAACATTTTGCACTCTTTGTAGTTTCCTAAGTAGGAACACTGGTGTGCCCAGATAAAGGCAGTGTAATGTAGGTGAGAGAGGATGATGGTGAGGATGGTAGAGATTCGGTGAGGATAGGTGAGTTAGGGAAAAATATGCCTGAGGATGTTTACGTGGGAGAAACAGGCTCTGGATACAGAGTTGATCTGTTGGGAGAGGAATAGATCTGTGTACAACGTGCATCTGAGGTTTTTCATGACAGTTGAGGTTGCCAGTGGGGGGCCTATAGAGTACGGCCAGTGGCAAGGTTGGAGAAGTAGCGCTGTTTTTTTCCACAGACTAGGATTTCTGTTTTCTAAGGGTTGAGGATGAGGTGGATGGTCATCATCCAGTGCTCAATATCCAAGAGCCATGATGATAGATCGGGATGCGTGGAGCCTGTCAATGTTTGGATTTTAAGGATGATCTGGGTATCGTCTGCATAGTTCTAGCAGGTGAGATTGTGGGAGTGTATGATGGTGGGAAGGGGGCTTAGATAGATATTGAAGAAGAGGTGAGTTAGGGCAGCTCCCTGTGGGACCCCTTTCGGCACTGGGTGGGATGCAGAGGTGAAAGGGTGGAGGAGCATGATTTGAGAGCAGTTACAGTTGAAGGAGGAAATCCAAGGGAGGGCAGTGTCTTTGATTCCTAAAGAAAGAGTGTAGCCTGTCTAGGAGAATAGTGTGGTCAATGGTAGCGTAGGCAGCAGAGAGGTCAAGGAGAGTGAGTACAGCGCATCCAACTGCATCCGCTGTCCTTTTTAGATCATTTCAAAATTACACTAGGGAGAACTCAGTTCCTTCGGGGGGTTTGAAGCCAGATTGGGCAGGTTGAAGGAGGTTGTTGACTTCAGTGAAGTGACTGAGTTGCCTGTATGCTGTGTGGTACATGAGTTTGGCCATGAAGTGGGTGTTGGATATGGGCTGGTAGTACTACGGACGGAGAGGTTTGAGCAATGTTTTTTGAGGGAGGAGTTTGATGTAGGAGGTTTTTAAAGCTTCCGGGAAGATTCCCAATGTAATGGATTGGTTAAGGGCTGAGCGTACAATACTGCCTGCACAGGTTGAGGTTAGGATGTTTTTGAGGAGGGTGGATGTGCAGACATCCTCGGGGGATCCGGATGGGAGGATTTGTGTAAAGAGCGAGAGGAACTCCTGGTGTGAGATTGAGGAGAAAGAGGCAAAGGATTACATCTGGGCTAGAGTTGCGACAGGTTGTGGAAGGTGTGCGGGCAAAGGGTGAGGGCATTAAATGCATTTTAGAGATGATGGCAGAATATCTGTTGATAGCGATGGTATGTAGATGTTCTGATAAGGCATTGCATAGGGTTTGGAGCTGGGTAGAGGAGGGGTTGAGCAACTTGGTGATTTGAATTTCGAGATGGCTCTATGCAGTTCCCTGCTTGAGTTAAGACAGTTCAAGATTATGTTCCCACAGAACACTTTTTTGAATGTTTTGATTTCATATCTCTAGGCCCTTGTTGGTCTTATAAGAGGGCTTTTATTTTGGGGGGGTTGGGTTGATTCTCCAGATGCTTTCCAGATGGTACTTGAGGGTTTTAAGAGATTTGAGGTGGGTTGTGTACCACCTGGGTATTGGCCTGATCTCTCAGAGGTCTGTTTTGTTGAAGTGAGGGATGTCAGAGTGCTGGGGAGCCAATGGTCAAAGAGTTTGATGGGGGGGCCTTCCTAAAGGGAGAGTGCTGAGAGTGAGTTGAGGAGGGAGTTTGCTTGATATGGGTTGATAACAAATTTGTTCCAGTGTGTGGTGGGAGGTGCAGAGGTTGGTGGTGGCCAGGTGTGTTATTGGGAGCGGGCCAGTGCTGAAGATGGTAAGGAGAAGAAGATTGCTGATTGATCTGTCCATGTTAGGAAGTGTGGGGGCAAAGTAGATATGATGTTTGTCGCATTGAAGACCACTGTGGCCTGCAGTGTGGGTGGGCAGTGAAATGTGTTGTGTCATTTTGAAGGTCATGCGGTTTGAGGGGTGTCAAACCAGATATTGAAGTCACATAGAATAGCCAGTGTAGGATATAGGTTGAAGGTAGTTACACATAGGGAATCTGGTCCTCCCTTTCGCACTGAGAGGATTTCATGTTACACTTTATCTAAGCTGAGTTCTTCACCAATCATCAGCACTTGTAACAGACCAGTGCAGTATGTGTATAACAAATTAATTTTAATATGTTCTTGTTTCAGACAAATCCTTTAACAATACAATACATGGAACATTCATTTATGAACGTCTTTAGACATACATTAAACAAACATGAAAGGCAAGAAAACAGTGTTCATGTCCAGGGTTAGTACACCACTGTGCATCTGTGTGATTTTAGAAGCCTTACAACCAGACTAGATTTCATTGGTTGACTAGTCCCTTTTTCCATAAAGGCGAAAAAAATGGGCCTCATTCTGACCCTGCCGGTATACTGGCGGTAGACCCGCCAGGATAACGGCAAATGTGGTTACCTTTTCCAGCACCTGGTTCAATGGCTTTGTTGCTGGATTATGAGTGCCGGAGTGACGGTGTTAATCCCCATTCTTGAAGTTCCATAGGACTCCATGAGGGGATTTGCCGTCATTACAGTACTGGCAATACTGGTGCCGGCAATGAGGGCTTTATTTGCCCAAAGGGCACGTGGATTACTTCCAGTTTTTAGCCAGAGGTAACCCAGGTACCCCACTGGCAAACCCGTAGTCGGCCGGATCGTTAAAGTGCCAGTATCCATGAATACCAGCACTTTTTCACCAGACCTGACGACTCAGAATGAGGCCCAATCAAATCTCCTTTACCAGAATGTAACACACCATTAGACTGTGGAGTATTTGTAAACCCATAAGAAGGGCTTTCTGAGATTCAAATATCACATTAATCCCATCTACGAATGTATAAGGTGTGACACTTGTTGTAGATACCATCACAAATTGTGTCAAATACATTATTTTGACTTGGTGGCTTCTAAAACCACACAGATACACAGTGGTGTACTAACCCCTGGGCACACACACTGTTTTTTCACCTTTCGCGCTTGTTTAGTCTATGTCTCAAGATGTTCATTAATGAATGTTCCATGTATTGTATTGTTAAAAGGATTGTTTGTGAAACAATACATTAAAATATATTTTTAACGGGAAATCATTGTTGCAGCCAGGGGGTCTATAAATGTGTGGGAAGCTGTGGGAAGTGGAGAGTGAGAGTTGGAATTTTACAAGAAAATTGATTCAGAATCTGTGGTGTTGGCTAAGGTGTCCTTGAACAGCATGGGAAATTGGTGCTTGTGTAGGATTGCCAGTCCCCAACCTCTTTTTGATCTATTATGAACACTCAGGTTGTAACCGGGCGGAGGGGGCTTGTGTGCAATGGGAACATAGTCGTCAGCAAACTGGGTCTCTGTGATGGAAAGGATGTCTGGGTTTTCCTCTGAGATAAGGTCAAAAATGTTGAATTTGATTTTAGAGACTCACCTGGCATTGATGAGAATGCAAGAGTTTTGGTGGGATTTGGTAGGATGTGCTGGACAGCATAAGCAAGTCCAAGTGATGGTGGGGGTTGTTGAAGGGATGGGTATGGTAGGGGGAGCGGTGGCAGCTGGGTGAGGGATGGGGAGGCCAGTGGAGGGCATTATGTGTAGAGGTCGACAGTGGGGGAGAGCAGAGGAGGGGAAAAGTGCTAAAACCGGGTTGGAAGCCGGAGGGGAAGTTTGGCTGCTATAGCGAACGGGCAAGGATTGGGATCTGAGGTGGAGCACGGGTAATGCTAAGTGGGTCCTGAGGTGGGTGAGGCTTTGCCCTTTTTGCATCTTTCGCACATGTAAAGGGGCATGGGTGTGGGTGAGAGGGCGGGGACTGTTGAGGTGGGGTATTGACCAGGGCTGCCTTTGCTGCACTAAGAGAGGGAAAGTGGGAGTAGGGTTTGGGGGTCCATGTCATTAACAGAGAGGTGAGACTTGTGGGTGCAGGTATGGTGGACATGGTGGCTTTGGAATAGATGGGTTGGTGCGACTGTGTAGGTGGATGGATCAGGATGCTTCGTGGACAATGTTTTCAACTCTAGCTCTCCAATGTGCTGCTGTGTCTTGGGCAGAGTGAGATCTACGTGGAGATTGGAGCAGGGGCGAAGAGGGTCTATTGGACAAGGGTGGAGGTGGGGCGTATACCTCAGCATTTTGGAGTGGGAGGAGGGGGCTGCATGATTTAGTGAAGTTCTGGAAGGTTGGGCTGCATGTGGAAGTGGATTGGGCGGGGTGGGCATTATTATGCATACTAGCCTGCCATTGTGCAGCTTTGATTTGGGCAGTGTGGGCCAGGGTGTCTGTCTTGTAGGTAGTATGCACCCTTAATAGAAAGATTGCACACGCATGGATGGTACAGCTGGAGAAGGGAAAGAGCGCAGGGACGGCCTGAACACGAGGGCACAGCTGGGCCATGGTACCTGGAGTGGGGTGGGATGCACCTAGGTCTAAATGGGACACATCTAAATTAGAACACAGCTGCACATGGAAAAACCTAGATTTGAGATTCTTGGCAAGTGTAGATAATGCCTAAATTAGGGACACAGCTGCAAGAAGAGACACCTAGGCACCTAACAAGTGGGAGAAACGCCTACAGTTTGAGACACAGCAGCATTTAGAAACACCTAGATTTCAGACATCTAGCAAGCGGGAGAAATTCCTATGGTTTGCGATACAGCAGTAAAACAAGACATCTAGATTGAGACACCTAGCAAGTGGGATAAACTCCTACAGTTTGAGACACAGCAGTCAATAGAAACACCTAGATTTGAGAAACCTAGCACGAGGGAGAAACACCTACATTTTGAGACACAGCAGTAAAGAGAAACACCTAGATTTGAGACACCTAGCACATGGGAGAATCACCTACAGTTTGAGACACTACTGGAAATATAAACACCTAGATTTGAGACATCTAGCAAGCGGGAGAAATTCCTATGGTTTGCGATACAGCAGTAAAACAAGACATCTAGATTGAGACACCTAGCAAGTGGGATAAACTCCTACAGTTTGAGACACAGCAGTCAATAGAAACACCTAGATTTGAGAAACCTAGCAAGAGGGAGAAACACCTACATTTTGAGACACAGCAGTAAAGAGAAACACCTAGATTTGAGACACCTAGCACGTGGGAGAATCACCTACAGTTTGAGACACTACTGGAAATATAAACACCTAGATTTGAGACATCTAGCAAGTGGAAGAAATGCTTATGGTTTGCAATACAGCAGTAAATCGAGACTCCTAGATTTGAGAAACCTAGCAAGTGGGAGAAATGCCTACAGTTTGCGACACAGCAGTCAATAGAAACACCTAGATTTGAGAAACCTAGCAAGAGGGAGAAACACCTACATTTTGAGACACAGCAGTAAAGAGAAACACCTAGATTTGAGACACCTAGCACGTGGGAGAATCACCTACAGTTTGAGACACTACTGGAAATATAAACACCTAGATTTGAGACATCTAGCAAGTGGAAGAAATGCTTATGGTTTGCAATACAGCAGTAAATCAAGACACTTACATTTGAGACACCTAGCAAGTGGGAGAAGTGCCTATGGTTTGCGATACAGCGGTACATCAAGACACCTAGATTAAGACATATAGCAAGTGGGAGAAAGGCCTACAGTTTGAGACACAGCAGTAAATAGAAACACCTAGATTTGAGACCTGGCAAGTGGGAGAAATGGCTATGGTTTGCAATACAGCAGTACATCGAGACTTACCATTAACTAGCTAACATCAGTGTGCTATGTTATATAACATAATAAGAGAGTTATGGTTGGTAATTGCTGTGTGCCACACCCAGAACACACTTACCCGATCAGTGGCTGCTGGTTGACAGCTGTAGGCTTCCAAGACGAACACGTGAAAACACGGTCTGGAGCTACTTCTAGGGGAGCTGCCCTTTGCCTTGGGGCCCTTAGCCCTAGGCTGGCAGGGCAAGGGCTGCCCTGGATGAAAGGTCCTATTTGGGTCAGTAAGCCAATCAGGATATGGTGGAGTGGGGGATGTGGGAATGAGTATAGGACGCAGGAGCAGGCTTGGGGGGATGAGGGCTGCTGGCACACGTGGATAAACTGTCCATTTACTAATACAGAGTGCAAGCTCTGATCAGATTGAGGTACACTCATCACAATGGATAAGGGCTGCAAGAAGGCTGTGTTGAGAATTGGCATTGTGATGACACCTTCTGAGAGTCAAACTATAACAACAAAAGTGATTGGTGGAAGTTTTTGAATGAATCTGATCAACTGGCATTGCACTCTCCAACCTTCCACACCACTGTTTTTTAGCCCATCTATGCCATTGCAAAAGGGGTACAGCCATATGCAAATCAGTCAGATACTGCCACCAATGGTAGCAGCCCTGCCAAACAACTAGCCCAGGTCCCCTCTGCATGGAAACACAAGCAAACCCCGACATGTTTCGGCTTCGTTGGGCCGCCTCACTGAGGAGCAGCTCGGTTGCCTATGGCACAGCGACAAAGGACCCACGTCTGGGCATACCATCTCACACATAGTGAGATCAACTATAACCATAAAAGTGATGGATGGAAGGTCTTGAATAAACTAACCACTGGTATTGCTCTGTGCAACCTTCCAAACCACCGTGTTTTAGCCCATCTGAGCCATTTACTCCAATGCTTGGAGCATCCATAACGTACGCCTAGAGCTCTGCTCTCATGTAGGGCAGCGTCCTGCGTTGTCATGGAGACCCGACGTGTGGCGGTTCACCGGCGCATCACAGGCTAGCTCTGCAATGTTTATGCTTCTGCAGTTCCATGGCGCCAGCGCTTCTGATTGAAGTGAGTCATCACCGTTTTGGGTTCTGTGCCTTCTGTTGTGCTCCTCTTAACCCAGTTTTTCTTTTTTGACTTCTCGATTGGATTACGACTTTGTATTTTCACTACGTGACTGCTAGCTCCTGAACCCTTCGCCTGTCCCTCAGATTACTCTGTGGAGAACCCCTTGCTTTGCTTACCCGATATCTTTCTTGACTTCCTGTTTGCCTGGTATTTATTTGTGGATCTGTGGTGAAGTTGGACTCTACCTCTGGGAAAATAGCAGTGCACTGGACCTTGGACGCTATGCTGCTTATGGTGCACTTTGTGCCATTGTTAGAGAATCCTCTTTCCACACGTGGGTTGGTCCCTCTAACTTTGCTAACTTCCCGTCCCCTACGGCTGGCCATTTCTACTTCACTTCTCTTGTCCACACCATTTTCCATTTGCGATTATTACTTCCGGAATTCCAGGTAGGCATTAACACAGACTACATAGCATATCCTGTTTCCTATCCTTTTCAACAATCTCCTTTATTCTGTAGCTGCTTTTGGTGACTGAGATCCAAAGGTTGTACTTTGGCACTGACCAAGCAAATCTTAATGTCTAATGAGTGTTAATTCCACACATTGGGCCTCATTTCGACCCTGGCAGTATGGGGGTTAACGGGGCCGGTGGAGCTGCTGGCCCCGTTAACCCCCTACCGCCTCATTACTAGATTTGCCTGCGGGACCCGGTAAGGACGCCTGGTAAAACCAAACATCCTTAGCGGGTCCTGCTAGCAGACCAGGATGCAAGCAACGGGCCGGTTATTCACGGGCCCGTTGTTTGCATCCTCCCCATTCTCATTGAGCCCTATGGGGCTCGAATGGGAATGGGGATGTACTGGGTCCGGGTTCCCTGAATGGGGAAATACCAGGCCCTCCAAGGTCGGAATGGCCCGGTATTTCCCCATTCAGGGAACCCGGTTCGATACCCAGAATGTACCCAGAATGGGGGTAGCCATGCCGCAAATAGCGGCATGGCTACATCCAATGTCGTAATGAGGCCCATTGTCCGTGTTTGCAAAAATTATCGTCTTTATTTTTTGTAAAAAAATGTCAAACATATGTTGTCACTTTATGACATACACTCTAGTTGTTCAAGGCTTACATAGAGTTCAAAGTTGTGCAATTACTGATTTTACTAGTGCCGATACGTGTTTCAACCTTTAAGGTTTTTATCAAGGCTGTATAATTGTGCAATGGGTAATAAAGTTAATAGTGGTTTGTGAAAGTGAGGCATAGAGTGACATTTCAGTTCTCACAGATTATTGTTGGTAATTTTATGAGTGAGACTATAGTTTACATATTTATATATATTGTTACATGTCCTGCGACATATGTCCAGTTTGTGAGTAATTCACATGTTTTAAAACATTTAAATGCATAGTCATTTGATACATATATTATTGATAATCCCAGTGGCCTGTCGGCTTCCGTTCTGGAACAACCCCAAGAAGGAGTCTCCTCTATAATGGTGGCCTTACCTATGAAGCTCAATCCCCCCAATTGACCAATACATGTGTGTTCGCGATTCACATGAAAGAGCAAAAGAATACCACCAGGTATAAACGCCAGGTTGTAAAGGTAAGGAAGACAGTTTCAATGATAACGTCTCAGTATTAGTCAATATGGTTGTATACGAATTGTTCGTATTACAACTGTTCGAATGACAATTGACCTTTTTACAATTGACCGAATTGTGAAGGTCAATTGTAAAATATATGCGGGGGGGAAACCCCCCGCCACCCCCCACCCAACCCAAACCTGCCCAAAACCCCTTATATATATATATATATAAATATATATATATATATATATATATATATATATATATATATATATATATATATATATATATATATAACCAAAGCGATACATATATATATATGTGGTCAATTGTGAAAAGGTCAATTGTGACCCTTTAACAATTTGGGTAATACCGTCAATATACATGTAAACCAGAACAACATTGACCTGTGAAACACTTGGTAATGGGCAGAATCTCTGTAAGGGAGTCTTTCGCTGTTAAAAAGGCTCCATTTTGTTCTGTGAACTGCAGAATAAAGGAGAAGATGTGGTGCTAGAGCTTGTTGGAACTGTCGGTCATGCGCTATAGCTTGGTTTGATTCCTCAATAAGTGGCCTGCCGCCTGTATGAGGATCTCAGAGGGACAAAGCTCCTGATGTCCCAATGTTTGTTGATGCTGGTTTTGGTGACTGAGATCCAAAGGTTGTACTTGGGCGCTGACCAAGCAATCCTTAATGTCTAATTAGTGTTAATTATTGTCCGTGTTCGCAACAATTATCGTCTTTATTATTTGTAAAAAAAAGTCAAACATGTGTTGTCACTTTTGTGACATACACTCTAGTTGTTCAAGGCTTACACAGAGCTCAAAGTTGTGCAATTACTTTGATTTTACTAGTGCCGACACGTGTTTCAACCTTTAAGGTCTTTCTCAAGGCTGCATAATTGTGCAATGGGTAATAATGTGCGTAGTGGTTTGTGATTGTGAGGCATAGAGTGACATTTCAGTTGTTACAGATTATTGTGGTTAAAGTTGCGAGCAAGACCATAGTTTACATATTTATATATATTGTTACATGTCCCATGGCATATGTCCGGTTTGTGAGTAATTCACATGTTTTAAAACATTTAAATGCATAGTCATTTGACACATATATTATTGCCCGGTTATATTAAGGCCACAAACAATCGTTTATATGGTCACGATTGACCTTTGGGACTTGAGGGCCAGTCTTTTTACTGGAGCAACCCCTGGGCCGTTTTTTTACATTATCATTTTTGCAGAACAGACATGTGTCTGCTGCTCTGCTGCTGCGAGCCTGCACTGCGGGCCAAGCGGCCGAAGCTGGGCTTTTTTTTTCTTTTTTTTTTGGTAGATGTAACTTTAAGATGTGTGTGCGCAGTGCGCATGGTGCGTGTGCCATGCCAGCGTGGGCCGATGGGCGCGGCCCGAGCTCAGCTCACCTGGGGCGTCAGGCCTGGAAAAAGGAAACTGACACACATGACGCACGCTCTCTCTTTCTCTGGGAGGCCCCAGGCCCACCCAGCCAGGGCCCAGGAGCGCCTCAGCCTGGAGCTGCAAGTGGCAGCTGGTCCTCCTGACCTGGAGGGAGCATATTCATCATCAAAGCAAGGGAACAACAACACACACGTTGTTACCTTGCTTTGATGATTTGCAATGCATGCATGCATCATAATAATGATGCATGCATGCATGACATGCATCACAATTATGTGCATATGTTCGAGGGCCGGCTGGCCGCAGTGCAGCGGCAGCTCCCCCCCGTGAGAACGTACAGTCAGTGTACGAATATACAAACAAACACTGTCTGCACTCTGCAGACTGCACAGCAGGAGGTTGCTGGCTGGGCTGCGCTCCCTTTGTGCTCTGGCTCCTCTTCCTGCAGGGCTGCTGGGCTGGGGGCGAGGCTGCCCCCACCACGTTCACACACAATAAGTTGCTTTCAACTTTCAGGAAGTGATGACAGCGAATTTGTTGCCCTGCAAAGTTGAAAGCAACTTGTGCCTGTGGGGGGCTGGGGCGGCAACAGTCTCAGACAGACTCCGTGCCGCCACAATCGGTGGACACGTGGGTGTCTCTCTGTTATATAGTGGGCCTCCTCCTGACCCTGGCATTATTTTTTGGCCACGTGTCGACGAGGCAGCCCACAGAGAGTCACCCAGCTGAGCCAGCCAAGTGCCCCCATAATCCCCATTGCCCAAGACTGTTATTGGCGGCATGGCTGCCGCTGAAATCACATCCGGGTCCTCAGAATGAGGAATTACCGGGCCATTCTGAGTTTGGAAGGCCCGGTAATTCCTCCATCCAATGACCCGGACCCGGTCCTTCTCCATTCCCGTTTCAGCCCCCATAAGGCTGAATGGGAATGGGAGAGGGAGCAAACAACGGGCCATTACGAGTTGGCCCGTTGTTTGCTCCCTCTTCCCCTCGCGGGACCGGGTAAGCACACCTGGTTTGACCAGGCATTACTTCCTGGGTCCCGCGAGGGGACCTCGTAATGAGGCGGTACGGGGTAAACGACGCCGGCACCTTTTACGGTGCCGTTAACCCCGTACCGCCAGAGTCGTAATGAGGCCCAATGACTTAAATGAAGCAGTAAAGTGCTACTAGTGTAATACAAATGTCTTAGCCAGGTCTGCCTTCAGCCACTCAAATTATAAGCACTATGCATGACCAGTCCTCTTAAAACAAGCATTGGCAAAGCCAACAGTTTTGGCTTGTATAGAAAAAATTAAGCATTTGCCTGGCGGTGATATTAGTTGCCCGAGTACTCACACCATTTTGCACCTGCTATCATCAATGGGCAGTAAAAACCGCCTGGCAAATGCCTTTCCCATATATAAACAAAAGGCCAAACTGTTGGCATTGCCAATGTTTGTTTTATCATTTGGTAGGGCACTGAACAGCACCCTTTGGCCGTCTATCCGCAGAGATTTAACCAAAAGGGCTGTTTGTTTGCAGTTGTACATACTCCCGTGTGGGCCTAAGGATGCCAAGTACACTAGTAAATTGGCATCCCATTGTTGCCAAGCTAAGTTTGGTGTACCTGGTGGACATAATCGACCTGGTTTCACATAAAAGTGCATTGTTGCAGGAACTCTTAATTGAGTGGTTTCCAGGACTTTCATGAAGCTGGAAGCAGGATTTCCAGGAGCTGTGGACCCTGTCACAGAACTGTATGAAAAGTTATGTTATATTACGAGTTGTGTTGTTATTTGAGCATAAATTCAACTGGCAACTGGTACTTTCCGGTCTCATCATTTGGCTGCACTGCTTATTAAATGCAACTCTATTTTCATTACTGGTGGCAATGAGTAGACATGCTCTGAGTCTGGTTCTTTTCTGCAAAATAAGCATTAAGCTATTTGATGATGATGTTTTTTTTTTAAAAAAGAACAAAAAGAATGTTAACACTTTCTCAAGCGTTTACACAAAACATAACAACATTCAACAGACATATGAACCCTCCATAAGTAGCATTTTCTGTAAAGTCGTGAATTGACGCGATTCACAGATGATGGTTTGAGGGCCACTTTTTTGAGGTGAGGGGTGGGCTGCTTTTTGAGGTGAGGGCTGGGCTGCTTTTTGGAGGTGAGGGCTGGGCCACTTTTTTTGGGTGTCCGGGCCTATTTCTTGTCCCAGTACGACCCTGATGCCAAGTACAAAGAAGTTAGATTTGACCCATACGTGAGTGTGCAATGCCCCTTTGACACATTTAACCTGAGACAACTGTATTGTGCATTTGTCACTATCATATGCCATGTATTCCTGTAAGAACATCTCTGGGGGGTTGTAAAAGGAATGAAAGATATAAGCTTATTCAACTACTCTAAACCCAAAGATTGAATAAGGAACTTACAGGCACACAGGTAAGCCAATTATCCTTGAAGTAGTTCTGAACAAGCTCAAGATGTAACCCTTTAAGAGATGCTGTTTAAGGCAGAACACACAAAAGCATTATGTAAAACAGTGATTATATAAGAAATTAAGGCCTAGGTAAAGTGGTAGAAATGTGGTCATGTAAGATAAAAGAATAACCATAATTATGGATATTTTTTATATAGCTAGCCAAGTGTGGCCGTTAATGCCCAATTATTACAGAAACTCATTAAGTCATGTCATGGGTCATAAAATGAAATGTTCAGTAATGATTGTAAGTGTCAGAAATGTGATCAATGATAAGGACGGGCTGCGAGAAGATCTTTTTAGCCTTTGGTGGGAGTTGGGCCCAATGGCAAAAGGTACTTTGGAACTTGAAGCATGTGTGCAACTCAGTTTAGAACATCAGAGGCTCTTCAAAGTTCATGTTCATAGCGAGTCCCATGTCCTATTATAAGATTATTGGTGTCATAGGAAGAAACTATTTTTAGCTGCTAAAACTTTGCATGAATCTGCAACACAGACAAATGGGTATCTCATGGTTGTTCTCTCACAGAAAGTAAAATGTGGGAAATACTCTCAAAGGGGGACTCTCTAATGAAATGTCTGAAGCATTCAAAGATCTCTGATCATTTTCGTAGGTGTAAGCTCTGCAGAACAATTGAGTTATTAAACATACTCAGCAGCTTTATCACATGCCATGAGTGAGACAGCCAATCAGCTCCATTCAATGCTGTGCCTGAACAACCAGTGAAAGATTACTCTCAAAGTGAACAAGGGTGTTGGAGCCCCTCTACTGAGAATGAACAGGGGTCAAATACCCTGGTCTGTGGAATTTCTCCCACTCAAGAGGGTCTACAGCCACGTTTTAGCTAACTGCACCATTCCCAGAGCAGAACTCTCCATTTGCATATCAGTCTTGTCGCACCCACAAGGGCAGTCTAGCACCGAAATACTAGGCAATTCTCCTCTGAACAAGCGTACCATAAGCAACCCCAGACACTTGTTTTGACCTTGTTGGGCCTCCTCAGTGAGGTGAAGCTAAGCATCTCTAAGGCGCAGTGAACAAGGGGTCTACGTCTGGATTACCCTGAGTCACTAATGGACGATGATAAAACTGAGCTTCTTATCCTAGGCACCGCACCCCTCATCAAAAAACTAAGCACAAACTACTCTTCCTTTATCATAGATGGGAACTGCATACAAGTTGCCAAAGAAGTTAAAACATTAGGGATCTACCTTGATTCTACCCTATCATTTTCCAAACAGGTAAACTCCCTAGCTTCCTCGACAGCCTACACATGTAAGCTCATTAGAGCAGGAAAACAATTCCTTTCCCAGCACAGCTGTCTAACTTTAGCCAGAGCCCTTATCATCTCCAAACTAGATTATTGTAACGCACTGTACATAGGAGCCAATAAATCTATCATAAACAAAATCCAGATACAGCAAAACAAGGCCCTCCGAGCGGCACTGAACATCCCCAGGAGAGAACACATTACAGTAATAAGAAGGAAACACAAATGGCTCTCCACCCACGAGAAAATTAGACTCAAAACGGCATCTCTCACATACAAATCTCTACACAACAAAGCCCCCCAATACCTTAAGGACAGATTCACCAGAACACACCCCACAAGACAAACCAGACTTGCCTACACCAATCGCCTACAAGTACCACGCTTTAAACTGACCACCATAGGCGGAGCTAGCTTCCCAGTCAAAGCTGCTCAATTGTGGAACGAATTACCCACTACTGCGAGGCTAGAACACTCCTTTTCCAAATTCAGGCAAATTGTAATTAACTGGCTAACGACAGCAACTGCTAATTGAACCCATGATAATGCTCACGCCTGTTTGCTACACAGTATCTGCATCATACGATTGTAAACCTGTATTGTAAACTTGCACCTGTAACTGGTAATTTCTGTAACTGGTAATGTCTGTAACTTGTAACTGTAACCTGTAACCTATGCTCTAAGCTGTACATATTCTTACTTTTTGCGCCCTTATACTTCAGGGTCCGGTGCGCACAATAAATTCTAAACAAACAAACAAACAAACTAATGGGTGAAACCCCAAGTTTTACACATTAAACAAGGGCGTGGTACCCCTCTACCGAGAATGAACATGGGTCAAATACCCTGTTATATGGAATTACTCCCGATGCACCTTTCACCCTTTCACAGAGGAGAAATATCCATTTGCATATCAGTCTTACGATCAAAAGGGAGCTGCAAGCTCCCTCATGCTACAAAGCTGAATTGTTCACCATGGTCCTAGCTCCTCTATTCCCTGCCTGTCCCCCAAATCCTCCCTCCTCCTCCCCATGCTGGTAACTTCCCCCCATGCCTACTTTCCTCTTTCTGCACTTTAATTACGCCCCAATGCTGTTTTACCCAACAATGTCCCTCCTCATGCACATCTGCCATAGAAGGCATATTTGTGTCCTAGCCCCTATTTCATCGATGAGACATTTTGGATTGGGGAATCCTTCCCTTTGATGAACAACCACATGCATCCCTTCATCAAAAGGACCCTTTTATGTTGTCATATATGCAATCAAGACCCCTAACACCATGATGGTTTGATAATGGCTTTAATACCCTCATTCACGGATGATCAGGTTCGGACAATAATGGCCCACTGCTATCGGGATGCTCTTGGTTCACTAGGGCCTACTTTGGCTATGCAGGCTGTTAATGGGGTGATCTGCCTTGAGGCGGTGAGCCGATCCTGTATGTAATGGCCCGCCGCCCAAATTAAGGGCCTGAGCGCAGGGAGTGTCCCTTAACGAGGGCAGTAGTGCTGTTACTGAAAGGGTTGGCCCGCCGACGAGATACATATTGCCATTAGCACCCATGTAGTTTCCTACAAGGGTGCTAATGGTGTTTAAAAATCCCCCCCAAAAAAAGAAACATACCTTTCTTATACGGCCCAAGCTGCACAGTGCTACTGAAAGCATCAGTCTGTTTTCAATGTTGATGACTGTTACGTCATCAACATTAAAACAGACTAAGAGACAGAAACACTGTATGTCCCAGCACCGCACATGGATGGTAAATTTTGGGGTAGGGGAGTTGAAGAAAATACACCATTAGCACCCTTGTAGGAAACTACATGGGTGCTAGGGAGAGTTGGAAGGGGGAGCCGAGAGGGGGGAGTTGGCTGCTCATGCAGCTCGGAATGCAGGCTTGTACCAAACAGAACAGTCAGCATTACGACCGTCCTGTTTGCCTGTTGCCCTCCTGCTGGGTGCTAATGGTGGGTGTTGATACAACACTAAAAGGCACATCCAGAATCAGCATAAGCAATCTCCGAAAGTCTTTTGTTCACTCTTTTGTTGGTGTTTTGAGACTCTTGGGCAGTATGGATTAATTGTGTTTCTGATAGTGAAAACACATTTCTATCTAGTATTTGTCATAGCACCGCCTCAAATGGTGCCACCATCAAGATACTGTATCAGTGGTGCTCAAAGGCAAGTAATGACTGGAACACAAAAGTAATTAAAAAAGGAGCGTCCACCAAGCAGGAAGTAATGCAGCTCACTACTGGCCCAGACACAGCTGGGAGAGTACGGTTCATACAGCAGATTGGAACAAAACTGAATAAAGAGACCTGATGATGCTGCTTTTTGCAGGCAAATATTTGAAGCAATTCTCTACAAAATTGTAGCAATTGTTAAATCATCCTACGAAGCTTATTGGTGGGACAAGGTCATTCCCCTATAGCTAAGCTATAGTATCATCTCATGATTGGAGCAGGTCATCCTGTTCCCCGATGTAAAACGCTAACCTTCATGACATCAGGAACCTTCCCACACTGCCCCATTATGTTGTTTTATTAACATTATGTAATTGTGCTGACCACTGGAACTTTATTATCCTGCCATTGGCCAGTTCTCATGAGACCCACAAGACAACCTGGTATTGGCAAAGGGGAGATATTCATGTAGTATCCAACCAATGAGATGCCCTGCAGACCTCAGCAAGGACACTAAACACTGTTGCACCCTAGGGACACTGAAACTCTCCCGATGATTGGTCCCTTCCCAGCTAACCTCATAACCCCACAACCCTCTTCCCAGGCCCATCTGCCAAGGTGCGCTAAGAAACTACTCACCCCATTGTGACCTCGAAAGTATCTGCTGTTCCCATTTCCCAGCAACTACGGTCTCCTGGGAAAGGTCAGCTTGCAACATTTCTCCAGCACACTGCTGTAGTTGAGCGCTCAAGACATTACTGTCTGCCCAAGACACATGCCCTGTGGATGTGAAGAGACAAATGGTTTGCTAACCTGCGGCCTATGCTCTAAAATGGCTGCTCTGTTGTTCGTATTATACTGTACTACCACTTTTCCCCATTGTCCCACCACTGGTCCCTATCCCCTGTGTGCACCAACTGCCCCAGGATGCCCCCAACCTCGCTCTTCCACACAGACTTCTTTAGCTGCACCTGCTCACACGGCACATAAGTTACACTTTGCAGCTGTCAATAATGTCCCCACCTCTAGGAATGCCCCTTCCCCATCAGCCCTGCAGCTGGTAAGTGAATCCCGCTTGACAGCGTTGAATCCTCACCTTTACTATATTCCCGCTTCGATTTTTATTTATTTATTGTGCATTTGTTAGGTGCTTATACAACAAGTAAATTATGTTTCAACACGCCCACATTGCAACAGGGAGGGAACATAGGATTGAAAATAATACATACACGGGGGCATAAAGACGAACCTAATAGGCCTTATGAGTATTCAGAATGTGCAAGTGCAAAGAGATAAGAGGGGAGGAGGGAGACGGGGAAAGTGCTGGAATGTCTGTGCTCGTGTGTGAGCAGCAGATGTAAGTTGCAAGTATAGTAAGTGCCAGGGAGCATTGAGCTGCAATAAGTGGTTAAGTGCAGGTCTACAGGGGGGGTAGGTCAGTGGGTGCTGAGGAAAGTGCTGTGTGTAGGCTGAAGCTGAGGCAATTGGCTGTGGGAGGTCAGGGCCCCAAGGACAAATAAGAGCCCTGGTCACCAATCATCGCGACTTTGAGTTTGGCAGAGGAGGGAAGAAGGGAAGGAGGAAAGTGAAAAAGAAAAGTCTCGAGGAGCTTCTGCTGGAATTTGAGGAGGCCCAGCTCAAGACATAGAGGAAGGCAGAGGCTGTTGCACAAGAGGGAGCCTGCTGAAGCAAGAGATTGGCCTCAGGCCCTCTGTCTAGAAAAAGGATTCACAGATAGAGAGTTGGTACCAGAGGAATGTGGAGGTCTAGAGGAAGAATATTTAGTCATAGCAAGTAGCAGATAGTGTGGTCCCCGGCCCCAGACAGTCTTGTGGATGATGCAGATGGATTTGAATTTAATCTGTGCAGCAACCGAGAGCCAGTGAAGAGTCTTTAGTGCAAAAGAGATGCGGTCCTTGGGCTTGAGTCAGAGGATATGTCTTGCTGCCCTATTCTGGGTTAGCTGCAGGGTTGTAGAGAGGAAGAGGGTAGATTCAAGAGTAGGATATTGCAGTATTCAATCCTAGAGAGATCTAGAGTCCTGGTAACATTGAGCTTCTGGGGGAAATTGAGGAAAGGGAGAATTCCTTTCAGAAGGAAAAGTTAAAAGTTGGACTTCTTGGCAATGTCGATCAACACTATTTAGCCCTCTATTGTCTTACTTACTGTTTTGGCGTTCTACAAACTTGTTACCCTGTTCATGTCCGCCGGTTCTTCCTCATATTCGCCCAGGCACAAATCTATTACCATACACTCCTACCCATCTGCTGAGCACGCCACCCAAAAAGCATCATACTCATCCACGTTTGCAGGCGGCACTGTTAACAATACTTGCGCATCACACTCAGTTGCTCCAGACTGTGTGGCACCCAATATCTTACCCTGTTTTTTTTTACCCTCTTCCCCACCAACTCTCATAGACAGTTTATAGCTCTGTTTCCCCTTTTATGCATGTACAGTGTTGCAATATCAGCTCGCCCAAACAGAAGGTGATGATCACCAAAACAAGCACCGGGACAATCACCTTAAAAATGTTTGCCAACCAACCAGTGAATGCTGCTTATTAAAGTGTACGAGGACAATGAAAATGGTGCAGTTAATGTCAGGCACGCCTGGGGGCTATTCATGGATGCAACACCTCAAAAGTGATGCATAATTCTCTAGCAGTCAAATCCTGTGGTGGATCTAAACACTTCCGAATGGCACCTGGAACAGTACATTATGATTGCCAGTTTGATAAAGCTACAGTGTCACCCATTGGGAACCTGAGTTGCTCTTGGGCATCCATCTGGCTAATAATTGTCTTCTGTACCTATGGTCCAAGACAAGAGCAGCCCAATTTCACCCAACACTTGGTAACCCGGACTCCCCTAAATGTATTGTAAATCACCTTGAGCAGGGGTCACCATCATTTGTCCCCCCAATTGTTTTGGACATCAACTCCCATAAATCCTAACCATGTCAAATAGTGAGGAATCATGAGAGTCATAGCCCAACAAATCTGTAGAAGCAGAGGTTGCAGACCCCTGACCTAGAGTAACCAGCACGAGGTCTACAAGGAGCTCAGTAAAACATCATCTAATGAAAGCCTAACACTTGTATTGCCAGGCCTTTGCATGCTAGCATGGAAGGAATAGCAGCTTGTGTTGATCCAAGATATCAGATGAGAATTTCTTCAGAAAAGGCGCACAACTTCCAGTAGAAGATCTTGATCATATCCAATACAACTGGTCATGTTGTTTTTTATTTTTTTATTATCAGTTTACAGTCACAAATGTTTAACTGTACTCTTGAAGCTCTGCCTCAGTCCCCCAAGGAATTATTTTCTGAAGGCTAGTACTTATCTGGCAGGGGACTCGTGCATGTGAGGAGGTTTAATTTGCAGTCAGTGATCCAAGTAGCAGGTGTTTAAGAAAATCTGGTTCACTGATTTCTTTGCATCTTACAGGTCTATACGTGTGACAAACAGAATATCCATAAATGGGTGAGACAAAGGGTGCCACAAAGGTAGATTAATTAATCAATATTAGCACTTGGAGGTCACTAATTTCCACATCTGAAGCAATCAAATGATTGCAATGCAGTTAATAACAACTGACATTGCTTGCATCCCAAACTTTCTGACTTCAGAAGCAGACAGAGAAACAAAAAAGCATTTCTCTACATTCATGAAACAGCAATGCCTTTTTCCAGACGTATTTCTTTAAACAAGGCACTTCCTGTCTGGGATTATCTTGTATTCATTGAAACTTCAATGCAACAGGAAACAGCTAATTTAATAAACCAAAATGAAAACTAAGTCGCGTAACAATGCTTTCAGAGTTGAATACGCTGTCAACGTTTACATTGCACCAAGTGCATGCTCATGCTAGAACAGTTCCATGTCAACTGAGTATAAAGACAACTTTGCCATTTAAATACCACAAACCAAACCCCTTTAAGCTCACTTACATTGCCTTTTGTGTTTCCCTCACTCACTATTAAACTAAGTTGTTTTACTTCTCCACCAAACCTCCAATAGAGATATTGCTATTGGTATCTTCAAGGAACCAAGTAGACCTCTGGAGGTATCATTACCACTTGAGGTAATGCTTGTTCCCCAACCTATCACTCTTGGATTCACCTCTGGCCTATATCTAGGGTGGGTCATTATGTGTCAATGACCCTTCCTCAGTCTGTAAGTCTACACTGAAGTGCCTCAACCAAACCAAATAGAGTTGTGTTTGTTTGTTTAGTCATTTACAATGCGCACCAGGACCACGGGTATCAGGGTGCAGTACTCACAGGAATATGCAAAGCTTAAGTACAGAAGTTACAGGATGATACAGATAACAAGGGTGGAAACATCAAAATCATACAGTGAAAGACGACAAGGATAGGACATTATGTGCATTCTATATACAAAGTCAGGACCAGGTAGATAGGGGATCTCTCTTAGAAACACATGTCTACTGCACTGTCCCATGTGAACAGCACAAATGACGTAAGTGCACTATGTTGTTGAAAGAGAAGTAGCTTCCTTTGTTTTATTTCAGGTTGACTTCTAGAGTAGGAGTGTGTTGTTGTGAGTAGTCCTTCTATCAAAGGCAACCTCTCTTTGAGAAACACCACAGGTGTCCTTCACTGAAATATCAGTTATGACTCGGGTCGGTGTCCGCCCCACCTGTAAATTAAGTGTACCTCTGAGTAATTTGTTGATTGCCTCTCAATGTTTTGGTATTCTCCTTCACCGGAAAGCCAGGTTTGTGTTCCAATGGTGTTTTGCCCCCCCCCCAACTAAACATCACATATGCCACTCAGTAATGTGTGTTCTCCTCCACCTAAAAATCGTATTTTTCTAGGGGGTTTGATGGTCTTCCATACCGAAAATCCATTATTTGCTCTCCATTGTTTAATATTCTCCTGGATCTAGACATCACATATGTTGATTAGTGGTTTGCTTTTCTCCGCCACCAAAAATCAAATGTGTCCCTTGTTGACTTGTTCTCCCAACCCAAAAATCAACTATGCCTCTCAGTGGTTTGGTGATTTCCGCTACCTATAAATTATGTAAGCTTCTGAATGATTTGTTGTTCTCTGATAAAAAAATAAATCATGGGTCCCACTTATTGTTTTTTTATTATCCTCTACCTGCAATCACGTTTGTGTCCTAGAGGTTTGTCGTTATCCGCAACCCAAAAATCAACTATACCTTTCAGTGATGTTGTGATCTCCACTACCTGTAAATTATGTAAGCCTCTGAATAATATATTGTTCTCAGAGCAAACATTCAAGGGTGCTTCTCAGTGGGTTGGTGCTATCTCCTACCTAAAATCACATTTCTGTGTTAGTGGTTCATTCTTCTCTGTTCATGTGAACCTCTCTGGTTTTTGTTGTGTTCCCCACCTAAAAATCACCTTTTGTTTCCTGCATTGTTTGCAGGCTTTGTGCAGCATGATGCATGCTTGAGGCGGGTAGCCATTGCAGCACTGTGCAGGTACTAATAATAGCTTTGAATCGTGTTAGACCTGTTATGAGGCCTGCTGCAGTGGGGTGCAAGGCTTTCAAGCAGGGGTGGACTGGGAATCAAAAGAGGCCCTGGAAATAATTTTCAAAGTGCCCCTATCTTACACATTTTTAGCAAACCCAACCCTTTTGTTATGGGAAAATGTGGAAATTCAACCCAAAAGAGGCCCAGAGTGCAGAGGCCTACCAGGAAATCTCCAGAGATCCCTATAGGCCTTTCCACCCCTGCTTTCAGAGAGGCCAAACTGGCAGCTGGGCTTCCTGTGAGTAGGGCGCGGTCACTGTCCATGTGGGAGACGAGCAGGGATTGGACAATTGTCCTGAAACGTTGGGCAGGGATGAAAAGTTTAATCTTGTGAAGGCGTCCAAGCTAGTGCCATGCTTCTGTGTTGTACTGATAATATGTGTTTAAAAGTCCCAGTCAATCTTAAAGCTGCATGATTTCACACTGTGTCGGAATTGAGGTGCACGGCCATTGAATGCTGTGCCCGTCAATGAATTCTGGACTTGGGTATGCTTAGTGGGATTTCAGAGGAGAATGAATTCAGTCTTTGGTTGAGCTTTCCGGGGGACAGGGGGCACTTGACATCAAGGTTTAGAAAGGAAACATATAGTGCAGCCCGAAACCTGCCTTAAAGTAACACACTGTTCTCCTTCATGCAAACCTCTTGCTTATTCACCATCACTTTGGTGCACTATTAGACACTATTAGACATATCATGTGCAAAATTAGAAAAGCCCACCACAGTGCACAGCTTGCATCGAGCATGTGCAATGAGTGAGGTCCAAAGGAATCTGCCAGACCATTTGGCATGGGCGTTCATGCCAATTGAGCACGTCAATGAACCTGCCATTGCCCAGGGGCAAAGCATGCCTGATCATGCAGGGTTCTTTTTTACAACTCCAAAGCATTGTTCAGAAAAGACAAATGTGCATGTCAGGAGTCTCTCCAGCTGTCCCAGCGCCGGCTCATGCGTCTTGGAAGAAACAGTCACTGTGCGAAGAGCGCTGCACACTAACTACTACTTGTATGAGCTGAAATATTTTGCATAGTTGCTTTCTCTTCGCATCATCTATGCAATTTGCCTTGCATCACAACTGATAATTGTGGTTCCTGTAATATAAACATATATATTTGCTGTGATCAGTCCAAAGGTGAATATAATATGGGAAATGCATATATTATGTCTGTTTTATTGTATATGTTTTATTAGAAAAGTAAAGAGAAACAAGAAAAGAAGAAAAGGAAAAAAGAAGATAAAAAAGACGAATTCTATGTGTCTTCTCATGGTTCATGGGTTTTTTATACTTGATATATGTATTTATTTATTTATTTTTTACATCTGTATAGCACACAAACAGCCCTTAGGCATCGAGGTGCTGTTACCTCTGGGGTACTTAGTTACAGGGTAAATACAGCTGGGAAATGCATTTTACATGTTGTTCATTGAAACATTAGGATACATTGTCAATTTATAAATACATTTTGAGGTTTGTCAAGCGATGCAGGTGATTATGCGGTGTGTCAGACGAAGAGTGTAGTTTTCATAGCTTTGCGGAATGACATGAGAGATGTGGTATGGTGCTGGGTGCATTGCCTGACCCCTTATATTTGATCATCAGATTTTGCCATTGCTATGAATCAATGAGTCCAAGTATCAGAGTGATGTATGTCCCTTCCCCTTGCTCCTTCTCTCTGTTCTCTAGTTTGTCTCTTGTCTGTCCCCCTGCCCGGTCCCCTGTTAGTATTTCACTCATGAATTTGCCTTGCTTCTAGATTTTACTGTATATGACTTTCCTCACTAATCAGTTTCACAGCCTGACTCATTTGGCTGTTAGTTCTTCGACTGTTTTACCTGGTTGCCTTTGATTATATTTCGATTATAACTATTCTCCATGAATATCTGCATTGTTATTACTATGCATGGTCTCCTCTTATAATCTCAATAAAGATGATCCAACTGGAAAAAAGAGATGAAGGAAATAGCTGAGAAAAGAAAATAACAGGAGGTTTCTGTAATACAAACATATATATATTTGCTGTGATTAGTCCAAAGTTGAATATAATATGGGACTTGCATATATTAAATTACATGTGTATATGCGAAAGGCAGATATAAGAGGGATCAAATTCTATTTTTAAGCTCAAATTCTTCATTTCTTTTCAGCTGAGCTCTCCATTTGCAGTGAAATATTACATGTTAAGCACGTACGAATTGCAGACTCTCAGGTAAAAATGAGTATGCCTTTAAGGGCTTTTTCAGAAATAAATGAGCCCTTTCAGTAACACAGTAGAGAACTTTCATTTACAAGGCCATTTCTGCAAAGTAGATGTAATATCCGAAGCCTGTAGTCGGAGTGCAAATGCAATTCCGAGCAATCGCTCCTAATGTGCGTGCCTGAGACTTTACAGCAGCAGAGAGAGACTTTAGCTGCTCCGCCTGCTCATATCATAGACGTGCGCATCAGAAATGTGCAATTGATGCTTATTTTTATGACTGCTCGGGATCAGAAAATGTTATCCTACGCCAATAAAATAATAATGCAACATTATGGCGTGATTTGTAGAGACGGTTCCAAGTACAATCGGTGTGCACAGCGGTTAAGCAATGCAGATTTATGCCTCTATGCGCTGCTTCTAAGCAGGCAGCCTGAAAAGGTGAATTTGCTTGGCTTTGACGTGTGCATTTTTGATATGTCCATGAATTGGGATACAAGAGAGGGCACTTCTGGGGCTTTCGCATCACCTGGCAAAGTGCCCATAAATGTGTGAGCTAAATACGTGGGGGGAAAGGAGAGTCCTTAAATCAGGGGTTTACAGCCCTTAGCTCTCCAGATATTTTGGACTACAACTCACATCAACCCTAGCCTGCAGCCAATGGTGGGGGATCATAGAAGTAATGGTTCAAAACATCTGGACAGCTGCATGCTGCAGACACCCTGACAGGGAGGGAAGTGCTAGATCGCTTAACCAAGGAGCCCATTCCCCTCTGAACACTGACCTCAATGACAGACTTTATTTTACAGAAACGTTGCTTATTTTAATGAATGTGTTGACTCATAGCCTGGTGAAAGATTGGTGGGCTTGTTTTGACTGGAGCATTTTCCTCTGACCTTGTCGGACAGCATCCCGCATAAGAAGCTCACATATTGAGCGCACCCTAGCACCCTATAAAACCCTACACTCCCGACTGACTTGGACTACGGTCCCCAAGGGCCTTCAACCCACAAGCTCTTTGAGGTCATACCAATGATATATAGAGCGCTATATAAATGCCAAATAACATAACATAACATGTCACCAAGCAGCCTGCTACCACTTCAAGCATGGCGTGAGGAGAAGGATGATGGCCTCCAGGGAGGAAGTATTTCTGCGTACTTGTGAAAGAACCAGAGTGTAGCCATGCTCTTGGCAGTGGTGGGACAGAGAACAACCTGTCACAAAGTAAACAATCCCAACCACCCATAATGCTTAACCAGTGCCCACCTTCTCTGCATAACCTTTAGATTTGCTAACTTGCCCTTTTAAAACACTATCACGGATATTCAAGGTTATCCTAGGACAACATCTACGCCACGAAGCAAGTATATTTCATATATGCCTGGACACAATCTTCCCTAAAAAGCTATGTTAAAAATGTAGTCTTAGGCACCTAAAATGTGTTGAACACAGAGATGGTTAAATTTTTAACACCATGTGACTTGAAAGCACTGCGGTAGAGGTAGATGAGCAGCTCCTGACTGAGCAGTGCATTGTGGGAAAAAGAAAGGCGTGGTGTAGAAACCTTTTTTTAATGGTCTTTCTTGGTATTTAAATAAGCAGTACTTTGGTGTGAATTTCATTCATTGCAATCTTTCTATCACCAGAGCAACAACAAAACAGAATGCATATATACACATAACAAACATCTTGTCCATATCTATAGTCTCAGAAGTAATTATATTCATAAGAGATAGGAAATAGAATTTCAGTTAAACATTCACAGCCCGCTCCAACCACAAAAATTCAGAAGAATCACGTACCGTAATATTCGTGAAGAGCTTAAGCATCTGAACCCACAAATTGACCCAGTGTTCAAAGCGGCATTTCATCAGAAGACATGACATTTTCATAAGTGAACTGCAAACCAGGATATTACCATTGACATCTTGGAAGCCCATGTATGCATTCCTATACCATATATTAGTTTCCACTGTAGAGCACAATTTAAGATCAGCCCACCAACCCCAACCTGTAGACCAGAAGTTTGTTCGTTTTTGAGCAGGGGCATATACCCAGCAGGCAAGCTTCAGGTTTCCATTTGAACCTGATAATTACCACACTTTCCATTTTCAGCGAATAGTACCCCAAAACTGTCGTACCACCCGGCAGGACCAAAACACATGGATCAAATCCCCCCATCACATTCACACCGGGGGCAGCATGAGGATGCAGATCTAGAATATCTAGCCATTCTTGCCAGTGTCATATAGGTCCTATGGAGTAAATGAAGTTGGATAGGGCCTCAATCCGAGTTTGGCGGTGCGGGAAAAAAAGTTGAGGTAATTCCATTTTTCCCATTTCACCCTAAGAAGCTCTTCCATCGCCTCCAATGCCAGTTTAAACAACATAGGGGACAATGGGTAGCCCTGTCTAGTACCTTTTTCGAGGTCCCATGGTTCTGTTATAATATTCCCGGTCTTGACTCTGGCTTTAGGAATAGTGTGAGTCAGCCTCACCCGGCGTGAAAAGCCCTCCCCGATCCTAAAGTGCCAGAGTGCAGCATACACCCACCCCCAGCGTACCAAATCGAATGCCTTGGCAGCATCCACTGATGCCACCACATACTGTTCTTCCAGTGCCCTAGTCCTATATATGATATAATGTAGCCTCCGCAAGTTGAGGGAAGTGCTCCTGCACCTTACAAAACACACCTGGTCTTAATCAGTGTTGTCGTTACCTGTCACTGTCTGCCAGCCAGCATAGTGGTGAGTATGTTGAAATCCTAATTCAGAATGGAGAGAGGTCTATAGGATTCACACCGATGTTGTGGGTTTTCCTGGCTTAATAACTTGTACCATCACAGATTCCTGCATACTCAGAGGAGTATCCACTAACTAATTCTGTTTGATATGTCAGGAGTAATTTAGGGATTATATTCCCATGATATACCTTATAAAATTCAGCAGGGAGGCCATCTCCTCGAGGTGTTTCCCCAAACTGCAGGGTGTAGACCACCACCCGTAGTTCTAATTATGACAAGGCAGCATCCAACGACTCTTTCTGTTCCTGCATCAGTCTAGGTAGTCAGATCTGTGACAGCGCATATGCAATGTCCTCCACTTCCATAGTGCCTTCGTCCCCATGCAGCGTCGCATAGTTCTTCTGAAAAATCGAATTAATCTCAAATTGAGAGTGCCATAGTTTGCTGAATTCATCTGCTATCGAACATATCGCTGTCTGCAGGTGTTCCTTCTGACATAAACAAGCAAGCAATCTACGAGCTTTCACTCCCAGTTCATGCAGCTCTCTGTATATGTCTCGAAAATAAAATATACCCAGCCTCTCCCAGGCACCAATGTGCTGCTGCCTAAGGGTGATCAAATCCCTTTCCATAGCACTATCAATAGCTGATGGATTCTCAATTTGTTATGCTATGTTGATTTACACCTCACAACTCTACCACCCAGGAGCAGTCTTCAGGCACTCACGTGGCTCCGCAAGAAATAGGACAGGGTTCGTTAGTGAGGGTATAGTGATAGAATAGGTGCCGAACCAGGAGAAACTGGCGTCTGTGTGCATTTTCTTGCAGATGGTTGGTTGCGTGCACTGGCTTGTTGTATCCGTACGGGTAAGGTCCAACACCTGGGCTGTTTTCTATGTGACTGTTTGTTATTTTGGGGTTGTGTCCGTGTTTTTAATGTGTAGATTGGTTGGTATTTAAGGTTGTGCACACTGGCTTGTTGTATCTGGGTGGGTAGGGTCCATTTTCACGGGTTGTTTGTTGAAAGCGTTTGTCACTTGTGTTGGGGGTGTGTTTGTGCATAGGTTGGCCAGTTGAGTGGGTGTGTGTAGTATTTGGCTGGTGTGTTGGAGGAAGCAGGAGTGCAGTGTTTAGTACATTGGCTACTCTCTAAGTGGCTAATCTGCACAATTCTATCTAATGTGACGCATGACTAACCTTCACAATTCTAAATAATGATAGGCATGGTTAATTTCACATTCTAAGTGTGATGGATGGTTACTCTTCACAATTATATCTAAAAGTGCTGCATGGCTAATCTTCACAAATGTCTCTAAAAAGGCTGCATGGCTGATATGCACAAATATGTCTAAGTGTGTTGCATGACTAAACTTCTCAATTCTACCTAGATGTGATGCGTGCCTAATCTCCACAATTCTATCTAAGTGAGCCACATGGCTCCTTGCAATTGCTAAAAGCAGAATATGGGCTAAAAGTAGAATATGGCAACCTGACACAATTGGACTAAAAGCAGTAAATTGCCTCCTGACACAATTGGGCCAAAAGCTGAAAAATGCTACCTGACACAATTGGGATAAATGCAGAATATGGCTAACTGGTGCAGTTGGGCTAAATGCATGTAGGCATATGATATTAGTTAATAGGATTGGTGGGATTTTGCATAAATAGGTTAAGTGCGATATATGGCTGGTTAACACAAATGGGCTAAAGCAAGGTGAAGCCACCCGATACAATTAGATTAAATACAAAATATGGATTCCTTATTTATAATAGGTAATAAAAGTGGTGTTTTTTAATGGAGTGCAGAAATGGCTGTACTCCCCGCCCCACCACACTTACCTTATCAATCGCTGTTGATTGACTGCAGCAGAGTTCCCAGGTGAACACGGGCAAACACGGACCAGAGCTACTTTTTCGAGAGCTGCCCTTTGCCTTGTGGCCCTTGGCTAGTGGCTACAGGTAAGAATTTTATCGTCCACTTTTACTCCCTAAAATAGGCAAATATGCTCAAAACATAAAAATAGGGACAACAAAAATTGGAAACAGACAAAGCTTCATGGATATATTTGGACCAGTAGTGCATGTAGTAAAATAGACAGAAACTACTACTACTATTACAGCCTGATTGGAAGAAGTAAACATGTATCTTATAATGTGTATGAATAACTAGGTGCCATGAAATAATTACACAAGCATTTCCGTTTTCCAGTTAAAACATATTTTTACTCGCTTATATAATAATCCCATTGAGAATTGGACTTACATTTTTACTCCCTAAAAACATTTTACTCCCAACTTTAAAAAGTAGGGAGTAAAATACACACTCTTCAGAATCCAATCTGGAGCACTGGGGCAGAGGCTTCCCAAGTGGGTGTCCTAAGTGGGTTGCACTCGCAAATCACCTTACAGCAGTGGGGTGCGATGTGGGAGGGAAGAGGGAAACAGGATGAGGGCTTTGGATAGTGCCGGGAGCATGACAAATATTGAGGAAGACAAATTAAAGTAAAGTTTAAAAAGCACATGCTGATAGGGGGTGCTGGTGCCAGGATGCTGAATATCAGTTTCAATTCTAGTCAGGTCATCCAACAATTACTTGCTTTAGCTATCGCCTCTGCTCTTATCATCACCTTGAAGGACTCCCATATTGTATCATAGCTTTCAACACTGTCCTTCGTTAAGTAAAAAAGAAATCCATGGTTCTGTCCTCCAGTTGGACCTTAAACGGCCCATTGATAATGCCACAGCCCACAGTTTGCATGTCAGGATGGAAGATGGGCCCCTATTGAATAGCCAAGTAGTAAACAGCAGAGCATGGTCCGTTAATGACCTTCCCATGTAACCTGTATTCAGAAACGGATGCAAGTAGACTTCTCCAGTAAGAAAGGTAATCTATCCTTGTGAAGACCCTGTGAGGGAACGAGTAATACAAGTATTTCCTACGTTTCTCATTTTAAATTGTCCAATTATCCACAAGGTCCAAGTCAGCCAGTACTTTGCATAGAGAACGCGCCGCTCGTCATGGTTGTGTGAAGTTATCATCAGACCTATCCAGCATTGGGTCCAGGGTACAGTTAAGGTCCCCTCATATCCATAAGTCATCCCTAAATGAGGCTTCATTGTTGGGGGCGTACTGTAAGAGGATTCAATTCAACACTACAGCTAAGTCAACGCCTAGTCTATAATACTGAATGAAAACACTTATTGATATATCTTTATGTCCAGTTCATGCGTTCTGGATGACTACCCCTATATAACACCCCTCTCTCAGAAACCCCCTGACCCCACTGAGCCAAGAAGTAGTTCTGTTTTGCAAGTTAAAAGGTTTATTTGAGAAGTAAAGCAATATATATCTATCACACTTTTTAATAATTAATAATTGAATATTACACTTAATCTGATATGATAAAGATTAACAACGGAGAATCTGGCACTGGCACACTTCTTTATAATCAATGATGAGTGGTTATAGGATGGATAAGATAGCAACAATACTTTTATGGTTTCAAATGGATGCAATGTGGAATGAAATGCAGTACAGAAAATAACTTGATAGGATTTCAGCAAAAGACAATGTAATCACTTTCTTGGACAATTCACCCCCTCCTTTTATGCCATGCAAGGAAATGGAAGGAAGGCACACAGTTCTCAGAAATGCAATTAAATGTGATTCAGTTCACCCCAGCAAGCTTAGACTACAGAAGTTGGAAACACAGGCCCAAAATGCTTTTATATGTGCTGGCAATGAAGTAAAAAATATGCTAAAATGCTTTTAATTCCCTCTAGAGGTTCAGGGTGAGTGGTATCTAGTTAATATTAGTCCAGGCTCACTTTAGCAATGCTCTATAATGGTTGTCAGGTTGCAAACGAATTTTTGCAACGGAAGCAAAAACAAACTGCTGTTTTCACACGTGGAGAAATTTGCGTATCGCGGTAAAATTCGTGGGTGCGTCTTTCGCGATTACGGCAAAACTATAGGGGGTAGGAATGCGGTTCTAGGTTCGTAGGAAAGCCACGATTCTCAGCTTTCAGAGGAAAATTACTTCAAGTCTCTAGCACAAACGGTCACGGAGATATGAGCGATTAAATAAAGGTCGTTTTTCAGATTTGAAATTTTAAAGTTCAAAAAGACAAGTGCAGCTTGCAACTAGAAAATGACAGGTGGCAGCTTTACAAATGACAGGTGACAGTTAGGAGACAGTTCTACTTAGATTAAAATAGGATTGAATTATATTATTTTAACTAAGAGATTGGTTCTGCACAGTCTACTATGTACTCACAATATATTTAGAAATATGCCTCGCCACGGACCTGGTCAGGTTTTAGACTGGTCTCTGGTCTGATCTGGGTCTCTTCACAGTGATCTGGGTCAGCTCTGCTCTGCTGGTCTGGTCTGGGTTTCTGGTTCTGGATATTGATAGATTTGAAGTCTGGATCTTTCTGCACAGCTTTCTCTAGAGATTGATGGAGGTAAAGTATGGATTTTCCAGCAGAGCATCCCGCAGCAAATGGATTTGAAGGTCCCTATCGGTCCTGTCTGTCTGCTTTTATGTGTTTTGAAAATGGGTGTGTGTGCAGCATCACTAGACCCTACCCCTCTCCACTTGTCATTGGCCAAGCTTTCATTTCTCCGCTGATTGGGGGAGCTAAGTTGTGTCAGAGTGATGTCATTTTACAGCCTGCAGAAAGTCCACTCCTCCTGTCAACTTGCACACAAATCTAGATTTGAACCAAATACATATTTGCAGAGGTACATATTGTTTTAAAATCATATGCACCCATCATGCATTACAGGAGGTATACCCTGTCCAAATCTGCTCTTCCTGAGAGCTTGCATTCAGAAATGGCAATATTTTGCACTTTTTAACTGGTTTGCAATACCGGACATTACCCCAAATTTACACACATGTGCGCAAGGAGTATGGACATTAGTTGATGAAGTGTCAGATTTTTCACATGCACACATTTTGAGTAATATCCTCTTTTCCGCTAAAACTGAACATACCACCGGGTCCTAACACGTCTTAAAATGTGGGCAGAAAAATCACAAGAATTATGGTGTCATTTAAATAATTTTCACAAGTCCGTACTATGAGTTATTCATCTTTTTAGAGTTATGTTCTGGCCCCAAAGGGGTGTGGTTTCCCCCCAGCACAAGGTTGAATTTCTGGTTTTTCCAGTTCTGCCAAGCCAGCTTGCTCTCATAGGCAGTGCCCCTCCCCTGTCCTTCCAGGAGGAAGCTCCATTTACGACTCCCGCCAATAAAACATTTGCCTGAGTCAGGAGAGGGCTTTGTTCAGAGCTCCTGTATTCTGTGGGGGCTCCCCTTAATTCAATTATCAGAGAGATGGCATATCCTTAGTGTGGCCAGCAAAAGGCAGATAGGCCTGGGAACACAGCTGTGACTCAAGTTTCACTCCTGATGGGGGGTAGTTGCCAGGCAAAATTGGAATCTCTTTAAGCCAGTTTTTAGCTACATGTCATTTCTGTTCCCCAGTTTTCTGCATTCAAATAAAACTAAACATTTTTACATATGCAGCTAGAATGCTGATTCTAAGTTTAAAACTATGACATTTAAACAATTGAAACCTATGTGACACTCAAAAGTAGGTCACTCAGTCAATTTAAACATTTAGATTTTTAGTGTCTTTCAGTCCAAATTTACTTAAACTGCTGAAATCCACAGCTCAGCCAGTCTTGTTATAAACCTTCAAGTCACTTCAGAATATAACTTTACATTGGATCCACCTCTCAGTAAGTCTTTCTTTGGCCTGCTTTGGGTTCATTTATTCAGTTTTATACAAAAAGTAAAATCTGGTGTTGTTTTAAAACGCCGGCTTTTGGATAGTGGTGAGTACTGGTACTGCACCCCTTTTTGGGATTTAAGAAAGTGAATTCCCAACAGTTATGGGTTTGCTTTTGGCAATCAGCATTGCCATTCCCAATGGTTTCAGACTACTGTGTGGGTAGTCCAATGGTGGTTTTAGGAAGTGTCCTTCTGTGCCCATAACATCGGCAAAAATGAGCGGCAGCCTATTCTTCATGCACTTCCCTGGGCATTTTCTGGGAAGCTCTGGCCATCATGATGTTTTCCATGTCAGTACTGCACAGTTTTGAGGTAGGGCTCAGATGCATGGGTAAATACATCCCACAAGCCCCCCATCTTGCGGTGGCCATCTGATCCTTCACTGGTGGGACCCGCAAGATCTGGGATGTAGTTCTCATCTTCTTCCGGTAGATGGCCAGTTCAGCATCTCTTCCTTCATCCGGTGGATCGATCGGTTCTCCTCGCCGGTCCTGATGGGAATATTGGGCGGTACACTGGGCCCCCTTGCGTCATCCTCCCAGTCTCCGGATCGTCCTCCTTGTCCCGTCTCCAGGTTTTCTTTCTCCTAGGACGACAAAGGAAGAGCGGCAATACCTATTCATAGACATTTTTCTACCACTGTTGAGATAGTGGGGCAGCATATGCATTTCATCATAACAAAACATTACATTCTTATTTTGAAAAAAAAACAGTATAACTAAGAGACAGTTTCATGCAAATCACAATATTTTAGAGACTCGATGTGGTATGTTTTATGGTTGGAACTGAATTAGTCTGAGACAGTACCCGCTAGGATTCCAGAGGATTCCTCCAGTTGTTGCAGAGTGTGCCTGGGATGGCAACATTTCAACTGGTTTATGTGGACCCACTTGTCTTCCCCCGCTGCCAAAGGACCTTTGGGGATGTGGATTTTGTAGGCCACAGGGGAGATCTTGTCGATGATCTCAAAGGGTCCCTTCCATGTAGGCAAGAATTTGCGCTGCTTGGCCTGGTTCCTTTGGAAGTTGTATAGATAGACCCGGTCCCCCACCTGATATTCCTTCCTGGAAGTCTTCAGGTCATAGTGGGTCTTCATGCTATCAGCCGATCTTTCTAGATTCCGCTGAGCGTAAGCAAAAGCATGTTGGAGGTGTTTCCTTAAATTCTCCACATACTAATGAGTAGTGGAGGCATTTATCAGTGTCTGCTCTTGGGTCCTGTAGAGCAAATGCTGAGGAAGCACCATCTTGCGCCCAGTCATCAACTCAAATGGTGACATTTTGGTTGCAGATGAAGGGGTAGATCTGATGGCCATTAGGACCAGAGGTAATCGGATATCCCAACTTGGCCCAGAATCTGCCACAAACTTCTTTAATATGCTCACAATTGTCCGGTTATATCTCTCTACTGCCCCAGAAGAAGCTGGTCTATAAGCAATATGCAACTTCCTTTTGACCCCCAGTATCTCCCACATCTTTGTCATTACTTCACTGGTGAAGTGGCTACCCCTGTCTGACTCAATCCTTTGAGGTAGACCAAAACGGGAAAAGATGTGGTTAATCATCAGGGCAGCTGCAGTTTCTGCCTTGCAATTTGGGGCTGGGAGACATTCCACCCACTTGGTAAACAAGCATGTCACAGTCAACATGTACTTATTCCCCCTAGCAGAGCGAATCACGGGGCCTACAAAGTCGATTTGTAAATCTGACCATGGCAGTGTCATCCCCCTCTTTTGGAGAGGCGCACGGTGCGTGAGGGATGATGGCTGAAATTGTGCACACACAAGACAACCCTTCAAATATTGGTCGAGGACCTGCCCCATGTGTGGCCAGTATGCAACCTCTCTTAAGATTTCCAATGTTGTGTGAAACCCCCTATGACCGGCGGTGGCCGCATCATGGGCGTGACTTAACATCAGGCTTCGGAATGAGGTAGGAACCACCCACTGATCGTGGCCAGCTTTGGATTTCCTTACCAGCAAACCGTCTTGGATTCGGAACATTTTTGGACATTTCATCAACACTCTTAGGTCCTCTTTCCCAATGTAATCGGTATCCGTCAGGGGAAAGTTCTCAGAGTCCTCAAGGTGTTGGTAAAACTTACCAATAATTGGATCCCCCTTCTGAGCTGTAATCAAATCAGCATCAGGGGTCTCCTTACTCCATTGTGCAATTGAAAGGTCGTTGTGAGCATTTGTCTGGGACCTAGTGATAGCAGTGACCTGGATTTCCCCCAACATGGACTCCATCTAAATTAGATCCCCTTGGATGGCCCCAGTTTTGGCCAGCTGATCAGCTAAGTCATTTCCAGTTTTGTCTGGTCCCTCTACTTTGGAATGACCCTTGATCTTCTTCCAATAGATGATCATTCCTTTCGAGGTGACCAGATCATCAATGTTTTGGATCAACTTCCCATGTTTCAAGGGTTTGTTGTTAGCACATAACATGCCTCTGGTTTTCCAATTAACCAGGTGCTCCACGAACCCGTTCTGTACATAATCCGAATCTGTGATTATGACCAGTTCGTGGAGTTGATGCTGGACAGCAGTGAGGATGGCCTGATGCACAGCCATCAATTCTGCCACCTGACTACTTCGGGGACCAATTTTGTATCCAGCGGAGGGTTCTGGGAACTCCTTCACCCATGCATTCCCTACGCCAGCCACCAGTTCTTTCTCCCCGTTGTTGTCAACATGGTAAGAGCATCCATCCACATACACAGTGGGCATTCCCTCACACTTGTCCTCTTCAAAGACTTTGTGTGGGGAATTAAGGTATGCCTCCGTGTTGTCCTTGATTTTTAGACTTTCATCCTCGAGACAGTTTTCTCTGGCACAATCATGCAAGTCAGCCAGACCTTGCGCGAGGGGACTCTTCTTGTTTTGGCCATATCTGACCTCCACAGGAAAGCCTTGCATTGACAGAATCCAGGAAGTAATTCGGGAATTACTCACATTTCCGGCCCGGATTCTGTCACTTTGGAGATATTGCAGAGGCTGGTCTGGAGTCTCCACTATGATGTGTTCCCCCTGGATAAACGGGCGGTAATTCTTCAATGCCCACACCGTTGCCAGGAGTGCCTTCTCACAATCGTTGAATTTTTCCTCCACAGAGGATAAAGTTTTGCTCGCATAGGAGATTACTTTATTGACCTTGTCATGCTTTTGGTATAATACTGCCGTCAAGCATGTATTAGAGAACCCCGTCTCCAGGAAGAACTCCTTGTTTCTGACAGGGTAAGCTAGGCAAGGTGCTTGTGAGAGGCTTCTTTTGAGTTGTCTTACTGCCTCGGATTGTTCTGGATCCCATTCCCACTTGACCCCCCCTTCAGGAGATGAATCAGGGGTCTGGTGATCTCTGCGTAGCCCTCAATGAACTTTCTGCTGTAATTAGTCATTCCAAGGAGGCTCCTTAGTTCCCGCATAGTTGTGGGGTCTTTCAGTTTCTGAACTGCTTCCACTTTCTTTTCCTGGGGACAGAGACCCTGAGGAGTAATCTCATGCCCCAAGAAATTAACACGGGTTCTACACCACTGTGCTTTCTGAAAGGAAAGTTTTGCTCCGGCGGCCCTTAACTGGGTCAGAACATAACGGATCTCCGCTATGTGTTCCTCCACAGATGAACTTTTGATGAGGACATCATCTACATAAGCCAGGTTACCCCTCGCACCCAGGTCGGGCATGGCCTTATGTAGGAAAATATTGAACTCATTACCGGAGTTAAGGTATCCGAATGGAGTCCGGATCCATGTGTATTGCTGGCCCCCAAAGGTAAAAGCCAGCTTGTATTGGTCCTCCCTACTGACAGGCACAGTCCAGTATCCATTGGTCAGGTCTATTGCAGTGAATACCTGTGACCCCTGGATCTGGGCCAGCCCTTGGTCAATGTAGGGCAGAGGCCATCGGGAAGTATGGACCCATTTGTTGAGCTCCCTAAGGTCAGCGCAGAGTCTCCACTGGCCGTTTGGCTTTAATATTCCCAGCACCGGATTATTGAAGGTGCTGTGGATGGGACGGATTATTCCCCTGGACTCAAGGTTCTTAATTATTTCAGTAAGGGACTCCATTGATGCGAGAGGCAAGCGATATTGTTTCACAAACACTGGAGTCATGCCAGGGTCCGTGGGGATTGTTGTTGTGTGGATGTCAGTGCGACCACAGTCATATGAGTCTACCGCAAAGAGATCTTGGAAATCCAAGAAAACTTGTTTCAACTTTTGCTTTTTTTCCAGAGTCACACAGGCATCAGCTAGGTTGACTCTCTCTTCCACCATCTGCCTGAAGCCTGGAAAGACTTCTGGTTTGGCTATCTCCGCGGCCTCCTCCAGCTGGGTGGAGAAGTCCCTGGTCAGAGTGCTGATTTGGACTGGAGGCTTCAGGTGGGAAAGGCAGCCCTCATGGACCTGGAAAATCACCTCATCCCTCCTGAAGTCACAAGTCACATCTTCCTTACCATAGGGGCAGGAAGTGTACACCAGGAAGTTCCCCCCATGCCGGGTAAAGATCCTGTCTGGTGTTGCGTTGTCATCCCTGTCACTGTCAAAACAGTCCTTGGGGATTGGTCCTAACAGTTCATTTCCAAGATCAACGGAGAAATGTCGGTCATCAACCGCCATTCCAATAATGGTGCCTGCGGCTAGAGTAATACTCTTTAAGTCGCTGTTATCCACCTCTATTGGAATGGTGTCATGTTCTATGTTGACTAATGGGGTTGGGTTTACCCCCAACCCTTGCTGTTGGAGAGAAGCATTTAGATGTATGTAAGCATCAGGGTTTTTCAGATATTGTCCTCTTTTGACTTTCACTTCCAGGGAGAATTGTCGGGTCCTTTCTGGGATGGTGACTTCCTCTTTAATCTGAATTTCAACTGCATAAGGTAGCAATTGAGCTGACCTAAATGCTTTTTCTGGATCATCAAAGCCCATGGGATTATCCGCTAATCGGGACCAAGCTTTGAAGTTTATTAGGTCCAAACTAATGGCCAAGCGATTGAGAATGTCACTGCCTAAGTAAAAGGCGGCAGTGACGTCTCGCACGACCCAACAATTATGGACTATGCTCTTGTTGCCAATGGAGATTTTGAGCATACACCTGCCTGGCAGGAGATGTTTGGAATTAGGTGCTTCCAGGTCCATTTCCCATTTGTCTATCAGTTTGAATGTGGGAATGGCTGGATCTTTTGGGAGTTGGCGGAACATGGCTTCGCTGATGAAGCTCTTACCGTTGTTCGCACACACTCGAGCGAGAACAGAGTCCTTCCCATCATTTACTTGGACAGGGATGAACAACTGCTCTCCACTTTGCTGAATATCAGCCAGGCTCTGAGCTGATTTCACATCTTTCTGGACTATAGGAGTGGGAGTTTCTGATTGTGGATTAGTATAGAATTTCAGGGTGTTTCCTTCCAGTGTGGAATACCACCTTAAACTGGAAGGAAGGTTGATTTTCAGAAATAGAGAGGACCCTCCATCACCAGTCTGTTGCCCTACTGCTATTACTGTCACGTCTGGAATTTGGCTATTCTGGAAGTGAAATTGTACGTGGTCAGGTTTTTGTTCCACCATGTGGCAGGTGCCGTTTAAACTAACATGGTTGACACTCTGTTTTAATTTTATTGGTCAGCTAGTCTGGGTCCAGAGGACCTTGTTTACGCAATCGATTAGGGGTGACAACCTTCTCAGGAGGTCATTCCCTAGTAGACAAGGGTTGCCCTCTGGGGTCACAACGATGACCGGGTGTTTCAACTTATGTCGCCCAATTTTTATGTCCAAATCTGCCGTCCCCTCAACGGGAATTTCCTTCCCGTCGAAGTTCTGGAGTTGTCCAGGAAGAGAGGTGAGAGGAATTTGGTAATTCCCTCCCCTTCCTGCATTCAGTTCATCAAAGGCCCTTCTGGACAGAAGGGTAGCTTGAGATCCCGTGTCCACCAGCGCTGAAATCGTACCCTGCCCCTGTACTTGTACCGGGGCATAATATCTTCCCTCATTCTCCTCAAGGGGGCACAGATAATGCACATTTTTGGACAACTGGTGGGCTAGCTTTCTGGTTTTGGACATTGCAAGAGAAGAAATTTGGGCAGACTTCTGTGGAGAGCCTTGGGAATCTGAAAGAAAAAGTTGGCAACTGGAGATCAGAGCCATTGTGGGTTCCCCTGGCTCCGGTTCCGGGCCGCCCCCCCTTTTTGGAGGCAGTCATCAGGATGGGTTTGAACCAGGGGATTTTCTTGCTGTTGGTTCTGGGATGAGATGGTGGGCGGCGGTAGCTCAGTCTCCACATCTCCCCAGTCTGGATTTGCATCCCTAGGGACCTATTTTTCTTTGGGAGGAGTTCCCCCCTCTCTGAAGGAGAAGATCCTTTTCCCAGGATCCTCTGAGGATCCCTCTCCCTCAAATTGGAAGATCTGTACCTCCTCCTCAAACTGAGTCTGTTTGGGTCTTTTGTTTCTCCTACCACCCCTCTGCTCCTTAGGAGGCAGACTTTCAGGGGCAAGAGATTTTGTTTCCGGTTCCTGGGTTTCCAGGGGCTGTTTACAAGTGAGGAAGGAAGCTTCCGCCAAGGCTTTACACCCCCCTTCCCATTGTGCCTCCTCCCTGGGAACCGGTGAGTTATCGGGGTGCTGCCCCCGTCATTGTTCTGGAGCACCAGGTCCAGAGTTGGGTGCGTTCTGTGCCGGCATGCCGATCTGAGGGTTCTGCTGAGCCCTCAGTATGTGACCCAGATCCCGCGCCATGTTTTGAACCTGGCGCTCTAACTGGGAAACCCGCTCAGGCTGATACGGGGCCCTGTTTTCTCCCCTGGGCTGATCCTGGGAAGGGTAGCTATCCCTTCTTTGGTAGTACCCCTGGTTGGGAAGATTTGGATACCCCTCCACCCTTGGCCTCCCTTCTCCCGGATTCAGTGGTCTGGGCTCAGGGAATTGGGGAAAGAAGGGTGGAGGATTTTGGGGCTGGAAATTGGGTGAAAAGGTTCTGCCCAGGGTTTGGAGAATTTCTGCCCTCCTGTGGGAAGTTAGGAGGGAAGTTCCCTGGGTTAGGTGCTTGGCTGGATCCCCCCCCTTGGGCTGGAGGAGTCCACACATAACCCAGGATGGGTCGATTTCCCTTGTAACGGGGACTTACATAATCAGGAGAGCGAGGGACCCCATTTGTGGGGCTGCCTCCTTGGCTCCCTGTCTGTGACTGACCCGAGGACCTCCTGGGCCTAGCATTATTAGGTGCAGGTAGGTTTTTAGGCCCCCCCCTCTCCAAATCCAAAACGGGGGTGACCTTTACCTCTGCCACCTTGGCAGCAGCAGGGGTGCTGTTGGCTTTGGGGTTTTTCTGGGCATTACTTTTGCTATCTACCGGTTTCTGCACCTCATAGATCCGGGTAGCCTGTTCAATGACCAGTCTAAAGATCTTTTCTCGTGAAAATCCCTCACGAGCTGGGTCATTATGTATTTGGGCAAGGCATGAAAAAATGTATTAATGAATTCTCTACTGTCTGTGCGCACCCTTCTGGTGGTCTGCGCAAAAGCACGTTTCAGTTCTTGCACAAATTCTTGTGGGGCCTGATCCTCCCCACATTGCAAATTGTAGGCTGCCTTGCGAGCCTCTTGAGGATTTCTATGAATGGAAAAATGTTTCAAGATGGCCGCCTTATAGGTGGACCATCTTAAATGATTTTGGTCCTCCAGCCCTGCAAAGAAACTGGAGTATTCCGGGGAGAAGGTCCACTTTACATATTGAATACAGCTTTGGCTGTCCTTCAAATGGAAAGTCTCCATCATTTGCTCAAACAACTCTAAGTGCTCCCAAACAGAATACTTAGCGTTCTTATGGTAAGGCGTGATGACGCTCCTGATCGCCTTAATCTGCTTTAAGGGGTCCTTAAGCAAGGCCCTTTTTTCCTTATTGGCCTTTTTGGTTCGGGTAACCCTTGTCCATTCATCCTCTGACTCAGAGGCACTGCTCCCAGAGGTTCCTGTCTGTTCTTCCAGGTTTTCCCGGATTCTGCGAGCCTGGGAATGGCTGGCAGAATGTGGGGACCTGGTCTCCTGTTTCCTGTGGTGCTCAGAGGAGTCCTCAGATCCCTCCTTGCTGCCAGGATTTGCTGGGTACCCCCCCCCCCCACTGACCTAACTGGGCAGAGGTTTTCAGGATGCCCTTAAGGGGCCTACTCTCCTGGGGTTCCCCACTGAACTGTACTGTACTTGGGTGCCCATACCCGGATGCCCACCCCTCCATTCCTGAGTGGTACTGGCCTATGAGCCCCATACTTTTAGCTGGATAGTAATCTGCCATCCCTGTGGCCCTGTGCTCATGTGCGCCAGGGGACATGGGGGTGGTAGAGTCCAGGGACTGGGAGAGATGAAGGCCCATGGTGTTAGGGCTCCTGAGGTTATGGTCAGGAGTCTCTCTATCCCAGCGGACCTCATCTCTATCCGCCCCTGCTCCCTGTTGCAATGCAAGAGCCTGCATTTGTGCTTTCAGTTCCTCAGTCAAGGCCTTAATAGACTCTATCAGTCTCTCCTGCATCGCTACCTGTTGTTGGAGCCTATCATTGTGTTGACAGAGGGCCTCATTTTCCCTCTGTGCTTCCTGGTTGGTCCTGGAGAACTGGCCCAGTCTTTGCTGCAGGAGGTTTACCTCCTGAGTCCCATCCCTACTGGCCTGCTCCTTTCTTGCCAGAGCATCTTCCACCCTTCTGGTGTGCTCTACCAAGTTCTGGTTTTCTTTTTGGAGGTCACCCAGCCCCTGGAGGGCCATGTGATTTTCTTCAATTTCCTTTTTTAAGTGGCAGACTTCCTGGCCTAAAGTGTCTCTTTCCTGACTGAGAGCCTGCATCTGTGCTGCCAGGTCGTTCCTCTGTCATTGAAAGGCACCAGCTTTTTGGCGCTCCTCATCAAACTCTGCCTGGGTATCCAGGTATTTCAGAATCAGTTTATTGCTCTCCTCTTTCTCTCTATCTAGCTGGCTTTGCAGGGTGACTACCTGCTCCGCGCATGCCCTGTTGAAATTGATCTGTTGCTCCAACTTTTTCTGGTTCTGCAGTAAGGAGTCCAAACTGTCTTGGTGCTCCTTCTGCAGGGCCAGAAATCTGGTATCCTGGTCTGTCTTTTCCTGTTGTAGGATGCCCATATCCTCTTTTATTTTAATGATATATTGCCTACTATCATTTTCTGACTCCTAGCTCCTCTGCAGCCTCTGCTCAGAAGAGGCCAGATCAGATCGGGCCTTCTCTACTGCCATCTGTTGCCTATTTGCCAGATCTTGGCTTTCAGTGCATTTATCCTGCATGTCTCCCATATATAGGTACAGGTATGCTGCTATCCTGGCAATCTTATTGTGTTCATCTTTGGCTTTAGGAGCCATGTATAGTTCACTCAGGGCCACATGTAATGGACCCTGATCTCTCCATAGGTCTGACCCTGGTTCAGTGACCTGTCGCTTGATGGCCTGCAACCAGGGATCCTGGCCCTGTTCAGTCCATTCACCTCTCACAAATAGTTTATGTAAGAGGTGCTCTCTGGCTATTTTCATGTCTACTGAGGTCGTCATTCTAGAGATTGGTCTCTGTCCTGACTTAGAGAAGTTTGTATTTTATTTTTGCAAAACAGACCTTTTCCTAAGAGCGTTCCTTTGAGGAGTGCTTTACAGCGTAACACAGCGTGGTGATCCGACCGGATATGTGTATCTGGTCAGCTGGCACGCTGTATTAATCTGCACAAATGGTAGATCTAACCCAAACGTCCGGCACGAGCCCCCAATTTGTAAGAGGATTCAATTCAACACTACAGCTAAGTCAACGCCTAGTCTATAATACTGAATGAAAACCCTTATTGATATATCTTTATGTCCAGTTCATGCGTTCTGGATGACTACCCCTATATAACACCCCTCTCTCAGAATCCCCCTGACCCCACTGAGCCAAGAAGTAGTTCTGTTTTGCAAGTTAAAAGGTTTATTTGAGAAGTAAAGCAATATATATCTATCACACTTTTTAATAATTAATAATTGAATATCACACTTAATCTGATATGATAAAGATTAACAACGGAGAATCTGGCACTGGCACACTTCTTTATAATCAATGATGAGTGGTTATAGGATGGATAAGATAGCAACAATACTTTTATGGTTTCAAATGGATGCAATGTGGAATGAAATGCAGTACAGAAAATAACTTGATAGGATTTCAGCAAAAGACAATGTAATCACTTTCTTGGACAATTCACCCCCTCCTTTTATGCCATGCAAGGAAATGGAAGGAAGGCACACAGTTCTCAGAAATGCAATTAAATGTGATTCAGTTCACCCCAGCAAGCTTAGACTACAGAAGTTGGAAACACAGGCCCAAAATGCTTTTATATGTGCTGGCAATGAAGTAAAAAATATGCTAAAATGCTTTTAATTCCCTCTAGAGGTTCAGGGTGAGTGGTATCTAGTTAATATTAGTCCAGGCTCACTTTAGCAATGCTCTATAATGGTTGTCAGGTTGCAAACAAATTTTTGCAACGGAAGCAAAAACAAACTGCTGTTTTCACACGTGGAGAAATTTGCAAATCGCGGTAAAATTCGCGGGTGCGTCTTTCGCGATTACGGCAAAACTATAGGGGGTAGGAAAGCCACGATTCTCAGCTTTCAGAGGAAAGTTACTGCAAGTCTTTAGCACAAACGGTCACGGAGATATGAGCGATTAAATAAAGGTCGTTTTTCAGATTTGAAATTTTAAAGTTCAAAAAGACAAGTGCAGCTTGCAACTAGAAAATGACAGGTGACAGCTTTACAAATGACAGGTGACAGTTAGGAGACAGTTCTACTTAGATTAAAATAGGATTGAATTATATTATTTTAACTAAGAGATTGGTTCTGCACAGTCTACTATGTACTCACAATATATTTAGAAATATGCCTCGCCACGGATCTGGTCAGGTTTTAGACTGGACTCTGGTCTGATCTGGGTCTCTTCACAGTGATCTGGGTCAGCTCTGCTCTGCTGGTCTGGTCTGGGTTTCTGGTTCTGGATATTGATATATTTGAAGTCTGGATCTTTCTGCACAGCTTTCTCTAGAGATTGATGGAGGTAAAGTATGGATTTTCCAGCAGAGCGTCCCGCAGCAAATGGATTTGAAGGTCCCTATCGGTCCTGTCTGTCTGCTTTTATGTGTTTTGAAAATGGGTGTGTGTGCAGCATCACTAGACCCTACCCCTCTCCACTTGTCATTGGCCAAGCTTTCATTTCTCCCCTGATTGGGGGAGCTAAGTTGTGTCAGAGTGATGTCATTTACAGCCTGCAGAAAGTCCACTCCTCCTGTCAACTTGCACACAAATCTAGATTTGAACCAAATACATATTTGCAGAGGTACATATTGTTTTAAAATCATATGCACCCATCATGCATTACAGGAGGTATACCCTGTCCAAATCTGCTCTTCCTGAGAGCTTGCATTTAGAAATGGCAATATTTTGCACTTTTTAACTGGTTTGCAATACCGGACATTACCCCAAATTTACACACATGTGCGCAAGGAGTATGGACATTAGTTGATGAAGTGTCAGATTTTTCACATGCACACATTTTGAGTAATATCCTCTTTTCCGCTAAAACCCCCCTGAACATACCACCGGGTCCTAACACGTCTTAAAATGTGGGCAGAAAAATCACAAGAATTATGGCGTCATTTAAATAATTTTCACAAGTCCGTACTATGAGTTATTCATCTTTTTAGAGTTATGTTCTGGCCCCAAAGGGGTGTGGTTTCCCCCCAGCACAAGGTTGAATTTCTGTTTTTTCCAGTTCTGCCAAGCCAGCTTGCTCTCACAGGCAGTGCCCCTCCCCTGTCCTTCCAGGAGGAAGCTCCATTTACGACTCCCGCCAATAAAACATTTGCCTGAGTCAGGAGAGGGCTTTGTTCAGAGCTCCTGTATTCTGTGGGGGCTCCCCTTAATTCAATTATCAGAGAGATGGCATATCCTTAGTGTGGCCAGCAAAAGGCAGATAGGCCTGGGAACACAGCTGTGACTCAAGTTTCACTCCTGATGGGGGGTAGTTGCCAGGCAAAATTGGAATCTCTTTAAGCCAGTTTTTAGCTACATCTCATTTCTGTTCCCCAGTTTTCTGCATTCAAATACAACTAAACATTTTTACATATGCAGCTAGAATGCTGATTCTAAGTTCAAAACTATGACATTTAAACAATTGAAACCTATGTGACACTCAAAAGTAGGTCACTCAGTCAATTTAAACATTTAGATTTTTAGTGTCTTTCAGTCCAAATTTACTTAAACTGCTGAAATCCACAGCTCAGCCAGTCTTGTTATAAACCTTCAAGTCACTTCAGAATATAACTTTACATTGGATCCACCTCTCAGTAAGTCTTTCTTTGGCCTGCTTTGGGTTCATTTATTCAGTTTTATACAAAAAGTAAAATCTGGTGTTGTTTTAAAACGCCGGCTTTTGGATAGTGGTGAGTACTGGTACTGCACCCCTTTTTGGGGTTTAAGAAAATGAATTCCCAACAGTTATGGGTTTGCTTTTGGCAATCAGCATTGCCATTCCCAATGGTTTCAGACTACTGTGTGGGTAGTCGAATGGTGGTTTTAGGCAGTGTCCTTCTGTGCCCATAACATCGGCAAAAATGAGCGGCAGCCTATTCTTCATGCACTTCCCTGGGCCTTTTCTGGGAAGCTCTGGCCATCATGATGTTTTCCATGTCAGTACTGCACAGTTTTGAGGTAGGGCTCGGATGCATGGGTAAATACATCCCACAGTACGTGTTGATAATACACATCTGTTTATGTTCCACATAACCATGGACCATCAGCATCCTACCCTCATAATCAGTCGGGGCCTCCAACAGTCTCAAGGAGACTGAGACAGGCTACCCAGATTTGAAAACCTTTGGCGTATTTAGAATAGTTAGCTCCATATCCCGTACCTCCCCATTCATCAAAGAGATCAGAAGTCTAGCGTCTGTGAGGTGAGTCTCTTGCAGGGGTGCCATCATCACCCACTTACTGGGGAGATGTGATCCCACTCTCTTCCTTTTAATATCGATATTTAGTTCCCAGATATTTCAGGTCACCACAAACTACTCATTATCCATGAAGACATAGCCAAAACATCCATATCTTCCCATCAGCATGTCCCGCCCATCCATACTGACACTCCCTGAAACCCAGATCATTGGCAGACATACACAGTGCCTCCAAGAAGTAGCAGCATACGTGCAAAAGAAAAACACAACAAACATACTATAAAACCATAACCAAAGCTCAATAGTGCAATGCTTTTCGAGCAAGCAAACATATTCAGTTTTGTCCGGAACATGGGCAGAAAAAGGTGTTGGTGTACGCAGCTAGGAGGGCCATAACTTGGTGTAATGTAAAACAAAGCAGCTTCAGTAGAAGATGGTAAATTTGTGACAGCGTCTTATCACACGTGTTTGAATAAATGTTCTGTAGCCTGAAGACAAGCACACTGAAAGGCGCAGAACGTCCGGGGATGGGATTCATCATTTCCTGCTGAATGTGCCCACTCCGTGGAATAGAGCACATTTCTGGATAATTGTTCTGCTGATACACATTCTATGTGGATGAAAATGAAATATTTAAGATTATGTGGGGCTAATTCATGAAATGCTACCACATATGCATTGTACTAATAGTTTTAGTCCAAATATTTTACTGTGAGTGAATGAGGTTGATTGACATGAGTTGCAAATGATGGTTTGATTGTTGAAGAATGATGGTTGTGTTAGGTTTTTATTATCTGGTGTCTTATGCTCTCCTGCAATGTTAATGTAATTTAATGTGTGTGTATTAATGAATGATTAATTCATTGTGGAAAATAATGTATCTCAATAAATACATGTTTGATACCTTTAAAATAAATAAACAACCTCTGGACATTTTTTCAGTATATTCTGTAGCCTGAAGACAACAAAGAGCTGCTGAGCCTCTTTAAGTGAGAGCTGATTAATAGAGTGAAGTGGCCAGTGAAGTCCATTAAGGAGCAGTTTAAGTGAGAGCTGATTAATAGAGTGAAGTGACCAGTGAAGTCCATTAAGGAGCAGTTTGCAAGAGGCAAGGCATTGAAAATGGCTCCCTAAAAGCAAACGTGGGGCACACCCAAGAGCTAAAGAAACTTCCAAGAGATTGTCTACTTTAACTGGATACAAATACGTTAAGGAAGCCCCATCGTTCGCGTTTTAGCTTTTCCACATGTGTCTAGGATCTCTGTGCAAATGACTAGACAGCCTTAGCCTGAGACCCAACCCCTTCCCTTCTAAAATGTTGTGCAAAGAGAAGCAGGAGAGCCTCAAGATGAGACCCCGGAGGAAGGGGCAGATGCTGTAGCCATTTTATCTTCTCACCCAGACCCCTCAGGTGTCTGAATTAGTAGATACAGTTCATAGTTACAAACAATTTAATGATGGGGTGAGTGTTGTGAAAAGGAAAAGAGAATCGCATCCCGTGGGCATTAAGCACTTAATGATTCAACTAAACGATCCTTTTATCACAAACATATTTGTCAAATATAAAGATGTGTGTTTATATGTAATGATCCCCAAATGCTTTCTTGGCTTTAGGCAAAGTATACATTGCTGCTATTTGTCCCCAGAACCTTTTTCAGAGATGTACTTAAAAAGAGCACGATATGAGGGTAGCAGTATGTCTATCTTGCAATGATACCCTTCTCTCTGAAAAAGTATAAGGTTATCGTAGGTTTTGACAGTGTGCTTTTCTTATTAAGGCACATGTAACATTATATTTGTGAGTATAATACATTCTGTGGTGCGTGTGAGCAGTGTGTGAGCATTACCCGTGGAGAAATGTTGCTTCTGAAATGCTCTCTCTGCTGGCTGTTGCTTGGAGGAGGAGTTGCGGGGAAGCAGAGTCAGCACAATACTATACAGCTGGCGCACGGCGCGCGCAGTGTGTGAGCAGTGTGTTTGTGTGCGGTGGTTGGCTGGGTTGCTGGACTGTTGGGCTGCGGTCTGCGAGACAATAAGGTTGAGCTGGTAACCTGTTGTATTGCTTCCTACTGAGCCATTGTTTCAGTTCATTAAGCACACGTATAAGCTTGCCACCCTTCCCCTGCCCTTAATCTGCTTCAACACGTGGACTAGGGTTCACTCGTGGATACAGAGTCGGAAATTGACATTCACGCAATTGACATTCGTTTAGCTTGGTTTTCGTGAACCCAGTGAATTGTAATACCCCTGCTCGCCAGAAACACTTCTGAACAGAGGAGCACTTCTACAAAAACCTCACACCGGCACGGAGCGAGCGCGTTCTGCGTGCTTTGTGTTAGGTGTTGGGAGTTGGGCAGTTTGGCAGAGGATTTCAACTTCACGCTGGTCTGAGAAAAAATCTGTCCTATTTGAAAGCTGTGGTAAGTGACAATTTCGATTATTGATTGAGCAATGACTTACGATGTCTGTGGTGGCAGTTTCGTCACTACTCCCCTTCCCAGACCTATTACAGACAAAGAGATGCAGGCTGCCACCATTTTGCCCCTCCCTCTCTCACCCACTGGAAATGGTGCTGTGCAGGTTTTAAATCCACCCCTGCAAGTTAAAGAAAAAAACTCAGTAATTGAAAAAAACAATGACAAAACTTGATTACGTCTTTCTTTTTGCCGCTGGCACATACAGCCCAGCGAAAATCCATTCAAAGTGATCCTTGCAACTCCCAGCGGCTCCACCAAAGCATTATTTAGAAGCATTATCTGAATTTAGCATTCAGTGTGAAGTAGAAGCTGCTTTTCTCAATAAAGCGCCATTAGACATTTCCATGGTGGATACTCCCCCGGACATGATGGATTGTTTGCGCACTGTACAACACAATGGCCAGTGTACTTCTCCAGCACCATCCCCTACTCCATTCCCTCTGCAACGGCTAAAAGCGACGATGCGTCGAATTGAGAACGGCAAAGGAGAGGAGAGAGATGGCCTGTTGATAGAGATAAACCTGGTCTTGTGCATTTTGGTGTCTCTGTATGAAGGTATCCAAAGAGAGACCAAAACAAATACGGTATTAATTGAATCACTGCTGTTCAAGTTCGAACATATTGATCTACAAATCGCTGCAAGGGAGTTTCTTTTCTCCAGGAAATCTGGTTCAGTTGAAACACTTCCATTGACTGTGGAGGAAACTATGGGTCCGATTACTAAGGAACCTTTAAAACAAGAGGCATGGGTGACCACGTTGCCCCGCCTGGCCCAACTGATAAGTACGTCTAAGACGGACGGGCTGCTCAGTTTCCAGTGGGTGAGATCACGGCTCCTTTGCCATCTCCTACTTGCCCTGTGAATCAACAGGCTCCTATTGGAAGTCCTGTGCAATTTGCCTAGCCCAGAGGCCACCCAGGCAGCAGGTTGGGACGAATTAGGAATCTGACATTCTCCAAAACAGGTTTCCGGCTCTGCCCGAGATTGTAGACACCAAAATGCAGGACGACCTAGTGGAAGAGTCGGTGGAGGAAATTCTCAGTATGGGACCTGTATAGATGTTGTGATGCCGAGGACAAGCCTGCTCGTACAATAAACTCCATGCTGTACAGAAGAAAAAAACAAAAAATATGCCCTGTAAACATGTAAAAAAACAAACACACGCAATTGTATTAAATCATTGTTTGCACAGTGCAGTGAAGGCAGCCTTGTCTCATTTCGAATGGGCGGGGGCCTCGACAGAGGACATATACCAGACTTCAAGTCAGCCTATTAAGGCCACCTCACATGTACACTGGGCTGCATTTGCCATCCCCTCTAGGTCACAAATGCCAAAGGGTGACTCTAAGGACTTTGTGGCGAGTAGACTAGACCATTTCCCCCAGGGCCCATTTGGCCTGCCGAAGCCGCTTCATCATTTCAGAAGAAAGCACAAGATGAATTACTAACTGTGATGATTGAAAGTGTAATTCCCAAAACCTGCTCCTCCATTTTGAGCCACCAAAATCTATTGTCTTTGTTACTAGAAATACCATTTTTGGGAGGTATCAAATCCAGTGATATGGATAGAGTACTCTTTCCTGACCGCTGCAGACTAGATCAAGCAGTGATCTATCTTTAATATAAACTTGTGATGTACACGTTATTGAAGGAGCACATCAATTTGAGATGTTTGGGTTACGATCTGTTACCATTTAATATCAACTTTTTGCAGGGAGAGTGGTTCTCTCGGGGGCTCCAACAAGGTCTTAGAGGAAAGACATCACAACACTTGGGACCACAAGTCACAGTGGAAGATCAGGTTCTGGCTTAAAGAGACAGATCATGACTTCAAAGGAAACCAGGGACTGGTCATGGATCCTGGCATCTTCCTCAAGTTAGACTTGGTGGCCTGAACTGGGGGAGCAAAGTGTTGTCGGATGTGGCCCCAAATGGGAAGATTTGCCATTTTCGGTGGTCTCTTTTAATTCCGGAGGAAATGTTCACCTGTTCAATAATCGATCTGGGGCATGTATATTTAGGATACACACGGTTAGTGTTTTACAGGAGAGTTGGCTTAAGGTGGAGCCTGCCTTTGATGGTTATTGTGTTGTTCACCAGCCCGCATGGCAAGGTGAGAATGTCTGCCCATATGGTGGTCTTTTGACCCTAGTAATAGCATCCCACCAATATTGGTGGTTTCTAGCATTGACCTCCGCTTTGGTGTGATGGCCATTCATATTAGACTTACAACTGACTTGGACGTGAATGTGCTGTTAATTAACATATATTAGTAGGCAGGGGGCAATAACAGAGTTGATTCATCTCCTCATGTGTGGCGGATTGGTATAATACTACACCTGCAGGGCATATTTTGGTGGTGGGGGACTTAATCTCAGACTTTCTTTCTATTCTGGAATTGAGTGTAGGATGTTTAAAAACAAGGTTTCCAAATCCGGGAATGGAAGAGTGTGGGTAGATTGTTTTACTGGGATGGGGCTCCCACCTCTTAATGGTTTGGTCTTTGGAGATATCCCCCCTCTTCTGCATGGTCTAATGGGCGTAGTGTTTCCACTATTAACTATGTGTTTGTGGGACGCTGGTTACTGGAGAACTGCTCTTGTTTTGAAACTCAGAGGACGGATCTTTAGGATCACTTTATCTTGAAAGCCCATTTTGATTTTTTGGCTAACGTACCTGGTCAGACTGCAATAAATCTGAGGCGGTGTGCCGTGGTACCCAATGTGCAGGGCAATTGCCTACACTGGACACCCAACATGTTTGTAAGGGTGAAACAAGCTGTCATAAGGGTGAACTAACATTTCCAATGCAGGTACCGGGGAGTCTTGCTCACACCCCCACACGCACTTACAATGCTGATGAGGTTGTTAAAAGAAGAGAATTGAAACACTCGCTTTGGCATATCAAAAACAACTTGATGCGCTCCAAACTGTCCAAAGGAGTTTATATCAAGAAAATGTAGCAGTGGTATAAAAACTGGTTCGACACATCCAGAGCTCATCGGTTGCAATTGGATGTTGAAACAATGTTAGCTGCGCTTTTCGATAGGGACTCAACTTTCTGGTCATTGATTAATGCAACTGGAAACACACAAGCGGTTAGGAGTGTTAACAGTGTGGCAGAGGAAGACTGGGTACATCATTTTGGGTCCCTGTATGCTAGGCCCACTCCTCAAGTCGGATGTACAGAGGCTAATGAATTTATTAAGTGTGATCCTTTGGATATTGCCCTCTTTCAGTCATATTTAACTGAGGTAATTGGTAACACCAGAAACACGAGGCTACTGGGTCCGAATGGGATCATAAATAGGTTGTTTAAATTGAATCTGCCACTTTGGACAAACATTTTAGACACTATTTCTCGACATCATTGAACTTGAGAAATGTCCTCTAACGTGGGGCAGTGCCCACATCATTCCGATTTCTAAGAGAGGGGAAAGAGTGCCGCTATCCAACTAACGCCCAACAGCCATGCTTGACGCAGACTCTAAACTGTTCTCCTGTGTCCAATTACAACTTCTGGAAACCTGGGCCAGTAGCCAAAATGTAATAGCTAAGTGGCAAACTGGATTCAGGAAGGGGATGGGTACCCTTCTGAACAATATGTTACTTAAGTGTATACAGGGATAAGCCTGGCTATGGGGGAATAATCCGGGTTCCCTGGACACTATTGACCTTGTAGCAGCATTTGATGTGATCAAAGGGTCACCGATGTGGCAGACACATCAGAAATGGGGCATTCCTCCAGTTCTTCTAAGACTAATAGTTACACTCCATAGTCATTCGACTATACAAATAAGTCTGAATCAGCAAGGTTTGTTGTCTTGTCCAACAGAAACATACAGAGAGGTAACGCAGGGGTGTATTTTAGCCCCTTGTCTATACAATCTGTATATGGCCGATGGGGACCGACATGTACAGCCGATGGCCTTTGCAACATCGTAAATATCTATTCTAAGACCTTTATGGACGGGCTATGCAGACGACTATGTAGTCTTTGATAAGACCCCCATGGGCCGCCAGCGACTCCTGAACATGTCTGCGCCTCTGCAAAGGCCAATTCTTTAACATTGAGCCCAGTAAAGACTAAGGTTCTGCAACGCTCTAATACCCAGAAACAGACTTCCTTCAAGTGGTGGGTACAATCTGAGGTGGCTGAGAGGATAGACTATTTTCAGTATGTAGACTTCAAGATCAATTCCAAACTCTTGTATACTTCTATAAGACCATGGCTTTTATCTAAGGCCACCAATGGCTTACCAATTACAGAGGGTATATTCTAAATTCTGCAAGTTCTCGTTACTGCGGTGCAGATGTTTCTTTGAGGGCAAGAGTGTCGCAAAATTACTCTACTGTATTGAAATATACAATCCAGTAATAATTAATTATCTGCCTTTTTTGGAAGCCTTGATATGGAAAAGGGTCTTGCTTCTTCCATCCTCAACGCCATTTGTAATCATCCGGTACAAATTGGGGAGCATTTTGCTGAAGGCTAGAGCATTTTGGCGTTACCTATCTTTCTATGGGAAAATGTTAATTGCATTAGAGAACTCATTGATAGGGGACTTTCAAAAGGCATGTGAGTATGGTGAACTCTGTCCCTTGTCTGAGATAAAGGGGCTGGCACAAATTATTTTGGATGAGTCGGGATGCTCCATGTTAGATCTCATTGGTAACCCAAACAAAGTAAAGACGGCATTATTCACATCAGATTGGGCCAATTCTATTTCAGAACTTCATGAGTTTCCATCTTTAAGCCACCTCAAATATGATCATAAAAACAGGGAACGTTAGCCCCATATTTGTCAATTTATTCCAGCAAACAGGTACGAACCACCTTTCTTAGATTTCGGTTAAATTTGGTTCGTACCAAGAAAGTACTACTGAGATATGGACTGACAACGGTAGATACAGCTTTCTGTAGATTTTGCAATGATGAAACACGGTTATAGACAGCCAGGCATTTAATTCTGGTATGTTATGCTTTAAAACATATTAGAATAAGAATATTCTACAAGTTTCAAAATGAGTTTGTAACATCAGCAGAATACATGAGAAATTATCGTTTGTCAGGCTCAACCACATCAATTGTAAATGCTGTATCATCTCTTTCCTTCATGCAATTCCTAATGTGAAGGACGTGTAGTCTATCTGAATTGTCTGAAGATGAGGATGATTTCTGTTGGTTGTTAATGCAGTTTCAATTTTAGAGGACTTAATTTTGGTACAAAAGATTTGTTATTTAACCTGAAAATGGAAAGATGAATTGATTTTACGGTTTGATTTTTAGTGGCTTTTTTATCTCTTTTTTTTCTCCTTTTCTCTTCTCCTCTTCTGCCCTCTTTCTATTTGTCTGCTCCTTTTTTCTGGTTCTCAATCATTTTTCTGTATTTTTTTATCTTGTCATATTCAATAATATTGTTCTGATTTGTTTTATGTTATGTAGTTATTAAAGGTTGAATTGAATTTTAACCAATAAAACAAACAGAAAAATAAAAGTACATTCTGGAATTGAACAATGAACACTTTTTCAATATGAAAAAGCATACCTGATCAAACGGCTTTAAGAAGTGCATCGCCAGTCACTGAAGTGATAGATGCCAGCCAGCCTCCCCAGTTAGTTTCTCCCAGGCAGAAATGTTACAAGCCTAAGAGTGCCCAAACAGTTATGAGTTCTGGTTGAGGAGGGAGTCCCAAAGGGTTATGGGGGGCATCCATGGTTTTAACAGCGAAGTTCCACACTACCCTGCATGACATGGAAAGGGTTATTTCTCTGTGTCCTCTCCTTTTACACCTTTCTGGGAAGTGTCAGGTTTATGGAATGTAAATGTGAAGACCCCCCCCCTGATCTCTTACGTGTCCAGCACCAGCTGGAGATGCGTCTGGGATACCTTCTTCTGCCCTTTCTTTGAGGGTTGAATGAGCCGTGTGGTAATTGCCATAATCCAATGGCCCAGTTTGACTTGATAAATGCTCTCACACAATGTCCTGGCTGAATAGGAACCCCCTCCACGGGACTGCAATTAAGTGACTCAAAGAAGGTAAGTTAGATGGACACATATCCTTGCTGCTTTGCTCTGTGGAAACCGTGGTTCTTTAGTCCTTCTGATGTGCGTGGCTAAGTTTGTAAACTTGAAATCTAGCCTGCCTCGTGTTTCTTTATTTTAGGCAAACCCCAGTGGGACAGTTATTTCGGCATATAGACCATAAAAGACAAATACAACCATTTTACAAAACAATATGAGACAAAGCAGATAGAATAAAATAATCTGCATGAAAATCCTCATGTGTGTTCCTGGGGGGGAGGGGCATACCCTGAATTCCCTAACATTTAAACGACAAAACACTAACAGACACAATGTCATAGTATAACATGAGGTAAAACTGTGATAGATACAATGTCAGTGTACAGTACATTTTAATAGAAGTTACAGCCTTGAAACACTGACACAACACCATTAGCTTGAGGATCGTTTTAGTTCATCGATAATTATTGCCTTGGAACTGGTTAGGAATTAATTAGGATACTGTACACCTTAGCCTTCTCCTCCATGCATGCAGCACATAATGCCCCCATGCAGTGGGTGGCCAGTTGCTGTTCACCCGACAAATCCTCTTATAGAATGCTGATTTAAAAGGGGTTTCAAATACTTGTTTTTTGTTGGTAGAATCTCTATGGCAAAAGAATTTAACATGTGCCACACTTTCCACGATGTTCGGGGCAATGCGGGCAGTCAGAAGAGCAGCCCGGGTTCCATTTATTTCCTAGGCTTGCAAGCAGGAGGGAGCATATTTGTAGTTTCATATACAGTGCTCTCATGAGTTTGGGCTTATTTCCTAGGCTTGCAAGCAGGAGGGTGCCTATTTGTAGTTTCATATACAGTGCTCTCCAGAGGTTGGGCTTATTTTCCTAGGCTTGCAAGCAGGAGGGTGCCTATTTGTAGTTTCATATACAGTGCTCTCATGAGTTTAGGCTGCATCATATTCAAATACTGCTCAAAACCATGAGATCTCTTCAAAAGCAAACAGCTGTTAAAACTGTTCAAATGGGTCAGTTTTACCAAAATGTCCCTTTCCCATCTTTTGATGTTTGCATGTCTCAGATTCTCTTTAAAATTAATGGGAATGGATTCAGATTTGTGCCAAAAATATCCCCACCCTATAGTGGTTAAATCATTATTGATAGCCACAAACCAAGCAATACTCAAACCACCTCTGGGATAGTAAATCCCTGACCGCCTCTCTAAATTTGCCAAGTTTGGGATTTGCCCACTTATGGGCCCAAAAGGGGCACAGGTTTAGCACGGCAGATATTCCCAATACTGTGTATGTTAGTGTCCAGAAAGATTGGGATGTTAGGTGCATTGACAGTTAAAATGTGTACTCTGCAACTTGCAGTTTGCTCGTGTTGCTCATACCCCGGAGCTCTGCCCAATATAATGCAGCCTGCCTAGCTTGGCCCTTTTAAACATTCATAGTGACACTCACCGGCTCCGCCCAGTGTTCCTGCGCAAATCGGGAATTCGCACCACAGTGTCTAGTAAAATTAAGCGTGGCACGATCAGTTTGATCACCCCAAGTGCAGTTATCCTACACCCTAAACCCTAAATAATCATAGACATGGTCGGTGGGCCCATTTTTCAGAGTAATTACGAGTCTAGGGATTTTCTTCGGTCTATTCTACTGAAAACCAATGATTTCTTTTTTTGTGCGTTCATGACCAGACCATTAACCTCACAGAACTCTTAAAATGTATCAATTGAATTGATTACGGAGGCCCATGAGAGTTAGTGAGAGCAAAACTGCACAATCAGTGAAAAAGAGAATCAGAATGTTTTCATTCGCCAAGGTGGGGGCATCCGTTAACCCAGATGGCAATTTATTAATTACCTTGTTTATAAATAAACACAATAAACTGGGGTCAAAACATAACCCTGCCTTACACCAACTTCAACATTTACCTTGCGCTTTGTTCGCCCAAGAGGGAATGCTGATTGTGACACCATTGCTGGTGTACAATAGCTGGACTGTTATCAAGATGGATGATGGCAACCCCCGCCCCAGCTCTGTTAGTACCAACCAAAGTTTGGCTCTGGGAAAACCAAAGAACCTCCACTAGGCCTCCCACCTTTTCCCTGAATTGATGTAATGGAAAAAGTAGCTTAACCCTGGAGGTTGGTGGCATCCTGTACCCATGTTTCTTGAACCGCACTGATAGAATGAGTACACATGAAATGTATCCATCCCTCATCTACCATATACTTCTGGAGACCAGCAATATTCCATGATAGTATTCATATTGCCCCATTTTGAGGTGCTCACTGTTTCTGTGGGCAATAGTTCTAAGGAAGGGGCACCCGCAGAGTCGATGTAGTTGTCCCCTATTACCACCACGTCTGCTTTCTGTCAATCTACACCCCCAGCAGTAATGAGTCCAAACTAGCCCAATTTCAAGCTTTCTCCAGGATGAAGTGCCTAGAATCGACACTGCCCATAGTCTCAGGAACCCCTCTGCATGACACTCCCATCAGATCTAGAGGCTTATTTCAGTTAGGTAGAGAGTATGTCCGGGGACTCATTGGACCCAGGCTTCTTTTGGCTATGCCAATAAATCGATTTTGGTGAGGATCAACATCAATGGAACCACCCACTCTATGCAAGGGACCGCTGGATGACAAAAAAGAGTTTGCTGGTATCAGGACTGGACCCGAGGATGGAGGAGTCATGCTGTTCACTACTCCTAGGGTGCTTGGTGGGAGACTTATCTGTTCCATAGAGAGAAGTCCCTCCACCCACAATTGGGACTGTAGTTTCACTTTAATGTAATATCTGAAATGCATGTTTGGCAAGAGTGCACAATTAACAATGTCACTCCTAATTATTGATAGACAGCCTCTCTTCGCTCTTAACCAGTGGCAGACTTTATTTATCAAACCTTCCAATTCTTTATAATCCTTCGACGTTCTTGTAACATTGAGCAAGAAAAAACAAGAATTACAAGACTGGGTTTTGGGCTGTGGTTGGGGTAGAATTTCTATATTGTTATTACTCGCCCCATGTTTGACACCTGTCCCCTCCCAGATGTGTGATCTACGTGCTGGATTGATCATAACTCTGTTGTGGCTGGTTAGAATATTGTTCACATTTTGTATCGAGTTACTTCCAGGAGAATTGCTCCTAGATATAATGCCATTTGAGTTATGACGTACAAATAGGTCTTGATTACCCAGACTCATCTCCCCTAACTTCATTTTCAGTTCATGTAATTCCTGGAATAGGAGCCTATTATCTGCCTTAATTTGGCTGAGTTCTGCAGCGAGGTGAGTACAACCCCAGCAGTAGTTACCAACACCAGGGATACCACAAACTAGTGTGCTGGTTGCATCCCCTCCATTACTTCTCTACAAGCCTGGCTCCCTTCGGTCCCTAAAGTCCTTCTAATCTCTACTACTTTACCTCCCTCTGCTGTTTCTGGTGAGACATCATTACACAATTCGACTGTGGCATCACCAACTTTTCAACAATGCCCCCCTCATCCTCTTCCACCTCACAGACCTGAGCACTGACAAACCCCACAGAGTTTGTGGTCGGCACACCATCCCCGTTCAAAGTGAGGCCAGCAGTGCAAACCTGTTTTGTAGCAAAACAGATGCTGCCAAAAGTTGCCCCTCAATCATCACCTGTTCTTCTAGGGAAGGAGTTCCTTTTTCCGTAGCATTTTCAGATATAATCAACTTTCCCCCAGTGCGGGAGGTTTTGCATTCCGCCGGTACAACATATCTTTTGACATCACACTGGGCCAGCAATTGTGGAACCTTGTACCCAAGTAATATACAGCCAACTTCAACCAATTTGCTAAGGGCCCGCTGCCGGCGCTTAGGACACATTTGGCCTTATTGCATATATCCGTTTGGCTGGTATAAACATGGGTGCAACCTTATTCTTTATTGGAAATACATTAATCACTTCTATCGATGAATTTCCTGCTACTGCACAATTAGATGCCAAATGATCAGCACTTCTCTGTTTAGAATTTTTCCTTGTGCCAAGCCTACTGGCTTGGGGAGTGGGGCTAATATCATATAAGAGCGATGCTATTTCTTCGATCATAACATTCACTTGGTCGATATGATCAAACATTTTTGCTATTTTCACTATCTTCGTCTCATCTTGGGTGTTAGGGGGAGATTTAACTGCTTTCCTTTTTGACATTGTAAAGTAGTAATTTCATTGAGCTCAATATGTACTAGAATGTACCAGGCAACAAAAGTACGTGCTAACCATTTCCCAATGCCTAATAGCTAGTACCACGAACAAGTTACAAGTTACAAATTGCAAGTGTCAATACTAAAAGTAAGTGCTAAGTACCAGATACCAAATACTAAGTGCCAAGTGCAATAAATAGACAAAATAGCAAGAATGATAAATAAGAAATTGGCCACAAACTTCACCACAAAAACCCAGGACATCCTTAACACCCTTGTTACTGAATCGCCCAACCCTTCCCTCAATCCATTGCTTCCCTTAGCTCCTCACCCTCCCTCTCCTCCTTCACCCCTGTCCCACCTGAAGAAGTTACCAGAGTTGTCCTGTGGGATATATTGACCCACTCAATGGCACTGCATCACATTACCAAGCTGCATTTGCGCAAGAAACAGCAACCTGGCTGCGCTGGCTCCTGTGCGCACCAAGACCTCAAAACGGTATTTGGCAGCAACAAAAAAATGGCTGCACCATCCTTCCTAGCACACTTCAGGCAAAATGGAATAAGGGGACACACTGAAAAAGCATTCCAGTGTGTTCTGAAACCTTTATATGGAATCAAGTGAACAGGCAGCACTGCTTAGCTGCAAAAGCCAAAATCCCCTTCAAAATGACACATTTTCACCCTTACAAAATGCTGTTTTTACGCTAATTCCATCTGCTGATTCTGAAACCACTGTGAGTAAAAAGGCCCTGTCATGCCCAGGATATGTCAGTGTGCTTCACAAAAACCAGGCATAATTCTTGAGTGACATGCCCAGTCAAACCAACTCTGAGGGAAATCAAGAAGCAATTTCATTTTCATTTGCACTGGAACACACACTTATTTTCCTTCCAAATGTATCCAGGTGCAGCAGTTCAAAGAGACTTTTAACTCTCTGAGCCAGGTCCAGTGTAAATGTATCTATGCTTTAGATAAAACCCCTGCATTCAAGGAAATGACTAAAGCTGCAAAGACAGTGTGGGCAATCTGAGGCAGCTGCCAAATTGAATTTAAAGAAAGAAATGCTAGCAGTTTTAACACATGTGGAAAAACGGGCTTTACTGACTGAAGAAAAAGAATTGGCCTGTTTGAAAATAAATTGTTAATGAAAGCATGCTTACTTAGCAAAATAAAGGGTTTATGTTAGTCGTGATAATACACACATAGGCTATCGTCTTTCACACATTTGGTTAATTCAGGACCCAGAATAAGAAATTAAAGAGTTTAAAACACATGGGTTGGATTTGCAAGCTCTCAGAAAAAAACAGTGTTTCCAGTTGCTAGCTACGAAACTTCCCCAAGGAAGGGAGACACACCATAAATCCAGGACATGCAAGTGAAAATTGCCAGCTTGAAAAACTTTGTATGGGCCAGGACAAAGCAAGTTCACACACTCGTCAGACATTCGTCTGTGCTCGAGGCTAGGACAATGGAAGTCCTGGGACACTGACTTGTCAAGTGTAAGGGGCAATAAAACCTTCAATTAAGATGGGAAACCCTCCCTTGCCTTGAAGGAAATGAGAATTGCTTGCAGTTGGAGGAAGAAAAAAAAAACAGGATCTATTAACAAAGGGACTGCCTTTTGGTGCCAAAGACTATTTTATAAAGAAGCTTTAAAGACTTTTATTTCTGCTGCAAGAATTAGCAAAAATGTAAAATGTTAGCAGTTTAAAACCTAATTGTATGTGCTTTCTTTTAAAACTTGGTAGAACTCATTGCTGCATGGGGAATAGAAGTTTCAAAATATGACAGATTCCAAGGAAAGTATTAATGTTGCAAACATGACATTTTGTACATACATCCCTAGGGACAATTCACATCTGTGTATAAAATTGTGGAATTTTAGGACAAATCTTTCATGTTTCAAATTAACAAAATGTATCAGAAAGGCAAAACAAGGTGCGCAGACCTGGGGATTGGACTGAGCCATGCTGCACATAATATGTAAACTGTGTGTATAATTTGGCAAAAGATTGCAATTTAAGAAATGTATGTTTTTGGCAAAATCGTATGTTTAGTAAAGTTAATGTGGGAGTTTCTGGACATTGTAAAATTCACCTCATAAACCTGACATCATTCCCTTAGAAGTCCAACCAACTGAGAGTGAGGCGGGGAATAGCACCCTTGTACTATCCCTGTGCTAGGGGTGTGTTTAGTTATGCCTGCCCCAGTCATAGACTGTGAAGATGTCATTTTGCACTATAAATGAGGGTCCCTGATAAGACCCTAGACAGACACTCTTCCTGATTTCTTCTGCTGAGTTCCTGTACCTGTCATCTATCTAGACTCCAGTACCCAACTACAAGGCCAAGCATTGCTATTCCTACTCCAGGGTCCACTGCAAAACCCAAGCATTGCTGATCCTGCTCCAGCAAGGCCTCTAATTCTGAAAACCACTAAAATTCCCATTAACAAGGGGAAAACGGTGGTACGTTTGGCATCCTGAACGAGCTTGGCTTGCTGCCACTCACTGCATGCTGCTGCCATCCTGCTACCCTGATGACCTATATTATCCAGTGACCAGAATTGCCAGTCCAGAATTGCTATCCGGTAACTAGGCCCTGCCCAGCTGATCCTGTTCCGCTGATTTTGTCCGGCTGTCCTTTGTTAGACCAGATCCGGGTGATGACCAGAACGCTGACTGTCCAAAATCCTAAACTAAAGTGGACTGTGAGTACATTAGGAACCGTAGAAAAAAACCACAGTATACCTTGCATTGCCTTGTCGCAAGATCCCCTCTCTAAGTCATCCTATCCTTATCCTGATAACTTGTAATATTGTCAGAATTGTTCTTGAAACCCTGCCATTGATTTCTAGTGCTAGCGTCAGATCATTTAGTAATGTTGTCTAGTAAAATCCTAAACTATTAATCCTATTTCGAGGGATCGGACTGTTTCCACCAGGGTGGGCACTGGGGAACTACGGTTGAATTTGTAAATCAACCCTGGAGCTTTCTGTTTCTCTCTTTGTTATCCTAGCCTGAATGTTCTAGTGTAGATTAAAACTGTTCTTGTCAAAACTGATTTCCTTTCCCTTTTCACTGCTTCTTTTTACTGAAAACGCACCTTTCTTGATCTTGCATAACTCACTCAATGTACCGCCAGAGACCTAATTTCACTTCCATATTGTACCTATGATCTATAGCTTCACCCCAACAAAAAACTGTGTTTACATGCTGATCCATTGCCTGTGATTGTTGGCACCTTTACATTGTTGCTTTAGAGAAAATAATATTTGTTTCAAGGTTTTAGTACACATTCATTCATTTATTCATCCATTTCCAAATGTCATTTTAGCATTGGCAGGGTTTGAAATCTGTTTTTCTCTCTTGTTTGGGGAGGAAAGTTCAAATTTCAATTCTGTTTTCCATTTGTCATTCCTGATTACCTGCTGCTTCTGTTTATCCATTTAGAATTGATTCTTGGTGGGTTGAGGGAACATTGCACGGGGAAATTCTAACTCAAGTGCTATCTTTCCTAAAATCAAAAAGTTCTACTATTCCCTGGTGTTTTATAGATGTGTCAATTGAAGGTTAAACTGAGTGCATTGCTTATATTCTTATTGTTCTTATCACCCCATTGGTGATTGTTGCCCCATATTAAAAATTGTATGATTTCTTTTAATATTCAAATAAACAAATAAATATTATATTTGATCAAATATGGTTCATGGTCCATTGTGACCCGGGGTATTTGAAAAGGGCGTGTGATATGAGTGGTGTACCATCTCAATATTGAATCTAACATAAAAACATAAGCATTTCAATTGCGCACTGCATACTAGGCCGAGACTAAGGTGTGCGTTGCCTGATTGAAATCCTTAACAGTCCGCTCAATGAAGGTATCTTCCAAACAGGTTTACCCTTGTTCTTCCAGAAACAACAAGGACAACAATGTCTCTCTTCCCCCTGTACTCGCTGATTTCTGCACTCATTCATTTGCCACTGGATCTTTCCCCTCCTCCCTTGTGCACCCCCTCATGAGAAAACCTTCAGCAGAGCCTACCTGTCCAGCCAACTAGCACCCTATTTCTATCACCCCCTTCCTGGGAAAACCTCTGGAGAAGCTGGCCTTTCCTCAACTCATCTCACACACTGAACTTGTTGGTGGTCTCCATGGCCATCAATCTGGATTCCGAGCATCCAGAGGCATGGAAACTGCTCTTCTGAACACCTGTGAAGGACTGCTTGCATCTCTGGACTCCAACTGCCCAGCTGTCCTCATCTTACTCGATCTCTCCTCTGCCTTTGACACCGTCAACCACTCCATCCTCAAAGGTTACACAATACCCTTGGTATCTCAGAGTTGGCACTGGACTGGCTGATCTCCTTCCTAACTGACCGCTCTTCCTAAGTCGTCCTGGGCACCTTCTCCTTTCCTACTTCCTTCTCCACGTGTGGTGTCCCCCAGGGATCTACCCTCTCCCATTGGCGCTTTAATATTTACCTTGCTCAGCTGGCACTCCTCATCTTCTCCTTCTCCAACTTCCAGTTTTATGCAGACGACACTGAGCTCTTTTTCAAACTTCCTGCTGACCCTCTTGCACCTTCAATCACCCCTGACTGCCATCCAATCCTTGTTCACTGCCAATGAACTCTGCCCTTGCTCCCTTCTTCTTCCCCTCTCTCTGGCCTGTTAACTCTTACTTCTCAAAGGAATTCTCCCTTTCCACACTTTCCCCCAGAAGCTCAATGTTACCCGAGCCCAATTCTCTCTAGACTTGACTATTGCAGTAGCCTCCTCCTGAATCTACCTTCTCCCACCTTGCGACCCTTCCAGCTATTCCAGAATAGAGCAGTGAGATGTATCCTTGGCCTTAAGCCCAAGGACCACATCTATCCTGCCCTCAAATGTCTTCAATGGCTCCCAGTGGCTGCACAGTTTAAATTCAAGTCACCCTGCATCATCCATCAGGCTGTCTGGGGCCGGGGGGACACGCTATCTGCAACTTTCTCTTACTAAATACTCTCCTCTAGACCTCTACATTCCTCCGGCACCAACTCTTTGTGTGTAAAGCATTTTGCTAAACATAGGGCAGGAGGCTGATCTTTTTCCTCAGCTGGCTCCCTCCTATGGAACAGCCTCCCCCTTCCTCTAAATCTTGAGCAGGACTTCCTCAAATTCCGGAAACTCCTCCAGTCTTTCCTATTTACCTCCTCTTTCCCTTCTTCTCTCCCCTGCTAATCTCACAATTGCTGTGATTAGTGTCCAGGCCCCTTATGTATCCTCGGGCACTTGACCTTCCACACCCAGTTTCACCAGCTTCTATCTACCTTTCAGCACTTGCCTCAGCACCCTCCAGCCTCCGTCCTGGAGGCTTGCACTTTTCCACCCAATGCAGCGCCAGGCCGTATAGCACTTAACCATAACATGCACTCCATCTGCTGCTCACCCATGAGCACTCATTCCATCCCCTCTTCCTTGCTGCACTTGCACGTTCTGAATTATGTGGGCGCTTTGAAACAGAATTGACTTCCTGTATAAGCACCTAACAAGCAAACAATACATTAAATAAATAAATAAATAAATAAATAAATAAATAAATAGGTAAAATACATTGGTTTGGAGTTTGGTAATATATACATAATTTAAAAATCAATTGTAGTGTGCCAGTTTAAAACACTTAATGCCATAAAGATTGTATTTAAGTGACAAAATAGCATTATATGCCCACGGCGACTCTCAGAAGATCCGGTGGTGGACAAGTGTCAAAATCAGCCAAAACGATCATCTATATGCACCTGACTTAGCTTTAGCAACCAGCAATCTTTGCCCATCACTCGGGTAGTAAAAGCTGGCAACTGATGGTCATGGTAGGAGAATAAGCAACAAACAAGGGCTGTGCTTAGTACTGTGATTCATCTCACAGAAAGCTCTGTTCTTTACTGTGCTCTTTTTCACAAGGAGTGTGCACTGACCTGCCGCTCACCCCGATCCCAGCGCTCAGGCATGCTAGCTGTTACTTGTACTCATGCACATTTTTTTTAATTGTATTTAGTTAAGAAAACCTTTACAAAACATTGTACATTCATTATTAAATCCATTTCATATTTACAATACTAAAACAATTAATTTACTTTCTAAAAAGAAAAAAATATATTCATATCCAAGATACATAAAAAACCATTAAAATAGCAAATTCATCTTTTTCAGCATAGATCATCTTTAGGCATTCAAGGCCAGCTCGTTTTCAATGATCCTTAAGAGATGGCCTAGTGCAAATATTCTAGGATAATACTTGCAATTCATCAACCTTTCCCACATAAATACTGATGAGTTAGCAAAATCAGGATTTGCAAATTCCATTGGGAGCATAAAGCGTGCTGATTTGAAGTGCGGGCATTCCAAAACCAAATGTTTCAGCGTCTCCAAAGGCTCAAAACAATCAGGAAATCAGCACTTCATACATTGCATTTGGCCCAGTTTCAACATCACTCCTTCGTATGAAACTGATTAAATTTAAAACGCATATAATATGCTCTTATGGTCATACCTGGAAAAATACAGATATGCTTGCTACACGGTAGTCGCTTACGGATAAATTTGGCATATTCAGTAAATGATGAATATTGTTGTATTTGTTCAATGGTATCAATCCAATCTTTCTCAAACTGTTATTTTTTTTACATACGCCGGTCTGAGGTAAAGATCATCTTGAGAGACCAATAGACCATCCAATACATTCTGCATACGTATTTTATTCTGATTGATCGAAGGGACCGTTTGAACCTTAATCAATGGGCCTCATTACGACCCAGGCAGAAAACCATGGTGCTAATAGCACCATGGTCCATGCCGGTAACTTACCGACTCCGCCATGGAGAAAGGGGGAATTACCACCCCATTACAAGGTTGGCAATTCCCCCTTCCTCCATGGCCCTTCCCCATTCCCATTTTTGCCCCATAGGGCTTAATGGGAATGGGGAATGCGCTAAGTACGGTACCACAAATTGCGGTACCGTACTTAGTACCAAGGTCCCTTTCCTGGTGTAGACCAGCCGTCAAGGTCGGGTCCCGCAAACGGACCTCGTAATCTGGTGCTAATGGGTTAATGGCGCCGCAGCCTTTTACGGTGCCGTTAACCCATTAGCGCCAGGATCGTAATGAGGCCCAATGCTTGCAATTCAACGTATAGATTTAATATTTTCGCATAGTTACATAAGGCACGCCATAATACCCTACACAATAATGAAATAATCCCCAACTCATGCCTAATGACACAATTAGGTATAGCTAATGCTAAATGCAGTGCTCCGTTAATTAATCTGCCCTGTAACATATCAAGGAATAAGGTTAGGTCTAACAGACACATTTCTAAAATGTAAATTAATACGGCCTGTACTTTCATTATAAGAAAATACCGCTGCGGGATTACGGAGAAACGACAGTATTTCGCAAAGATGATTTTCATTTGGCTTGCAAGAGGCCATGCTTTTTGATTCAATCTTTATTTCCCAAAGACTAACCAAAGAGTTGCTACTGAGTTGATACACTATATAGCATATCTCTGATGGCTGCTGCACCACCAAGTCACCCAATTTCCATTTAAATGTCTGTAACTTCTTTCCTGCATGGAGGACAAAATATACTTGTTTTTGCTGCGTTAGGCGCAAGATTGATCTCATGAGCATAGTACTCAAAGACATACAACTTGGTTTGCAGGCCCACTGGGGTAGAATCCATGATGATTAGATCGTCAGCGAAGACCAGCCACTGGATTCTGTGACCGCCAAATCTTACAGGGTACATACCCATCGCACTCCAGATGCTCTCCACATCACACAGGTATACATTAAAAAGAGTAGCCGCTAGGTTACATCCTTGTTTTAAACCTAGCAATGTTTTAATAGGCTCAGTCGTTGCTCCCTCTTTATTAATTCTCACCCTGTATGCTGTGGAAAAGTATAATCTCATGATCCAGTATATTAGTCCTGCTGGGATGCCAAGTTTAACCATTTCTTTCCAAGGTAGCTCCCTCACCACGTTATCAAACGCTGCAGTCATATCGATACTTGCGATATATACAGGATATGCCCCATTTTTTTTGTATTTGCCAAAATGTGCACCATCAAAGTTGCATTCAACGCTGTCCCCATATTTTTTCTAAAACCAATCTGTGCTTTGGATATGATGTTCTTCTGTGATATATAATTTTCAAGTTCATGCAACACTCATGCTCATTCAGTTAACCCAGCAAGATGCAGATCAAAGTTAATTTTGGTAATATAATGTGGGCTGGACTGATGGAGCTGGGTAACCGGCAACACACTGCTTTGACTTTCCAACAGTGATTTTGCTGACTTTTCTAACACACCAAACTGCATTAAACAGCAGATTGGGCTTTCCCGCTCAACTGTGACAGCCTTCGATATAGACCCCAATGTTCAGTATTAATAATGTAGTTCAATTAGTGTTTGTTGCTTCTGAGGGGCCTCTAAGTGACTATTGAGAGCGGCCCTTCTGGATTCTAGCAACAGGCTGAACACTGAACAATTGACAGGCATGTGAGTAAGGTGGGAAGATCCTTTTATAGCCTCTCGACCCACTATTGGAAATCATCCTAGTTTTAGGTAGGGATATTGGGAGTTTTACTGCAAATATCACAAGATTTTGTGGATGATCTCATGAAGCACGGCTGGTCCAGGGCTCTCACTGGTCTCCATGTGACATGCAGTCCTTTTTCAATATGCATGTAGCCTGTCCTCTCCTTCACCCACAGTGTCTTCTAATGATTCACCCATGGCATTAAGTGACCTGATAGAGTGGCCATGACACAATGTTAGTACACATGAACATTATTTCTTTTATACCTTCTTTTGCCAAGAATACACTCTTTTTGATCTTTCAAAATGACCCCCTTGTTGGAAATGGCCATGCTTAGAGTAAAACCATTGATCTTATTCCTGTGCTACCACTAAGGCTGTGTTTAATGGTATGGGTTGGCCACTGATTGGGTGGTCCTGCTGGTGAACCTGCACATGCATTACAGTATATTCAAACACTAATACATAACACAAAATAGGAAAGAAAAACAACACATTTGTAGACAATACAGCCTTTTTCTCTGGTCCCTCACAAGGTCTTTCAGAATAGCAAGACACCCGAAGGGAATACTCTGGCCCTCCTCACCTACCCGATATGGAAAATGCACTGATGACTATCATCCAACAGGGCGCAAGTAATAACAATGTAGGCTTCCAACACTGGGCCAGTCTTCACCTCAGTGGATGCTTCCGCCATACGCACCAAAATGTGTCATGCACTAGCCAAGTGGCAATCATCACCCAACCAATCCTCCCAAATGAATTCAAAAAGATCTCATCCACATATAAAAAAAGCCATATTCCTAGCCAAGTCAGAATCATTCAACCAAAGAATCTTCAAAGCCAACTCCAAATCCAGGGAAATGTTCGCTATTTTCAAAGATCTTACCACCCCTGCTACCAACCCGGATGAAATCACCAAAGACGAAGCCTGGTGTTCCAGCATTCAGGGTGCCCTCCTCAATAACGTAAAAATGCTCCAAGAAAAAATAGCAGCACAACGTAAAGCCCTTTCTAAACAGAACACTCCATCTCTGCCCCCCTTACCTAATCATCTCTCTCAAATACCCCTCTTCGTCTTCAGAAACATCAATGAGACAGAAGTGACCAACCTTCTCAAAAACATCAAACCCTCCACTTTTAAAGGGGACATTTATCAATGGCCCCTCCACCATTATCAAAGAATGCGCTGACTCACCCCCATCATCACAGAATTCATTTATGCTTCCTTCTCCACTGGAATAGTTCCACAAAGCCTAAAAGAGTCATGGGTCTGCCCACTCATAAAAAAAACCCACCCTGGACCCTGCTGCCCCAACAACTATCGCCCTATCACTACCATTCCATTACTCATTAAACACCTGTACAAAGCCGCCCACATCCAGATCCAACAATATCTGGAATCCAATGCCATCCTAGGCAGAAGACAATCAGGCTTCCGCAAGGGTCACAGCACTGAAACCCCCCTTTTGGATCTTAAGAACCAAATCACTAAAATAATGGATACAGGCAAACCTGCCCTCCTACTCCTCCTCGATCTCTCCGCAGCGTTCGATCTTGTGGACCACGACATCCTCACCTCCGACCTGTCCAACGCTGCCCACTTCTCTGACAAAGCCACCTCTTGGATTTCCTCCTTCTTAGAAGGAAGGGCCATGAAGGTTTACTCTGACCAAGCCCACGCAGCCCCCACCGCTATTAATTTTGGAGTCCCCCAGGGTTCATCTACTGCACCTACCCTCTACAACTTGTTCACCAAACCTCTCTTTGATTTGTTGGATGCGCTCAGCATAGCATACAATACAATAACTATGCCACCGACACCCAAGTTTTCCTCCCCCTCACTGGACACTATGACCACGATTTAGAAGCTCTCCTCCAAATATTTGCCACCATCCAAACATGGATGGCAATCAATGGTCTCTGCCTAAACGGGGATAAAACTGAAATCATCATTCTAGGCCCCAAAGAAATCCTCTCCATACTCAACACCAAATACACCCACTTCACCATCGACCACACTACTATACCAGTCTCCACATCTGTAAAGACACTTGGTGTCTACTTAGACTCCACACTCTCAATGACAAGACAGGTCAGTGCTATCTCCTCCGCCTCTGCCCACACAACAAAACTCAAAACTGCCATCAAACCCTTCCTAACCACTCAAAACTGCCTATCCATAGCCAGAGCCACAATAGGAGCCAGACTTGATTACTGCAATGCCCTTATGGCAGGCACCTCCACAAAAAACATTGATAGACTTCAAATAATACAAAACAACACACTCCGCGCAGCACTTCACATTCTTAGAAATTACCACATTTCCCAGGCCAGACGCGAAGCCCACTGGCTCCCAGTCAAGGAAAGAATCAACTTCAAAATCCTCACACATAAGTGCATCAATCTCTCCGTGCCATCCTACTTATCAGAAACTATATCCAAAAACATCTCTGCCCGCCCCACAAGAAGTCACCTTGCTAATCAACTCTGCATACCCACCATAAAAAGAGTCAATGCGGTGGCATTGGTTTCCCACACATAGCGCCAAAACTTTGGAATGCCCTCCCCAATGCACTAAGAACAGAACCTTCCCTACTTGCCTTTCGGAAATCCCTCAAAACCACACTATTCATATAACCCTCTCTGCACCATAGTGCCCGGATAACCCACTAGCTGCAACCCAATATGCTCTATGGAACCTCAAGATGAACCGTAATGCAAACATATGTGCCTGCTTTGTACTTTGTAACTCCAAGATGAACTGTAAATGCAAATACCAATGTAACCACTAAAACCTTCTTTTGTAACCAGCTATGCATATTTGTAACAGCGCCACGATGCCTTCGGGCTGCTGTGCACTTTAAAAATACAAATAAATAAATACATTAAATACGGACACAGGGAGCCGAGAGGGGGCGAGGGGAGAAGGAGGAGGATGAGACCAGCCCCAGCAAGGCAGCCAGCCATCCCCAGGGTTAGGCAAACACCCTGGACCCTGACTGATGGTCAGTTGGTAGCCGAGTACAGGCTGCACAGGGCTACCATCCCCTAGTTGCTGGACACAATCCAAGGTGACATAGGTAGCAGGATTGCCATCAGCACTGCTGTGCCCACACTTGTGACGCTTGTGTCAGTCCTTCAATACCTTGGGAGGGGCAGCTTCCAGCACACAGTTGCCATGATGCATGGCACGGCCCAGTCCACATTTAGTGCAGTCCTGGGCCAGATGCTGGATGCACTGCTGCGCAATGTGAATGAACACATTGCATTGCCTACCACCTAGGCACAGGGAAACAAACTGAAGGCACAATTCTATGCCAATGCCCAGGTCCCGAACGTGAGTGCAGCCCTAGACTGCACACATGGTATGGTATGGTATTGTTTATTTATATGGAACCTATACACAGGCAAGTGTTTCAAAGCGCTCACAAGTTTCACTGGTAGCACCCCAGGACCATGAGGCTGCCCACAGGAATCGTAAACATTTCCATTCTCTGAACATGCAGATGACTTGTAGCCCAAACCTGGCCATCAGCCACTGCTGCACTCGCTACCCAGGATCCACCCACGACTCCATGGTGCTGCGCAACAACACACTGCCAGCCTACATGGGGAGGCACAGAGCCCAACGGAAATGGATATTGGGTGAGTACAAACCCTGCCTGAAATGCATGCCAAAGTACACCAAATGTACGGGGGCAGACCGACAGGAAGCCACAAGAAGCCCTGCATGCCACCAGGAGACACTGCCACAGCCGGCACCATCACAGGACCAGTTCCATATACATGTGGCACACAAGGACACCTGCACATGGCCACCACACCTGAACCCACAAATGGTGATGGGCACACGCTTGTCAACCATACCATAAGACAACTGACCACAACAACCACAATGCACCTTGTCTGTGTTTCAGTGCTGCTTTACTCCCTCACAAGAGCAGAGCAGCCTCACCCGGGGAACCCCACAGCAATACAAAGTGTGATGAATGCAAACCTGTCCACAGAACCACTTGCAAAGATCCAGATACAACCCGAACATGAACATCCCTGAGAGAGTGACCCATGAATGTACATTTACATGCATGTTTAAAAAAAGAATGAAGAAAAACAGAAAAAAAACATCATGACCACGAAAACACTGTGATAAGAAGAAAAGAAGACAAAGACAGCCAACTGGGAAGTAATTCCATTACAAAGGGTTCGGACCTGAAGACCTCCACGAAGACACCAGAGTTGAGACATCTGAGAGGTCCGTGGGACTGGTTTACATCGACCTGGGCCAAGAAAACCACCAAATAGCAGCGACCAGGGCCGGCCCTCAAGAACGTCGCAACTACATCTTGCAGAGAGGAACGGCCCGACATGGATCACTTTACCCTAGGATCCTGGAACACCAGAGGACACTCCCATTTAACAACGCTGGGAGAAGTGAACTTGGGCGCATATGACATATTATGTCTCCAAGAGACTTGGCTGTTGGAGAAACCGTCACTGGATGGATTCTCCTTGTAAATGTCCCCAGCAATCAGGGGCCTCCTAGGAAGGCCATCATCAGGCCTCTTAATCACCATCAAAACAGGCCTGGGCCTTGAAGCTCCCAGAAAGTGGAAGGAATCGTATGAAATGTTGGTGATTCTTACAACATGGTCCCCACCTACCTTGAAGAGCAAAGGTGCTCGGTTGAACCTTTTGGAAATTATCAATTGCTATTGGAATCCACAACAGATGACCACTAAAGCTTTCTGTTCATCCATGAGTTCCAACCATCGATCAGCTCTACGAAGAGTTTGAAGAAATTGAAATCATGGTATGCAGAGATTTCAATGCAAACTGTAACGAAGAGCATCAGGGACCGTGGACGGACTCAACCTTGGAACGCGGAAGAGCTTGGACTAAAGTAATCAGTTCAAGAAACTTACAAAACATAGCTACACTCTTTCCAAACAAATTGAACATCACAACCTGGGAACGGGGCTCCTCCAAAGCGACCTTAGATTATATCTTCATCTCATCCGGCCTCACATCTAACATAGTGAGTTTTAAGGTCCTAAAAATGCGGAACAGTGCCCATAATTTACTCACCTGCACCTGGCGAGGATGGAGACCAAAAAAAGTAGTCTACCAGTCTGACATTGAAACAAACGCCCAACAAACTCGGCTACTGTGAACTGAAGCTAACCTCTTGAAAATTAAATCATCTTGGGAGGAAAGAACCGCTTACAACCACTCAAGCATGGCTAACGAGAGACCAAACTATCTCCCTCTCCTCCTGCCCTACCAGAAACCAGCGGGAGGCAGTCGGATGGCACAAGCTCTCCCCATCCACGCATACAGTAAAGAGCTGGTAGAGCAAAGGAAAGTAGGACGACAACTAAAAAGAAGGGCAAAGAAAACAAACAAGGGAGAAGATTGGTCTGCTTGGAAACGGGAAATGAAAAGATACGTGGGTTGGCTGAAACAGCGAAGAGCTGCGCAATACCAACGGATGCAGAAGAAATAATGAGAAGTTTGATAACCAAAAAAATCGAGTGATTTCTGGTCATTGATAAAAAACAGCAATCCCGCAGCAAATTCACTCCTGTCAAATGCAGTGTCAGAGGAAAAATGGATTGAGTACTTCTCGAAAGAGTTCGAAGAGCCAAAGGATTCCGTCGGTGAGATAGAACGAAATATCAACCCGTCATGGGTGACCATCTCGAACCCAGAAGACATTGAAATAAAAATCAGAAACTTGAAAACATCGAGAGCTCCAGGACTACATGGCTTGAGTAACATCATTCTCAAGCAATTCCCGAAAGAGTGGCAGACATAATTGGAAAGATCTTTGTAGAATGCGAAAGAACACATCAAATCCCTGAGACATGGCAGAAAGCCGTTATTGTCCCGATCTATAAGAAGGGCAGTCGGGAAGACCCTCTCAGTTACAGGCCAATAGCTCTACTTGACATCATAGGCAAGATCTTTTCGTCTCTCATACTGGACCACTTCAGAACATGGGAAAATTCGGCCCCCTTCCACAATATCCTGCAAACTGGTTTTCAAAAAAACGGCACCACTGCAATCAACATTCTGATACTGATCTCCTTAAAGCAAAAGTAAAGGAAGGGGCACCAAAGATCTACCTAGCTTTTGTTGACTTATCAAAAGCTTTTGATAAGATTGACAGGAACCTGCTTTGGAAGAAACTCAAACTCTGGAATTGCCCACAACCAGTTCTCGATCCTCTCATAGCACTGCACTCACATTTCAACCATAAGAGTGAAGCTAAATCAACAGGGAACTCTATCAGAAGAGATCCAGGTGAAAAGGGGAGTTAAACAGGGTTGCCCTTTCGCACCTGCTCTCTTTGTTGCATTTCTGGGAGACTTACAATACGCAGAAAAATCCATCAGGACTTTTCCACCGAAGAATGGAAAAAACAGCATCCCTCTCCTCTTATATGCGGATGACGTAATCCTAATTGACCAAACCAAAATGGGGCTTCAGCGAAAATTAACAAATCTGGCAAAATACACCTGGAAATAAATAAAAATAAAACAAAAATCATGACTTTCGACAAAAATCTGAAAAAACTTTCGAAAGTGGAGTCGTGGTACTTAAACAACACCAAAATCGAAAAAGTCAAAAACATCAGATATCTGGGCTTTGAAATAGACAACTCAAAAACAGATTCGGCAATGCAAGTTGTACTTTGGGACAAAGCAAAAAGATTAACTGCGCAAATGAGAACCCTGGACAGGAAGTTCGGTAAATTTTCCCTAAAACCGGCAATAATCTTCTACAAGACGAAAGTTGTTCCGACGCTGGCTTATGGAATGGAGGCTTCACTCTTCATCCCACAGACGTTATGGAACAAACTAGAAGGTCTGGTCTGGAAAGCCTTCTTGGGCCTCCCAAAGTCGACCTCTACGGTGGCAATCCGAAGAGAACTCGGGCTAGTCTCTTTAGCCTCAAAAGTCGAATACAGTGCTATGAGACTGTACAGAAAAATAATTTTGGCAGATTCGCTTCCCGTCTGCTCTCTTATCAAGGTGGAACTGGAACACGGCAACTGTAAAGCTCTTAAAAAGTGGGCCAAAATTAGAAAAGCAAGGTTGTCTGAAATATTATGCACAGAAGTAGATTTAAAAGAAAACCCAGACAAAATCAAACGTAAAATTGAAGAAATAGACTGGATCAACACCTTACAGATAGCAGTAGAAAAACAAACTTTTATGCCACCTCCCTCCTACGTTTAACAAAGTAAAAATCCCACTGAATTACATCACCAAATTTCCAGAAAAAAAAAGCTTGTGTTTATGAAAGACAGATTAAATACACTTCTGACTCGAGAAATCTTAGCAATTCGTGGTGTGGTGGGAAACCAGAGCTGTCGGCTATGCAAAAACATGGAGGCGGTGGAATCCCTTAAACCACTGATCCTAAACTGTCCCATCACCAAACAAAATAGATCTACTTACCTTTTGGACGGTGGCCATGACAAACCTTATCGATTTGGCTTTCAAACAGATCAACGAGGCTTCTCTCAGCACTGCTACGTCCATGCAGTGAGCTTTTTGGTCCCAACAGTCCTGGGACTCAAAGGCATTTTTCGATCTACCGCTGACGATTGGTTGATCTGTGGGAAGCCTTTTCGGAAAAACCTTCAAAGGGACTTTTCATGGTCAACAACAAGGAACTTGATGTACTTTTGATAAAATTCCAGGTTGTGCCTGAATATATGTCAAATAAATACATTTAAAAAAAAAGAATTAAACTGGTGCCATGTAGCTAAGCCCCACCATCCACCGAGACAGCCACAATCAAATACAAATGAACAACTGGCCCTGAACAGGCAGCCATGATGGGAGCTCTGATGCTGATGTCATGGATGCACCACTGTGCCAATCAAACCCATGGTGCAGTGCATGTAGAAAGTGGGCTACAAGGGACATGTCGCACATTGTAGAGGAAACCCGTGGCACATGAATACACCAGAATCAAATGACAAGTGGTAACATGAGGGTTTTTGTTGAGCATGAGTGTCCAACACAATTCCCTACAGATAGGTCGCCATCCACTGCTGCGAGTCCACTAATCCCAAGTGCAGGGAAATGTAACCTTCCCCAGAACAGTTCTCTCCTTCCCACAGGGTGCATGTACAGGACAGATGATGCATGTCCTGAAAGATAATGTATGTATATAAATCAGCCAATCATATTGCATGTCCCGGTTGCATACAAATATGAACACAGTGCATAGTGTATTGCTGCATCTTCCTTTCACACCCAGTGAAGCAACATCGGCCTCATGTACACATTTCATCCCATGCAGGTGATTCAGCTCCCATGGCCGATGAACCATGTGTGGAATCCACAAACCCGGGCAGAGCTGGCATATAACAATGCCCACTGTTGCACCCGCATATGGATGGAAAGGACACTTGGTTTGTTGAAGGCACGGTTCTGGTGGTTGGACCCCACTGGAGGGGCACAGATGTATGCACCAGATAAAGTTGGAAAGACTGCACTCACCTGTGCCATGCTGCACAACATCTGCTGCTGTAGGAATGTGCCACTGACCACTGATGCTGATGCGCAACACCCAGGGGATGTTAGTGATGATGACCTTGTGCCCATTGCCGGGGCTAAGGCACACAGTGATGGGGTGAGGGAGGGGAAGTTGGCCAGACAGGCGTTGATTGAGAATTTCTTCTGATTTGGTGGATGGGCACAGGTCACGAAGAGCACTTGTAAAATAAATAACACTTGAACACAATCATGAATGTCCAAGCTTTCTGTCATGTTTTAATGGCCTTTAAATAGCGTTGAACTACCCCTCTCCCCAGCCAACTCCCCAGCACACATGCCCCCCTTCCTCCACCAACTCACCAGCAAACACGTCCCTCTCCCCCACCAACTTCCAAGCACACATGCCCCCCTCCCACCAACAACTCCCCATCACACATGTCCCCATCCCCAACCAACTCCCCAGCATGCATGGCCCCCTACCCCACCAAATCCCCAGCACACATGCACCCCTCCCCCAACACAGTGCATATGGGTCCATGTGCCCGCCCCTCAGGCCAACAGTGCATTGTCGATCTAACAATGACGTTGTTGATTTCCACATGCACCGCCTTCTGGTGAGCACCGTTGTGAATGCTGCAGTGACCGACACGTATGTGACCCCTGTAGGGAGCCCTATGTGGGGGTTGTTGAGGTGGATGGCACTGATGCAGCCAATTGCAGCTGCTGGCAGAGGAGATTATTTGCCTCACACATCTGTTCTGCATGTACAGATTGCAATTCGCACAGTTCTCGTATTCACCGGCCAAACCCTGTGAGTGCTGCAGTACATCCCTCCACAACTTTACGTTTATGGGCATTGTCAAGCGCCATGGTTGTGGCATCCCCCCAAATTGGATTGCTAATGGCCTTGATGTGGTGGTTGCGTTCGGTGGCAATGCCCTCTGACATGCCTCCATCACATCCAACTGTGCCACTACTGCATTGGCTGGACCTGTTCCTCAATCCCATGTGGGGCTGCTGTGCCTGGCAGGTCTATGTGGGGTAGGTGGACTGCAGTTGCTTGTAGAGCTGGCCTGTCTGGTGGGGTTGCCATGGAGGTGGTGGTGGCGGACATCCACCAGTCGCCACGGTCTCACCCATGTGATGTGCCAAGAGGCCCCAGACACGTACCTGCATGTTTTTAAACCACTTGCGATAGTCCTCTTCATCCCTGGCGACACGGCCCGCTGCAGTGACCTGCTGGCTGATGTCTGTCCAGATGTGGTTACGCCGCTGTGAGCCCGTCTTTTTTGTTGGGGGCCATGGAGCTCATTCTGGTGGGAAATTACCTCCTCCACCAGTATTGATAGTTCTGAGTTTAAAAACTTCGGTTTACGCTGCCTGTCCAGGGCAGACTTGCCCCTCACATGCTCCTGAGACATTTATGGATGTTTGTTGGTGTGAATCGCTTCCAGGGGGTGTGATTTTAGTTGGATTGTGATTTCCAAAATGGCCACTACTTTGTTTCCCATTCCACTGGTGAGGCATTGCCCGCAGCACTATTAGCACTAGCTATTAGCGCGTGCTAATAGGGCGGGATGCCAACAGTAATGCATTGTACTCTGAGTTTACGGCTTCTCAGCCACTATTACCACTGAACCTTATTTGTGCTAACGCGTGCCCACCAACTCATGATGGGGCAATGTTTGCACCACAACTCACGGTGTTAATGCAAATACTGCTTGCCGGTATATGCGCCTGGATACCGCTAAACTTGTGATGAGGCCCTAACTGACCACAGCAATTATAATCAACTACATATTCTGTGAGCACTATTCTCAATTGTACTGCAATCATAACTACCATATACAGTTCAATTACCTAATTCCTCCATATTATGAACACTTTGTACTCCCACTACATTACCTACAATTACTGTATGCATATTGCTATTATGGTGATTCTGGCCATACTCATACTCTATTACCTATAATTACTATAGACATATTACCACTGTAGTTATTGTGCCCAGTGAGCTCATTCTTTGGGCCATGGCCTATGGCCATGCCGCCAGAAAATGTATACTGACCACAACACAATGAACTATATAACAAGTACGTACCATACACCGTCAACTAATAAAACTCATCCTGACCACCCTACCATTTCTCCACCCTCTTCCAGCCATCAAACAACCCCAAATGTCTTTTCCAAGCTGCCCGTTCATGTCGCTGTCCGTGAATAGCTATGGCACCTTTCTGGCCTTTTTCAACCTACAAAAAAGCCTCATATCATCTTTTTTTTTTTTTTTTTTTTATTTTGATATAGCTGAAGACATCAGCTTTTCAAAAATGATTGCCGTATAAAAAGAATCATTACAATATAAAATTGTTAACACAGTATAGACATACATACAATATCAACGAGCAACAAAAATGGAGAAGAACGACCCAAAAGAAGCAAAGTTAAAATTAGGCCTATGACCTGGAATTTGAGTTCAATATGAGAATACACTTAGGTCTATAGAGAGTAGGAGCCATATTAGTAACAGTAGTTGTAGCGATACTAATTCACATGTATGAAGGTAAATACTCACAAGAAGGCTATTTTAGATCGATATCTCGTCAGGTAAAACTGCCTCTAAAAAGTGAATTAGGGCCTTCATTACTGAAAATCTAATGTTCTTAAATAAAATACTCCATATCTCATTGTCATTCTTCTCCATGTACATAGATAATAGCTTACTACAATGTCTATCACGAGTGGCTATTAAATTTGGGCATGACACAATTATGTGTTGCAGAGTTTCCTTTACATTTTGTTTCTCGCAAAATCGACAAAAGTGGAGGTCCGCTGGAATAGATTTGCGTCTAGCCAGGATTTCTCTCGTCGGCCATAAATTTAACCTTGTCCGCAGAAATTTATTGCGTATGTGTGCAGATGGACATTTCATAAGATAGCCTGCCGCTTGGCCTAGACATTTAGTAGCAAAGAGATTAGGATCAAAATCTCTATATTTTACGCAAAGATCGTAATTTGTAATCCAATCCCAGTTAAGGAACTTCTTTTTTGCTCGTGCCGGATGATCAATGAGAAATTGCAAAGAGATATTTGCTCCAACTAAAGTGTCCAAAACAGTATTTCTCCATTTTAGCGAAAAGCCAGATGTAGACCCAGATAGATGGCGAGCGACCGTACTCAAGATGTTATTATTGGTCAAGCCGAGGAGGCTTTTGCGAAAAAAGGCACACATTCTCCATTTAGCTTTACTATGGAGAGAGTTCAAGCCCAATTCAAAACGTAATATTGGAAGCGGTGAGCAATTTGGAAGTCGCAAGACCTTTTTCCAAAAGGTGGCCTCCAGTCTATTCCACATGCTATCCCTGGCATACAGTCTGGATTCAACACCGTAGAGTAAAATGGGGACAACCTTTTGTTCATAATACATCAAGATGTGTTTTAACGTAAATTTCCCAAACTTATAAAGTAAAATTTTCGCTTGGGATATCAGACTTAGCAATTTCGAGTCTAGCATATGTAGCAGTTTCCCATCGCTAACCGTGTTTTGTATAAAGACACCGAGATATTTATACTCCGGAACAATGTCCATAGTTTGTTGTTGAAAAGACCAAAATCCCTTATAGGATTTGCATCTAGTGGTGGGACTGCAGACCATGATCTGGGATTTGGTTAGGTTTACTATTAGGTCATTTACCTCCACATAGGTTGCCAATGCAGCTAAAAGATTTTGTAAACCTATCGGGGTCTGGGAAATCAGTACCAGATCGTCTGCATAGAGCAGCCAAGAGATACGTTGGCCTCCTAACTCCGGAGCATCCACTGTGATTCCGCGAAATGATAAACCTAAATCCAAAATGAAAAGATTGAACAATGAGGCCGCCAATGTGCAGCCTTACTTTAAGCCAGTACAGGTAGGAAAGGAGGCGGACAGAAGTCCTTGCATTGAGAGTCGTACTCTCATGGTAGTATCTGTATGTAGTTGAATAATTAAAGCCAAAAGCGAGAAGGGGCAGCCAAGATCTTTTAGTTTGATAAAAAGGAGATTTCGGTTTATGGAATCAAAAGCAGAACTAAAATCAATAAACGCAAAATATAAAGTTTGATTCCTGGATGCATATTGGGAATTCAACATATTAATGGTGATAATATTCGGGATCGTCCCCAGGCCGCTAACAAAGCCAGATTGGTACGGATCCCTTTTGAAGTTCCTCTTTGTCCAATTGTTAAGATCTCGCAATATGAGACGGGTATAGATCTTGCCCGAGACATCGAGTAATTAAATGGGTCTATAGCTAGACGGATTGGCACGATCACCCTTTTTATATATTGGGATAACAACAGATCGTCTCCATGATATCGGAATTTTTTGTGACGTGTTAATTGATTCAAACATGGTAAATAATATATCTGACCATATGTTTGGGAATTGTTTAAGATGTGCATTTGATAGGCCATCAGGGCCAGGTGCTCGGGAGTTGCTTGCATGATTGATGTAATACAAGATATCATCTTTATCAAAGTGTAGATAAAACAGGTGATTAAACTTTAGTTCCAGAGCAAAGGTGTGAGGTCGCGAAGTTGCAAATAGATCCGAATAATAGCGTACCCACACATCCTCTGTTACATCATTTGTTTGACAGGCAACCTGATGGCCTGATGTAGATTGATTTATAATATACCACGACTGAGCAGAATTTTTGGCTGCTAGAGATGCTAGCATATTTCTCCCATCTGTTTGGTAAAGTTTGGCTTTTATTCCCCTTACCCAATTTCTATAACTAGTTTGTATGCGTAACAGAGCAGCCCCACGGAGATCTGGTGGTAATTTTAACGCTTGCCTTTTTTCCGCACGAACCCTGGATTTTCTAAGTCTTATTTCATGGTTGGGAATATGCAAATGCGAGGTTAGTTTATGATTATAAGTGATAGAGCTTGATTGAAAGATCTGCATAAGGTCATGGAAAACCGTGTCTGCCGTCAGATGGTTTAAGTCATTATTATTTAGTTCGCCATGGTATCGTGTCGGAAAGGCCTTCAGAGACTGCTCCGACCACTTTAGTCGGTTTCTAGCAGGGTTTATTTCATACATTCCCTTAAGAAAGGCAGAGTGTGGTTTGGAGATAAGCATGTTCGAACTGAAGGTAGTACACAGGATATTATGATCGCTCATCTCTGATTCTGTTATTTGGAAAGATGTGACCATGTTTGACATATACATGTTAACATACGTAAAGTCAATAATCCCATGACTACATGCTCGATGCCATGTAGCTCTAGGTGGTATGTCTTGTGAGTGTGCGCCGTTCAACATGTAAAGATTCCGTGATTTAGTAAATAGTAACCACTTGTCCAAGCGTTTTTGTTCAGATTTAAGAGAGGGGCCCAAACAATGTAGGTTCAAATCACCCGCTAAATAGATCATATCTACAGCTCCATCCATCGTAATTATATCAAAAGCCTTAGATATAGCTTCCATAAAGGAATCATCTGAAATGCCAAGGGGGTTCCAGTAAACGTTAATAATGGCACATATGTAGCTTTCACATACAATTCTGGTCATTTGTATGAAGTTATTTGGGCAGAACCATGGAAAGATTTTTAGGCCGGACGACTGTTTAACAGCCGTTAACAGGCCAGAGGTTGGGCGACCCATTTGGTGCTTTGCAGGAGGTAATATACATACATCATAATTATTCCAAGACGGTGATGTAACCAACCATGTTTCTTGCAACAATATAACATCATACTTCAACAGGTGGGAAGAGTAATTATTCAGTAAATGCCGATTCCCTCTAGAGTTCCAACTAGCAAAGACTAGCTCTGATGTAAGGAAAGGTGAATGCTAAGATTGCTTGCTCTGATTTTGACAACTGCAGGATTTTCCGGGGCGAGCTTGAGGGTTGTTGGAAGGTTTGTTTTGAGGGGCATCTATACACCTAGGAGTTCTATCTGGAACATCAGGGGTGAGAAACACCATGAAGCCAAGCTCATCAATTTGTGATTTCACGGTCCATATGGTGTTAAGAACCACCCTTGAGTTAATCCATAAGTTTACAACAGACTGATTAGAAGAGTCTGGAAACTCCACAAGATCTATATCTATGGAACTAATGTCATCAAGCTCTGGAATCTCACGAAATATCGAGAGAACAGAAGCCCGATTTAAATTATACTGCTTAGCCGGCAATGGCTGGCAACTAAGAGTCAGGCAATGAATTGCCGGTCGCTTTGAATGTTTAGTTGTTGGTTTTTGTTTAGCTGGTACCAGTAGCTCATTAGAGTTTATACAGGGGCTAGTCCCTGTTTTAGATTGTTGAGCTAATTGAGGGGCGAAAGAGGTTTCCAGAAACTTGGTGAAGGTGGATTGTAGAATTCGTTCTATATCACCAAGTGAATCTGTTTTAGCGTTGCCAGTTCCGCCCGAACATATAGGCACAAAATTACCAGAAGTGGCTGTATCCACAAAGACAGGGGGGCTGGATTTTTTCAGGATTGGAGTTACCACTGGCAATGATTCACTAGCCGAGGTGAACGGCGCAAAAGTCACATGTTTAGGGGTTATTTTGGAGGATAAATATTCATCAACTGCTCTTCGTATCTCTTTCCCCATACACTCATGATCTGATTTCTGTGCCACAGAAGTATTACCCATAAGGCTATTTGTGATTAGGTTGGATACACTATCCTCTTCGCCACTAAAGTTGCCCATCCTTGGTTTAGTGAGGGCTTTATGTGACAACTGCTCAGCCACACTGATCAATTGGCTTAAAGGACTGTGTACCAAGGAAGGAACAATGGGAGTTGGCTGTAATTTAGCTTTTTTTGCAAATTGTTGTGAATATTTTCTTGTAATGGCTTTAGATGCCAAAACGGAAGAGGATGCTGGGGATGAGAGTGTGTTAATGAAGGCTTTGATTTGAGAAGTATGAGGTGATGCAGATTTAATGTTTTTTTTTTTTTTTTTCCTGTTTTAGCACTCAAGGCTTTTTAGGTAGTGGATTCTGGGGATTCTGAGGATCGGGCACAGTGGGTTTAGTCCCAAAAAGGGAATACATAGGTCTCTTCTGCCAATCAGTTTTAGACGCGACTGCCTTTTCCATCGTGTCAACTATGGGTTCAGGTATAAATGGTATAGGTTGATATACTTGATCCATGGGTTCAGCCAAGTAAGAGGTCTGTGAAAATACAGACCTCTTACCATTTGTAGCAACGTCAGGCTGACCCAGGCTCCCAAGTCTATTAAAAAGTACAAATTGATTATCAAGTAACAGATCAAACTGATTTGATTGTGTTTCTGCCTTTACAACTAGCACTTCAAACAGTTTAGCAAGGGCTAAGATAGCATTATTCATAGATGTGAGTGCTATGCTAGTACTGACAGTCTGGGAATCAAGGCCGCCAGTAGTAGCAGGGTTTTTTTCAACCATTTTTCTGGGAGTCGGAGCTATAAAGGACAGATTTGCAACTGAATTTGAGGCACTAACATTTGTAAATAGCACAGGAGGTTTTGTCAAATTAACCGATGAAACTTGGGATGACTCAATAGAAGCAATAGTATCTAGATTAATTACAGGTATATCCTGAACAGCTGAATTCAACAGTGGATTAGCAGTCGATGGACCACTTACAGTGGGAACAGGAGTATCACATACATCAGGATGAAAAACTGCGACACCAGTTAGAACATTTGTTAGAATGGCACTATCAGTAAGAGAAACATTTTCTTTCGCAAAAGTAACAGATTGACCAGACATTGTACCAGTTTTTAGAGTCTCACCAATTCTGGCATCTATCTCAGTAGCTGGGGGCTCCTTTTGACAAATTAATCGGTTTGCAGACGTGCCAGATTCCAGCTCCAACCCATGTGTAGTATCTTTTTGACTCAAAGAGGCCATTATTGGCTGATATGAAGTGGTTTCTACAGCATTTTCAATAGGGCGTGAGCTAGTTTCAGTGCAACTGGGATTTCTACAGAAGGGACGGATATCCATTCCTAAGAGCATCTCAGATCGGCTCTTAATAGTGCCTATAGCGCAAGACCTCGGCGTAGAACTAAGTCGTGGTTTTTTTATAGGTACAGAGTGGGGAGTCTGGGAACGGCTTGAGCCGTTGAACCTATGCAGCTCAGTAACCGGTGGCATGCCGGTTGTTAGAGATTTCATGTTGCGTTTCATAATCAACGGTAATGGGATTACCTACTAAGTTGGAGCTGGATAAGGAGTAGATAAACTGCTAAATGCACTGATTTGCCGCAGCGAAGGGGGGCTTAAAGGGACTTGCTTGGGTCGCAGAATTAGGAATCAATAATGGAGTGTCCTCGCCACCATCCGCTTAACAGCCGCACAACAGCACAGCTAGCGGCCTTGTCCCCACCGGGCTTTAACGCCGCAAGGGTGGCGGCCTCTGCCTTTTCACGGCGAGGGAGAGTCACGTGATAAGGCACGTGACCTGGGAAGCTCCGCCTCCTCCAGGAAGCGGATTGGATCCGGCAAGAGCCCAAGAATGCTCGCAGTGCCGGCAAGATGGTTGCAAGTACGTTCGTTTTTGAGTCGAAATCCCCTTCAAGGTAAAACACTCCGCTCGGGCGGCGGCCTCTGCCTTTTCACGGCGAGGGAGAGTCACGTGATAAGGCACGTGACCTGGGAAGCTCCGCCTCCTCCAGGAAGCGGATTGGATCCGGCAAGAGCCCAAAAATGCTCGCAGTGCCGGCAAGATGGTTGCAAGTACGTTCGTTTTTGATTCGAAATCCCCTTCAAGGTAAAACACTCCGCTCGGGCGGCGGCCTCTGCCTTTTCACGGCGAGGGAGAGTCACGTGATAAGGCACGTGACCTGGGAAGCTCCGCCTCCTCCAGGAAGCGGATTGGATCCGGCAAGAGCCCAAGAATGCTCGCAGTGCCGGCAAGATGGTTGCAAGTACGTTCGTTTTTGATTCGAAATCCCCTTCAAGGTAAAACACTCCGCTCGGGCGGCGGCCTCTGCCTTTTCACGGCGAGGGAGAGTCACGTGATAAGGCACGTGACCTGGGAAGCTCCGCCTCCTCCAGGAAGCGGATTGGATCCGGCAAGAGCCCAAGAATGCTCGCAGTGCCGGCAAGATGGTTGCAAGTACGTTCGTTTTTGATTCGAAATCCCCTTCAAGGTAAAACACTCCGCTCGGGGGGCGGCCTCTGCCTTTTCACGGCGAGGGAGAGTCACGTGATAAGGCACGTGACCTGGGAAGCTCCGCCTCCTCCAGGAAGCGGATTGGATCCGGCAAGAGCCCAAGAATGCTCGCAGTGCCGGCAAGATGGTTGCAAGTACGTTCGTTTTTGAGTCGAAATCCCCTTCAAGGTAAAACACTCCGCTCGGGCGGCGGCCTCTGCCTTTTCACGGCGAGGGAGAGTCACATGATAAGGCACGTGACCTGGGAAGCTCCGCCTCCTCCAGGAAGCGGATTGGATCCGGCAAGAGCCCAAGAATGCTCGCAGTGCCGGCAAGATGGTTGCAAGTACGTTCGTTTTTGATTCGAAATCCCCTTCAAGGTAAAACACTCCGCTCGGGCGGCGGCCTCTGCCTTTTCACGGCGAGGGAGAGTCACGTGATAAGGCACGTGACCTGGGAAGCTCTGCCTCCTCCAGGAAGCGGATTGGATCCGGCAAGAGCCCAAGAATGCTCGCAGTGCCGGCAAGATGGTTGCAAGTACGTTCGTTTTTGATTCGAAATCCCCTTCAAGGTAAAACACTCCGCTCGGGCGGCGGCCTCTGCCTTTTCACGGCGAGGGAGAGTCACGTGATAAGGCACGTGACCTGGGAAGCTCCGCCTCCTCCAGGAAGCGGATTGGATCCGGCAAGAGCCCAAGAATGCTCGCAGTGCCGGCAAGATGGTTGCAAGTACGTTCGTTTTTGATTCGAAAGCCCCTTCAAGGTAAAACACTCCGCTCGGGCGGCGGCCTCTGCCTTTTCACGGCGAGGGAGAGTCACGTGATAAGGCACGTGACCTGGGAAGCTCCGCCTCCTCCAGGAAGCGGATTGGATCCGGCAAGAGCCCAAGAATGCTCGCAGTGCCGGCAAGATGGTTGCAAGTACGTTCGTTTTTTATTCGAAATCCCCTTCAAGGTAAAACACTCCGCTCGGGCGGCGGCCTCTGCCTTTTCACGGCGAGGGAGAGTCAAGTGATAAGGCACGTGACCTGGGAAGCTCCGCCTCCTCCAGGAAGCGGATTGGATCCGGCAAGAGCCCAAGAATGCTCGCAGTGCCGGCAAGATGGTTGCAAGTACGTTCGTTTTTGATTCGAAATCCCCTTCAAGATAAAACAAGGTAAAATCATCTTTTTTCCACTCCCCCAACCTTCCCAGACACTCTTTCCACCACCAAATGACCCAAAATGTGTTTTCTACGCTTTTTCCCCACTGCGCTGTCCTCGGTCACATGAGGCTGTCTGCAGATACAACATGGAGGGCGCTTCAAAAAAATAACGCACCCCATACAATCAGCGGGCGTGTCTAATGTCTGTGGACCTAATTTCACACTCCGGACCAATCGGAGGCCCGTCCGCAGACCGAAAAGGGAAGTGAGTCCGTGGACTGAACCCAGATATCGCACAGAATTCTTTACCTGCTTAACCTCACCAAATTTCCATGATCGATCTGATGGGGCCATGTACTTTCTTTTACAAAGTTTTGTGAGGATGCATTCAGGGAGGGCAAAGATATAAGCCACCCAATTAGTTCTCTTCAACTTAACCATAACTACAGGGCCACTAATGCCTGAAGAAGCCCGAATAACGGGTGGAATGCGTGGCAATTTCTCTTGCTATCTATGAGTAGTACTTTGCATTAGCGGTGGTACTTAATTACAGTCCTCTCATTGTGGATTTTTGTTTTAAATCTTTAAATAAACGTACAGCCTAGCACTGTGTTTCTTGCTACCATACCCCATGTGTCCATGGGTCATCTTTTGATGCATATCCCACACTATACACAAAAACGAAACAATACCAACGAGGCATCATTTTGTTTCCATATATATCTATATCTATATATTTTTTATTTTACAAAGGGGTATGGGAGCCCCTCGACTGAGCACGAATATGAGTCAAATACCCTGTTCTATGGAATTTCTTCCACTACGGAGGGTCTACAACCAAGCTTTAGTTCACTGCACCCTTCACAGAAGAGAAATATCTATTTGCATATCAGTTTTTGTCCCACCCACAAGGCCAGTCCAGCAGCAAAATACTAGGCACAGCTACTCTGAACAAGAGTACTATCAGCAACCGCAGACACGTGTTTTGACCTATTCGGGCCTCATCAGTGAGGTGAAGCTGAACCTCTCTAAGTGAGCAAGGGGTCCACGTCCTATTAGCATGGTTTACTTAGGGTGAAACCCCAGGTTTTACAAAGTTACAAAGCCCCTCTACTGAGAACGAACATGGGTCAAATACCCTGTTCTATGGAATTTATCCCACTTAGGATGGTCTACAGCCACGTTTAAGCTCACTGCACCCTTCACAGAGGAGAAACACTGATATGCAAATCAGTCTCTGTCCCACCCCCAATGGCAGTCCAGCACCGAAATGCTAGGCAAATCACCTCTGAACAAGAGTACCATCACCAACCCCCGACACGTGATTCGGCCAGTTGGGCCTCATCAGTGAAGAGAAGCTGAGTCTCTCTAAGACACAGTAGCAAGGGGTGCACTTCTGCATTTCTCTGGGATACATAGGTGAAACCACACGTTTTACAAAGTTACAAAGGATTGTGGCAGCCCCTCTACCGAGAAACTAAGCAACCCTCATTCACACCACGACTGTACACTGCTACCACTAACATCCAGGATATCAAAGATAACATCACAAATGTCATTTATGGCATCACTGGTGCCATCATATATCTATGCCAGGTGTTTTTGTTCAAATGTGCTATATATCTAGATGGCAACCTTGTTGTATTTCTACCTTCCTTAGGGTTTAGTATGAGCTTATGGTGCACAATCACAGGGCAATACGCAGGCCTCAAACACACAATACATTTGTATACATGAAGATGAACTTGAATGTTATTGACATTTTCTTGTGATGTTTCTTTCTTCATTACTCTAGTTTCCCTGTATAAGCCTCTGATTTGTAAGCATTGGGAGTCTTCAAACATATTGTTTGTACAAACACAAGTGAATAGTAAGTCTTGAATTGTTAGCTATTTATTTCATATTTAACATTACTGAAAGCTGTGATAAGGAAGCATTCATTATTTTACTATTGAAAATGACTAGATTAAAAATGTTGTACTACTATGGTGCATGCTGCAGTCATTGCCTATGTTTATGTATGATTATGTTCCTGTATTAACAGCAACACTCCAATATAATATTTTGTTTATATGAGTACATTCTTGAGTACATGGCATACTTCATGATAGGTCTCCTAATCACCTCTGACATGTTGCTACCTACATTGTGAACACACCCTCTTGTAGGAACTTTTCATGACATTTAATTTAATGTGATGTCATCAGTGATGTCATAAATGACATTTGTGATGTCATTTTTCATGTCCTGGGAGTTTTTCTTAGCACAGGGGTCATGCGAGTTATGATTGCTTAGCTTACCATAACAGGCACATTTCTGAGGTTTTTTGGTTTTACCATAATGTCCCTTTAACAAACTCTTTTCAATGAATATCATAGGTTTTTATTAGTGCAACTGAATCATAATGTCCTTTAAACAAAGTTTGTTTTCACTAAATGTCATAGGTTTGTATTACTGCAACTTAACCATAACGTCCCTTTAACAGTTTCTTCACTGAATTTCACAGGTTTTTACCAGTGCACCCTAATATGCTACAACTTCCTAATATAGACACACTTTCTACTGATGTACAAAGTTTCTACTTAAAACTGAGGCATTACCTAATAGCTAGCAACATTTGTAACACTTCTATATACTTTTTGCAACTTTTTCCACTGTTTTTGTGTTCCCCAATGTTCGTGAACGGCTGACGTCTCTGTGGACTTTCCCGACAGCATCACGTGACCTTGTGCACATGTGGCATGATGATGTGTTCGCAAATGGGTCTGCACTTCATGAACGGGTCTGTGCTTCACGAACATTTTGAAAATGCATTTCCATCAAATCTCGGAAAATGTACCCTTCCACAGCTCCTACACTTATTTTTACTGATTATTCATTTGGAATCTAGGACACAGCAGAATATTAGCAGAACTGCTATTTATCTTATAAAATGGCATCATCTATTGCCACCCCTCCTTCCCAGGAGCCACCACCACCACTAACACCAGCTGGAGGTGCAAGACAATGGAAGAAGTGCAATAATTCAGAAAACAATCAAGAGGACCAGGAAGATGTGGTAGAGGAACTGCCTACCTCTAGCACCCAGAGAGAATCATGGGTGTGGCGGTTCTTTGCCACTGTTGGTGGTATAGCAAATGCTAAAGCTACCAGGGTAAAATGCAATCAGTGCAATGTTGTACTCAGCCATGGTAAACCTGGGCAGTACACTTACGGGACCACCTCCATGGGCCACAACACCAAATCCAGCCACTGGGATGCTCTGAGAAAAGCTGTTCCTCTCTCAGGAAGTAGTAGGATGTCTTCCTCTACCTCTTCGTCCTCAACTAATACTGCCAACATACAGGCTACTCCCGTGGGGCACAGGATCCAACCAGCTACCTTGCAAGCTACACAAGAGGCCGTTGATCCATATCTTTTGGAGACAACTGTACTCTGTATATACTGCAACACACCACTCTGCAGGGGGGAGCAGTTTTGAAGTGCTTTCGTGGCTGCAATAAAGGAGCATGAGGAACACTGTTCCCTGCTTTACATTTAATGCACAGCCAACATTTTCCCCTGTTCACCTGCCCCCCTGTAGCGGTGCTTTCTGCCCCTTCCCTTACTTCCCTCCCAAACTTACTTCCTGGCCTCACCTGCAAAAAAATACAAATAAAATCAAGAATCACCAAAAAAAGGTTCCTTTATGAACCACCTTTCACAGTTAAAACATAGAAGTAAAAAATAGAAACTTATGGACTCCATCTATCTACTATGCTAATAGAAATAATGGACAATAGCATACTACAGAAAAATAACAAAACACAGAAACTATTTTCTGTCCCAAATACTTTTATCTAGCATACAATAAAGACCATAATCCATGGCCATTAATGACTATCTGCAGTCTCTGCAGTTCCCTCTCTAGTCCATGCTTAATAAAAAACCTGGATTGCACGTGCACATCATCACACAAGATAGCCCTTCTATCCTTTTTACCGTTATGTTTGTACGACTCCCTCATTGCCTGATTTTAAACAGTCACACATATATCCACAAATTAGTTAAAAAAACTCTACAGATAACCATATCAGCATATTAAACTTCCACACGCCAACTGCCACTTAAAAATGCTGTACACAACTTTTCCATATGCATTTCCCTTGCTTAACCAAGACAATTGTACACACTGCTGTTATAAATGCACACATGCATTGCGCAGTAAAAGAATTGCATGAATGGAAAGAAGAGTAGGGATTTACAATGCTCATAGAAGCCCAGAAGGAAAGTACCAAAACATGCAAAGTGGGGGGCTACTAACTACCTGCTGGGGAAAGGGAGTACAAAGGGTGTGGTACACAGCTACCAGGCAGTACACCCACAAGGACAGTGCTGAAGGATGGAGGGGTGTACTGGTGCCGACTAGAGATAGGGCCTGGAGCCTGTGAGGTTTATGAGGGACCAAGCCACCAGTGTCAGTGGGAGTGGTATGAGCTAGCAAGAAAGGGATTAAGTAAAACAGGAACACAAAAGCACAGGTTTCAGAAGTTTTCAGAACATAAGGAAGTCCAACTCAGGTGTAAAAGGAGCAGGCAGGCTCTTCCAAAGAGAGGCACCAGCCGAAGACAGAGACTTGCCTCCTGAACTCTGTTTAAAAAAGCATTTCACAAGCAGAGCATTGGAGTTACAGCAGCACATCACTGTAGCAGTGCAGAATTTCGGGAATTACGATGGATGTATTATAGTCCTTTCAATTAGCAGGATCCAATGTACACACTTTCAGGCTGCTGGGATACCATTATGTAAGGATATTTGGCGTGTTACAGCACAGAGTACAGAACTACTGCACAGGTAGCAATTTTTTTTGATGCAGCATCACCACATGGGTGTGGTGCATTGCTATATGTGTTGCCAGATTAACATGGACATATAAGTAAAGACAGGCTATTCAGTCAAAAACGATTTTAACATATAAGATGCAAATCTATTTTTACAGTTAAAAGCACATGTGCACACTCAAAAATGCACACTATTTTTCACCTGAAATGCCTATGGTGCAAGAGACACATTTGAAAATTAATAACTAACATTATTAATAAATAACCTGACTAATAAAACTGCATTTAACATAACCCACTAATAAAAATGTGTCTCCACTGCAGAATTAGGCCTACTCTGAAAGTGAAATTTTAAACGCACATTCATTTTTTTCTTTTTCTCTGCTGCTCTGTCCACATAACTACAGGAAGCAAAAAGACTCGAAGGAACAGGAAATCAGTTGGTTACAAATAATTACTGTAGAAATAAGCCATTGTGTAGTGAGGGAGGAGATGGCATGATTGATTTCTGATTGGAGCAGCGTCATAGCAAGTATCATGCTAGAGGCAGTGATGAGAGTTTTGCTGGGGAAGCTTGAAGAGAGGGGGAGGACAGTCGGGATTTGGCAGAGCTGGGAGAAGGACCTGTTTCCTGGCTGAAGCATTCCTGCTGCAAAAGCTGAGAATTCCAGGCAATAACCCCGGTTTGAGAACGAAAGACGCTTGTTTTCACTGGGGTTAATCTTCAAGGGAGCCAAATTCAGAAAGAGAACAGCTGAAGAAAACTCAGGCTGAACAGATAAGGTAATTACAGAAGTGTGGGGGCTGAGTGTGTACGAGAATATTCAGTCAGTGTAGGAAAGGAGATTCCTGTGCTTTGATCACATGTTTAATGTTGCAAATTGAGTTCTTGTCTCCGCCACTCTCTTTTCAGTGTATCACAGACAATGCTGTTACTGTGCTATTTTATTTATTTCTGTAAAGAGTGAGATTGTGTTTAAATGCAACTTTTATAATACACAAAAATATTTGAAAGCAGACGGGTGGTGTGTTTTATATTTACCAATACAGTGCTGATGATGTGGGGAGATGTTTAGACAGTGCAATTGTCATTTTCAAGGTAGCTAAACGTCAAATTTGCTGCAGCCGTGTGCACAATGTAATTCAGTATGAGCAATTATAACTAACTGTGTGTGTTGTAGTTTGTCAGAGGTCTATGAGTCGGCAAAAAGGGATGCCCGGGACATAGTTCACTACCGTATATAAGATAGTGAAAATACCACATGATAGCTCGCTGCCGTAGATAAGACAGAGAGAAATTGCCCATGGTGGCACACTAAAAATGAAAATGTGGTGTTCCTGAAATGCAAGCCTGAGGTCTCTCTAGTGATTACACGAAAAATCTAAGCAAAAATAAGGGGTTCTGGATATTGGGGCCACAAATAAAACAAGGGAATTATGCTCACCAAAATACCACCAACCAAGCATACCAACCACGCATACCAAATACGCATGTCTATGTGCTGAAATAATGCATGTCCACTGTATTATTGTTGTACATGGCCCAATCTGAATACAAGGAGTGATTGTTGCTAAGTTATTTTTCGGCGGTAAGAAAATACCGTCAGGCCCCAAATCTCCACACAATACCCTACAGATACCATCCCTGGATTTCAAGCCAAAGATAATTCTTGCTGCCCTATTCTAGATTTGCCAAAAGTGTATAGATAAAAAAGGGGAGGTTAAGGAAGAGGCTGTTGCAGTAGTACAGCCTGCACATACATTGAGCTTCGGGTGAATGAAAGGAATGCTACAATGCCTATACAGAGGTCCAGCTCAAACAATGGGCTTTCTTTACAAGCTCCAACGTGTAAGGAGTAAAAGAGAGAAAAGATTTAAAGATAGCCCCAAGGTTTTTGGCCTCATAGAATGGTAAGGTTAGCTGGCTCAAAGACAAAAGCACAAGGTAGGAGAAAAACAGGGCACACGTGTCATAATAAGAACGATCTCTGTCTTGCTGGCATTGAGACAGATATTGGCAGCTGCACACAATGCCTCAATGGTGGATAAAAAACGAGGAGAACAAATTAGTTCAGGTAAGTTTAAGGAAAGCTGCGTGTTATTAACATAACAATTGAAATGAGTGGAGACACATGGAGATATTTACCTGCTGGGGCACGAGTCGTGTGATAGACGTTTGATATAGTATATTCTGTTTCTACTATAAATATGGAAAAGAAGAGGCACATTCTGTTTATCTGCTCCCATTCTCCACCTCAGTCCCCCATGGTTTTTTCAATCTTTCCACACACATGGTGTTAATGCCATTTGGTGAGCCTAAGAAGGGGGAATGTGTGTTACAATAGCAAACCCTCTCTACAATGGCAGTTTATGTCCCTGAATAGCTACTCTCAAAGGACTTAAATTGCACATTTAACTAGACTCCTCAAGTTGATGATCCATCAATGACCAATCTATCTGGGTGCCATGGGTAGCCTTTCAAAATAGTGCTTGAGTGGAGTCAGCATGGTGCATCACCATATCTCAAAGTCCCTTTTACTTGAGGCTCCTGTCCAATGCATAGCTACCTAGAGTTGTCCTTATTTGCCTACTCACTATGGCCAATGTATCCCAGCAGGAGAGGTGCTGCCATCTGCTCCAACAACCTCTCAGTCTGTCTATCCAGAGTGGTTTATTTCTCTGACATCCTAGTTGCCTACTCATTTCACCTATTTCACCATCAACTACCCCCTCTCATCAAACCCTCTATGCACACACCTAAACCAAACAGTGCTCATATTCACTGACATCTCCTAGCTCATGGCGTGCACATACCCCTGCTTCTCCCACTTGACAACACTCCCCAGCATTCACCCAATATTCTATGTTGTTCTATTTCCTTCATCTCTATTAATTAAAATATCTGCCTCATGAACTCCATCTGAATCACTTTTTGGTTGTCTTTCATTCTTCTATTTGTCTTTATTCCCCTTGTAAGCCAGGACTGCCCTCGATGACCACTGCCATGCTTGCTATGTCCCAGTAGGGGCCCTTCTTAATTGCTAGTTGGTCAGGAGTTCTGCTGAGGTGGGCCACAAGCTGGGGCACTCACTAGTTGGTACCTCCTGGCATCTGCTTAGTGTGGAATACTGGTTACTACAGGGCAGAATAGACAATCCTGCATATGTGTTGAAGTGAGATTAGTTCTGTCAAAAGTAATCATCGTTGGCACATGGCCTGTCAATATGAAAAGTGTTAAACTTGATGTAATGCAGTTTGACCAGAGTTTATATGTGGTGCTGTGTAGTGAAATCAGTTCTAAATAGGTTATGCAGTGCTGTTCTTTGGCAGTAAAGTACGATTAAAGATGTGTGCTATGTAATGTGATCAAACATGTGCTTAATGCTGCATGATTGATGTGATCAGTTTGGTGTATTGTTCTCTGAGCTGTGCTTGGTGCTGTAGAGTGTGACATGATCATTTTTGTAAACCAATCTGTTAAATTATGTTATGTTACTTGCCATTTGTATAGCGCCTTATGTATCATTGATATGACCTCAAAGCGCTGGTAAGTTGAACGCCCTCGGGAACCGCAGTTCAAGTCAGTAGAGAGAGTGTCGTATAGTGCGTGGGTGCACCGGATATGTGTGCAGCTGGTGTGGTTGTTGATAGCTGCTTCTTAACGATAGGTGTTGTGCTGAGGAAATCAGTTGGATGTGTTCAGTCTGGAGGGTGGACACTGGAGGGTGGAGACTGAGTTCTGGCTGTGTTTGGCCTGAGGAGACGCCTAAGCTAGCGGTATGTGCTCAGATTGCTGTGTTTTATTAGGATGATGAGGAGTTTATGGGGTCGTGTTAGTATGAGGACAGCTATACCGAATGTGTCATAATATAGCTGTGTTCTAGTTGGGTGATGGTATGTAGGAGAGAGTAAGTGTAGTAGTGTGATATGGTGGTTATCAGTAAAGCGCCTGCAACCAGGCACGAGAGCAAGACATAGGGGTAGATTGCGGTCATACATATACAGAGGGACAACAGGAGGGATAGGGAAGATATGTGATATGAATAACACGGGGATTCCATCCACTTTATCATTTGTCGGTTCTATCTTTTCTGTCCATTCCATACATTCCAGTCCGCTTCAATCATCCATTGGGTCTGATTTATCAGTTCCATCTGTTTCGTCCATTCCATCTGCTTCGTCCATTCCATCTGCTTCATCCATTCCATCCACTTCATCCGTTCCATCAGTTTCAATCCGTTCCATCTGCTTCATCCATTCCATCTGCTTCTATCCATTCCATTCGCTCCCATCCGTCCCATCGACTTACATCTGTTCCATCCGCTTCCATCTGCTCCATCCACTTACATCCGTTCTATTTATTTCATCCGTTCCATCCACTTTGTCCATTCCATCGACTTTGTCCTTTCCATCCACTTTGTCTGTTCCATCCACTTTGTCCATTCCATCCACTTCATCCGCTCCATCCACTTCATCTGCTCCATCCACTTCATCCGTTCCATCTACTCCATCCACTCTATCCACTCTGTCTAGTCTTTCTGCTCCATCTGCTCTGTCCACTCCATCCATCCATTTCTTCTAATCCATCTATTTGTCCACTCTATCCATCCATATATTCACTCCATCCATCCATCTATCCACTCCATCCATCCAATCAGTCCACTCATTCCATCTATCCACTCAATCTTTTCCATACGATTCCATCCACTTCATCTGTTCCATTCACTTCATCCATTGAAACAGCTTCATCCATTGAGTCCACTTCATCCGTTCCATCTACTTATACTTTGCCCATTTTATTCACTTCATCGGTTCGATCCACATCAAATTCATCCGTTCAATCCAGTTCATACTTTCCAACTACTTCATCTGTTGCATCCTGCAATCTATGTCATATGATGTGCTGTGTTACATGAGCTGTGCATTACTGTTTTGTCGTTAGTGCTGCACCTGGGTGGTGTGATATGTGTGTGATAAGTGTGCTGTACTGTGTTGTACAGTATGATGTACATTAAGTAACTCCATCAAATACTGCATCACTAAGCACATCTGCCCAACACTGCACGCCTACCTCATCTTTAAACCTGTGTCACCCTTCACATTGAAATCAACTTGTATAACTGCAGTGCTGTCAACCTTATATATACTGTCACACTCTCAACACCCAGAAAGGCTACATCTATGGATACTCTTACAACACTAGGCATGTCTACATAACTTGACAAGTATGTGTTATCATTCACATCTATATCACCTAGTTCACCGCAATCATCAGGCACACTTCCATGCAACAATCCATGCTCAAACATCTAACCATCCAATCAGTGCTCACCAAATATCTCCAATGTAAGGTCCACCATCACAGGTAGGGGGCTAGGAACATGTAGTGTCAAAGGGGACTGGACCAGGCAATGATGGAGGAAGAAATCCAGAGTGATCATTAGCAGCCCTTGAGCCAAGGTAAAATGGTTCAGCAACAGGGGTGTGGACTTGGTAAGACTAACAGAATAAACAAAAAAGCACCAAGCACACCTATTCAAAAATAAGTTTGGTTTACTTCCAACATATGTAGATGCCTTTAGAATTCAGGTAAAAGTATTCTAGGTGCAGGGGAGAAGTGCTCAGCCTTGGTATCTAGGCTGGGAAATATAACAAAAGAGAAAGATTTCCTAAGTAGGAAAACTGCGTCCCCTGCACCCCATCTATAAGGCAGAGGCCAGTATGTGCATTTGTATTTGAGGGTAGGTCCGCTGTTGCAGACTCCAATGTAGGAGCTACTACTCAGGCCTTCCTCATTTTCTAAACAATGTTTGTGTTAAGATTTAGACATTTGTGGCCTAATGAATACCAGGTAATTTAAAAAATGGCACAATTATCATTTGACAACTTTGGGATTATGTTAAAAAACAAGTATTTTTGAGTATACATTTGATGTAACTGGCCCAACGTGTTTTGAGTTTGTATCACTCTTCATCAGGGGAAAAAATTCATTTTCATACACATTTCTAAAAGAAAAGAAGACATTTAAATATTTATTAGATCTATCAACTCATATCACATCCATTCTAAGATACATTAATCACATTTCAAAGACTAACAAAAGTTCAAATTGCATCTAGTGGCTCATTGCCATTATATCATCTTATTGTAGGAAGAAGGTTAAATGCAGCTAAAGGATGGACGAGCTTCTGCTAGTATTAAAACAACACAGGAGGAATAGCTAATTTTCTGATGACAACATTATTATTCACCTGGTTCTTGATAATTTAGGTTTGTTGGTCTGATACATACACCAAGAGATTGATGGTAGACAAACAGTGTCAAAATCATATTTAGTGATGGATATTTTATATGGTACTAGTCATGTTCTTCTACTGTGGGCTTGCAGATATAAGAATCTCTGTGTCCTCAAAAGTCTGTGGAACCTGTCGAGGTAAGTACTTTATTAGTGGACTAGTTTGAATATAACTCATCTGACGAGTCAACATAACTCCAGAATGTGCTGGATAACCTATCATTTGGAGTGGGGCACAGCCTACCCAATCTCTAGATTACTGAGCGGGTATAGACAAAAATCAATTCCTCATTACTCGAACTGTCTGATGGAAATTTGTTGTCAAATTCTGTACTAAATGGTAGCTAGTGCTTGGCTCTAGGAATACAAGACAATTGGTAATATATTTAGGTCACTTATCCCTGACCCTACCGGGGTATATAAGCATAGTAATGTGTGGCTCACTTACTTGTGATTAGAGTATAAGTACTGGTCCCAACAAATTCTTTATAGAATGGTCCCTAGTGGCAAAGATGGTAAAGGTAAGTATAAAAATATTAAGTAATTCTCTGTTGAGAATGTTAGTCCCTATTAACTTACTTGTCGTGTTTCGTTCTGCCTAGGTACCATGGAGGAGCTTGGACTTCTGTGTAGGAGACTTCCAGAGCCGCGTCTAACATTTTGTAGACAAGAGCTTATTTACATATGTATACATGCAGGTGACGTCATTCACGCATGCACGAATGACGTCACCCCACTTTGTAAATGGAGCCATGTTAAAGCAATATACTCATGACATCATTTGTGCATGCGCGGATGATGTCAGAGTTGTTTATGTATTTAATCATAACTTTCTCAATCTCGCCGATGCGTTGAATCGCGAAACAATGCCGCAAATTAATCAAAATGAGGTACGTGTGTACCACTGATTTGGAACAAGGTCTAGGCAGTTGGGATTTTGCTAAGAAATAATAATAATGATCCCCACTAGGAACATTAGTTGATAGAGGTTCCAAAATATGGAAATGCTTATGGAATATATTAATACCGCTCTCATGATGTCGAGAGACAGTAAATGTTTACATTCAAATAATTAAAAATAAAATGTTTTAAATAAAGGGGAAAGAGAATTTCTGTGTCTATTATTCTCATGTCCTGACACCAGCTGGTAACCCTATTTTTAGACAGGGCTTCTGATTTCATTTGTTTTTTTTTAACAAATGATAGCCTTATCCTAGACCCTCATACATGTTTCAATCCATGATGAATGTGTGCTCAGGATAAATAAAATGGTTAAACGCTAATGAATGTTACACAAATCCACATTATAGTTGGAAATGCATTAATTCATAATTTTCTTATATTTAAATTAATGAAATTATTTCTCTTTTATTAATAAATAGACCTTCTGTGAAACCAAGTGTGTTTCTAGTCGAGAGAGAGGAGGCTTGTTAATTGGGGGTTTAGAAGGTTCATAAAAAGAACTTTATTAAAAACTTGAACATTCTGCGCACCTGATAATTCTGCGCACCTGATAACGGGTGGGTTGAAAATTCCTCAAACTAGCTGTTGCCCGATAAAAGCATTCTACATAACCTTGTAATGCCAATTAACCCTTTAGACAAAAGAGGATCCGATGCGCATACTCCTTCTTGTTCATGCAGATTTCATCGACCACTCCAGTTTGCTAATCAAGCATTAGCCCTTGCTCAGAAGGGCACTGTCTGGTGGTACGGCCAGATAAATCAAGTTAAAGTTTCAGAGCAATTTATTGAGTTTCAGGGTTGTTTCGGCACTGGACTGCTTGACCATGTTGTCTGGGGTCCTAAGGCAATAATTAAAGAAATAGAGTTAAGAAAAAGTGCATTTGCCATTTCTAAAGATAGAACGAAATCCTATAAAGATTGCCACAAGAACTGTTAATCCCTTCTCCATTTACATAAGCAGATGTAACAGTTGGAGGATGAGGAGGCGAGGAAGTGATGTACTGAGCCAAGCGGGGAGTAAGAGCAGGAGACAGATGAGTTGGTTTGGGGCAGTAGAAAGAGGGGACATAAGAGGGGCGTCAGGACCCCTTCAGGGAGTGAGTGGGCACAGGATGGAATGGCACTGCATGCCTCGAATTGGGGAGCAGTGGGCAGGTAACATGGTGACTGGTGGGGGCGAGTTGTGCATAGCTTGATGCCCCAACCATGAAGGAAGCCCTGAGATACGAGACCACATATTGTCTAGGGTGCACCATTACCTCACATCCTGGTTGATGATGATGATAATAATACTAATACCCAGGGATGTCATTTCACCAAAATGCCAGGGGTAGCGGAAGTGACATCACACGACCCTTGACCCCCTGATGACATCACAGGGAGTGATGTCATTTGACCCACCCCGAAGTGATATCGCAGGAAGCGATGGAACACAACTGTCACCCGTTGACAAAACAGGAAGTGGCATCAGATAGCATTGTACACTACGAAAAATATGGTTACAATGTCACTATAATCTGATGTACATTTCATACAAGAATGGATCACCATATGTATCAGTAATGCCAGCGTGTATAGGCCCATATTACTAAATTACTGTGAATGCAAGCAGACATCCATGACCAAATGATAATGATGTGTTATTATACAGCACTTACGCTTAAGTGCTTTATATAGAAAAATGTACACCCAATATCAACCAACCTGTGTTGGTACTTATTTATCGACCTCAGAAGGATGAAAGACTGAGTTGAGGCATTTAAGAACAGACTAAATCAGTGACTCGCCCCCGAAATGTGCCTGAAATAAACCTTTGATGAGTCTAGCAATTATTGTATAGAATACCAGAAAGACACATTATTTGTTTTTCCTATTCTTTCTTATTTAAGACAGAGGTCGCAAGGGAGACCTCAGAGGTCGCAGTTGCGACCTCTGGCGACCCCTAAATGACGTCCCTGCTAATACCAATAATAAAAATAATACAAATAATAATAATAATACAATAAATAATAAATATAATAATGCAGCATAATACATCTGATGGTGATCATCACCATCTTCCTCCTTCTATTCCCCCTCATCGTCATGAGCAGCAGCACTAATCATTACTGCACTCCACTCTTCTTCACTCCCTGGATTTCAGCATCATTGTAAGCGGCTGGATCCTGGCTACTTAATGGCAGGCAGAAGTAGGGATCCATTCTCCAGGGAGACCGTGATGGCCCTGCGTTCTATTCCCGGCGCACCGTAGTCCCCCATTACCGGGGTCTCATGCGGTGCGACGGAACGGTGCACGGAAATAGACATCTTTGCAGACAGGCGGAATGGATGGTTTCTTGGCGAGCTGCGATCTAATGGCTTTCAGGGAAATGGCAGGATGCTTCTGGACGTGTGCGCGCGCGCGGGCGGGCAGTGGGTTAATGCGGCTGCCATCGAGAGACTTTCCCTTTCCCTCACTGAGCACGTGCATCTGTACAGCCTGCCGGCGCGGCATCCTATACCTGGCACGCGGTGACCCAGATGCCTTTGTTCGTGTTTCTTTAGCTTGTGTGCGGTGCATGACAGAAATGCTGCACAGCACAACGCAGCGACCTCTGATACGTTGGTCGCTACAATGGGGACGTGCATAGTCTTTTATCACGCGGAAAGCCATGCAATGCAGGAAGCAATTATTTTTCGTAATGCTGACACACGTCAGAGTGTGATGTTCAAACTGCCTGCGGAGTAGATGGCATTAAAAAATGATTTAAGACTGAACACTGCATTTTAAAAGACACCAACCTTGAGCGCACAATGATATGCTATTTGGCTGTTTAGCCCTCTCAGCGATTCTGAAGTGATGGCTAAACTCAGAGCGGCAAGACTGTAAAAAAAACCCAATAAGGGCGAACTCACGAGTTATCTTTAATGTTTTTTTTTTTTTTTCTGAGCAGAAAGGGAGCAGAGCTTGGCCATGCGCGTGCCCCACTAAGCAAGGAAGTGTGAGACACTATAATGTTCATGCATGCTGTAATTGCTGCTGGGTTGCATTGCTTTAAAAGTAGGGGGGGGCCTTGCAAGTTGGCAGTACAATTCGTGAAATAACGTAGACGAGGTCATTTCGTTGAATGAATGATTGAATACATATAATCCTTGTTTCGAAGGTTAAAAACATCATAACAGATGCAATACAACTTAATGCACATGCAAATCGGCACACGTGTCCATAGATTATTATAATAATACCACCTTTAATACTATAGATGTAAAACACTGATTTATTTCTGACGGCAGCCTTCAGTCAATGATAAAGCACCTTCTACCAACAGATACACAGCAAGAGCACCATTAGTCACGTGTGTGCAGGCGCGTTATAAATGACATCATATTATATCTTTATTCTGCTCTAGACATAAATATGTAACAGCTTCTGTAATAGTTCTGCATTCGGATCCTATTAACAGTGGAATTATAAGCCCAAGCCTACATTTTTGTGATATCGGGCAAAATAATGACAAATGCCTAAGAGTCCCTAACGATTAGTTATTACAGGGACACAAGGCACTCAACCTTTAGCCATTCCCATCCAAATGACGACTCAACATGGGTGGTACGGCCAAACATCCAGTCCTAAGGTTAACTAGAATGCTCCTTTTAAGTCTACTCAGAAACCACCCCAAATACTTGGCATTTATTGCATTACACCCATGTGCCAGATATTGGGAGACTGTGTGCGTTTTACTATCAACACCATGACGCATGGACCTTCTTCGGTTCATGTCTCTCCCGCACTCAAGGAATATGCCCTTCTTTAAAATATTAGTCAGTGCGGTGAGCAGTTGCTGAAGGCCGAGTGGGTTAAATGTGTTCATTAATTTTATTATCACTGGAAAATTCTTAGCAATGTCTGATGCTAAAAGATCGTTAATTTCTCTATTTGTTAAATGGGACTTAGATTGTGACCAAAATCTAATCCAGAAGATCAATGGTGTTAGATTATGTAGTCCAACCTAGTTCCTAATGGAGCAACTAAGCTGGAGCGCTGGTAGCAACTCCAAAGGGATGTTTTAGGAACTTATTTTCCTTTAATTGAATTACTTGTGAGAGAGAACAACCCCAAACCTCTGCCCCATACACACATATTGCTATGGGCCTGGCCTGATAAATATTGAGTGCATGGTCAACAATCAGATCCCCTATAGCCCTGTCAAGCTTAGAAACTGCCCCATTGGCCTTGGTACATTTGATAGCAGCACTATTGATATGATCTGTCCAATTTGATCCACTATTAAATGTGATACTCACATAATTAAATTTGGTAAACCATTCTAATTTCGACCAGAAACAAGAATGCTTGGTAAGATACAACCAGAATTGCCAACACACATAAGCTTAGATTTTTCAACATTAAATGACATCTCTCTGGTCCATGTACCGAACAGAGCCAGCTGTATGTTTCTGGAGGTCCAATGAGGTTCGGTCCAATAGAACAACATTGTCACATATCAGAGGACACATATGTGTCTTCCTACTATTCTTGGCGTGTCGTTGTAATTTCATTTAGCTCAAGAGCGAGAGTGCTGACATAAAGATTGAATAATAGTGGTGCCAGCACACACCCCTGCCTGACATCACGTTGCACACTAAAAGACGAACTAACATTCTCCAGGGTATTCTGTCTCACTACTGTATTGAGATTATTATGAAGAGAAATCAGCACATTTTGAAGGGGTGTTTCCATCCGCAAGAGCACAGTAAACCCCATAACATGTGCCAATTTACCCTGTCAAAGGCTTGGCTGAGGTCCATGAAAATGTGGTGCACCGGAGAACCATAGCAATGAAAATACTTGTCCAATATCAACTTCAGGGTCAGGACCTGCTCAGCCGTACCCAATCCAGCTCTAAATCCTTATTGTTCTTTCAGCAGAATATTGTTAATTTTATCCCATTCAATTATACGACCATGCGTTGCCCTTCCAAGCCATTTCACTATAGAATCGATGAGAGAAATAGGATATTAATAGCTGGGATCAAGTTTATCACTGTTTTTAACGAATGGTACCATGATTTATTTTTTCCAGATTAACTGTATTTGGTCATTTGCCACTATACCATTGAATATTTTGGTGAAGACCAGCACCCAAGATCATGTGAATTTCCTTGAATGTGTCCAAGCGATCTGATCTAGACCTGGAACATTTCCAGGTGGAGTTAGGAACAGGGCAGTCCTAAGGTCTTTGACCTTAAACTGCATTGGAGAATAACATAATGCCAGTGTTGCCCTATAAAGCGAGTTCACACCGACTAGATCACCTCCATCTCCCGCTTGCATATATAACTTTAAAAAGTGACTAACCGAAATTGCAGCTGAGTAAGATATATTTACCATATTTATGGATGGGTTGTCCATCCTAGACACAATCCTCCAAAATTCACCTTTATTAGGATGTTCTGCTGCTGTGTCCAATCGTTGTCATATCTTATTAATCCAAACACCTTTAAATGTACTTAGTGTGCTTTTGTGCAACTTTCTCATTTTGGCCAGGGCAGTATTATCTCTATATGAATCCTTGATGATTTCCAAGAGCTTATATTTCACTCGGTGTTACTTGGAGTAGGCATAATAGTGGGGGTTAGATGCAGCTGTGCAGTTTAATATACTTTTGAATACATTCAATTACTCTTAGTGCTACAGAGACAGTTATTGATGGAGCTAAGACAAGCACAAATCAGTTCATTAGAGATTTTCTCCCTGTCTATGTTTGCCCATTTTATCCGTTTCCCGTGGGTCATATTAAACTTCTGTGGATTATTCTGGGTTTCTGATATCTGTTATTGATCATACAAGACTGGCGATATAAGAGGATCTTGGTTACTCTCAGGTCATTTCTCGATCCTCAGATCAAGTAGAAAGTGCCAATCAGACGCAGATACTAAGAAAAAGTCAATTGTTGATTGAAACCTATTGTTCTGAAATGTTTATTGTCGTGGAATATCAGATGGCAACCTCACATTGACTGTGCAGAGTCCCCTTTCCAGTAGTGGTCTTAGGAGCACATTGCCTGCCTTGGAGGTAGACCCGTCCATCATAATTGGCGATGGAATTCCAAATGACAGGTCTAGTTTCTGTGACACAGTCGCCCAACCTTATGTTGAAATCATCTCCAATTATTAGCAGTGAATTATTGTCACAGGGTGTGAAAAAATGAATTCTAGGCTTGCCAAAAACTTTTAAAAGTATCACAATATCAGGACATGTGTCTTTGTAATGCATTATAGAAGTTTATAATGGACAACGTTTTGCCTATTCCATTATCAATATGGACTCTCAGCACAGTATTTGGAATGAATTCCGGGCTACATGTGACACCAAAGTTGACTTGAGTATATATGGCTGAACCCCCTTTGTTGATGCCACTATTGCTCTTTAGCTCTCTTGGAATAATAACACCTCAAAGGAAGATGCAAAAAAATACAAAGAATTCCGGATCCTCAAGCTTGCTTTTCAGTCTCGCTATGGTCCATAGTGGGGGTCTAACCACTGCTAGACATCCCGTTAATGAGTGAAAACACTCACACCTCTGTAACCTGGACCCTTGCCTGTAAAGAGAATTCCAGGCTCATAGAGCCGATGAGAATTCGGATCTGCATGATTTCACTGCAGCGCAGAATTTCGAATTCGAAAATGCTGAATTCGAAATGCACACTGTGGTCAAATCATGCATGATTTCAGGCACAGCCCCTAAACCGATCCCCGACCCGTCACCCGACTTACCTGTTGGTTGCACACCTTGTTGTCTGCCGCCGACTCCCCCATTTCCCTGCAACGCCGGGTACCTTCACTTACGTGGGTGGGTACCGGCACCACAGGGACACTTTTATTGTACAGGAAGCAGAGGACACCCCGCAAACCCATACCACTGTAGCGCACAAAGGTGGGCAGGACACCCCTGCAAACCCTGCTCCCCTTGTTCACTATATTGGTACTGTATTGTAGATTTGATCGACATTGTCGGCTGTTTGAAACAGCTGAAATTCGATCAAATCGGCCATATGATTTATTTTTTTTCGAGATTTTGGAGAAAACCTGAGAACTCTCCCAAGAACCAGGGAATGTATGTCCATTAACTCCACAAAGCCAGAGGAACCTGCATAACTTACATTTGCAAGAGACTCCAAGTGATATCTTTTGCATGTGATGTTACCTTCCTTGATATTTTGCACGAGATCTGGCAAGGACCCATGCTCATAAAGATGGCAATGCTTTGCTCCAGAATCTAAACACACCTGCAGTATTCGGTGGAGATTTGACCTGTTTCGAGACAAGGCACATGAAGTATTTCCAGAACGTGCACCCTAGCTTCGTTGACATCAATTACTGTATGTTGCAACTGCCACTACTTGGAGGTTCCACCTGGGCACCACAACGCAAGATCTGTCACAGTGATCGCCTTACAAATTAGCAAAACATACATTCAAATAAATACATTTACTGTGCTAGAAAATATATTTCTATTGTGTTTTGCCAGAGGAGCTTGTGATAGTGTAGGCCAAACATTTTGGAAACCTGATGGCCAAAGTTATTCTTGCAAGCATGCGTCTTTGTGACATTGCATTTGGGAATGTGTTGCAGGGTCTCTCCCGCTAATTGTAGAGGAAGTGAAATGACCGCAACCAAAGAAATACAACCAACAGGCGCATGTTCTGCCTCCTTGTCCTGTCAGCAGACATATTGGAATTAGCAGTTGATGTTGATTTGCTGAGTTTAGTGCCAACCAAAGTTCCTTAATATGTATCTTTGCTGCCATTAACAAAAAACATGTCTGTTCCGGAGATGACCCTATCTGCAATGCACAGCACTTTGAATTCCATACATGAACCTATGGCTACCAATGTAAGGAGGTTGTTGCTGATGTTACATGATACATTTCATCAGCCTTAAAACAATTCAAGTGGTTATATTCTGAATCCTCTGCAGCCTTTGCAAATGGGCTTTTGAAATTCCCATGTACATGGTATTTGCAAAGTCCAGTTGCAAAAGGTGCCTCCGACTTCAGATCATGTATGTCCCTACCTGCACCTCCTTTGTAAGTGTTTGATCAATCATAACCCCCATATTCTTTACTGGCGTTGATGAGTGGGATAGTGGCCTAGCTGGTGGACCAGATGTGATTAGATCACTCCAACATCTGCACATTCACCACAATAATTTCTGTTTTAAAGTAGAGTAATTCTACTCATCCAAAATGAGAGAAGATATTTCGGGGAACGTAGCACCCAATCCATGGGATTTTATGTAATTTTGAACAATAGTTCGGTACCATCTTCACAGTTGTAAAGAAAGACACCCTTTAAGTACAATCATTGATCTCGCCAATCACACTATCTATTAAGAGACCCACTTGGATACCTTCCCACTCTGCACTTGTGGATGTCCAATTATTAAACATGATTAGCAAATAGTATAGGACTACGACCCATCAGCTTAAGTGTTTACTGATCAATCACTCTGCTGTTGCTAATGCTGCGGCCATACATAATTCTCTTAATTCACATGGTACTGATCTTTGTGTTTATCACAGAAACCTGGTTCACTCGTATTCAAGTCATATTTGTAGATATTTTGATTCCTAATTAGTTTGAGATTATGGACAACGATAGGTCAGAGAAAATGGCTTTGTATATTTCATGAAATGTATAACTGTTCAGAAATTGCAATGGATTCCTTGTGATCTTTTAAATATGGTGCTTTGAAATGTCTTGCTCATGGATCTACAGCTTAACATATCTATGAAATTAATCATCCAGCAGGTAACTGTAACTAAAACTGGGAGTTCTTTACATCTCAATGAATGCATTTGATGGAATGTTGAATGTCGAATTAAATGTGCCTTCCTGATTATTTGTTGGGTACCTAAAAATGATATTTGTTGGGGTGATTCAATTTGTTCTCATTTTGGCAGGCTGGCTAAGTTCTGTGAGTCCCATGACTATGTTCAGGGTTGTTGTTTTCCTACTCATGATAAAGGAAATACTCTCGATTGGGTTCTCATTCCCTCTCAACTCGATATTGTTACTCAATACCTGAATGTTGACCTGTCTGATCATTTAATTCACATTCAATCTTGTCCGATTTCAGGGCAAAATTAAGAAGTAGACTACTGAGGAAAGAGATGCCGATCTGATTACTGCCTCAACTTTATGTACTATGCCACATACTCTTTCTTTTTTCTTCCCTGAGCACTCATTCAGTTAATGAGGCTTTTACAAGTGTGAACAGAGCTCTCCTTTCTTCTATGAATACTATTGTTTCTTTCAGGCAAAGTCAGTTACATCAAACAAAAAAATCAGTTCCTTGGTTTTTGAGGATTTTAATCTACAATGCCAATCTCTTCTCACACTAGTATGTATTTGGCTCTCCTCCCCTTCCATTGACAACCTTGGAAAGTCAACATATCCTATGCCTCAGCGTTGCTACTTTTCGAGCATTTCTAAAGCTAAATACACGTATCATAAGTCTGTTATTTAAACTGCTAATAGTCAATGAAAAGATCTTTTTTTCACTTTTATAAGTCACTAAAACACATGTTCTCCTATTCAAACGCACGCATCAAGGTTGCAGTGCCATTGACAGCTTTTTCCTTTTAGGGAAATTCCTAGAAAGAGTTGTTTCAGAACAATTAATTGATTGGTTCACTGAACACAATCTTTAGGGCCCATTTCAATCTGGGTTCCATTCAGGTTGTAGTACTGAGACAGCCTATTGTACACTTTGGGTGATGTATACAGAGTGTTACATGATGCTGGGGCGGGACATCTAATGTTACTTGACATGTCAGCAGGGTTTGTTATGATTGATCATTAAATGCTGCTTACAATCCTCATTGATAGTATGGGTATCCTGGCCTTGCCTGGTTCTGATCATTTTTATCTTCACAAACACAGGTTGTAGTTTTGGGTGAAGAACTCTCTGATTCTTTTTTAACTCATTTTGGGTCATTCTGACACCCATGCCTTTTAACCAATACATGGGACCTCTGAGCTTTTTACTTGACACAAACCACATCTCAATACATCAGTATACAGATAACACTCAAATGCATCTTAGACTATCAGTTGAAAGTGGTGGCTGGCGATTACGCGGTTATCTACAAGAATTGGAAGCATGGATGACTTTCTACATTTTGAAGTTGACTGCTAGCTACAACGGATTTGTATTATTGTTTCACTCACCCTATTCTCCTTTTGTTTCCAAATGTGTGGTAGACTCAAAGATTTTTGGAGCCTCTGCAGAGCTTTCTCTCACTGGCAATTCTCTTGGTTTTATGTTTTGATTCTAAGCGTCTTCTATTCCTCATATGAATATGATTATGAAATCTGCATATTTTCATCTTTTATAATTACGATCTGTGAAACCCTTCCTATCTGATGTCAATGGGAGACCTTTAGAACAATCACTGCTCTTATCAAGATTTGATGTAGGAAACTCACTTTTTATTGGTCATCATCAATCTACTTTGGCACCTCTAAAAGCCATATTACCTGCAGCTACTGCATTAACGTTCAGTGACAACATCTGATGCGAACACGTCTGGCTAGGAAGGTGGATGTTTGCCGTCATCATACTCCTCGTCAATCATATGAATGACAACCTTCTTTGTTGAGCACCAGATAGCCATATTGTTTGGCATTCAGCAACAAAACCAAGCTTTTCTATGGGCCACATTCTGTTTGGTGTGTATAGAGTAGTCATAGCTTAAGGTGACCAAATGGCTGTCCAAATGTGCTCATGGTCCATATGTGAGCATTATTGTCCTGCATCTCCTGTTCTGTCTATGTGTAATTGATGGATGCCAGAAGCCATGCCAACAGAGAAGGTGACCTGCAGCATGTCAGCAGCAGATGAATTGAATGTGGCACACACACATAAGGTGTACCACAGGTACATTGGACATGTTGTATATTTTATGTTATATTAGTTTATACCGCACACCCCAGCTTTGATGTACAAGATGGCTTTGGCATCATTTACAGTAGCCTTAGAGGTGATGAGCGAGATGCACGCAAGCACATTTTGAGTATATCCAAAACATGCATGACCAATTTATAATATCATTGTTTGGAGTCTAATGAAGAACCAACCATGAATCATTCATTTTCTTCTTTTTTTTTTTTAGCAAACACATGTTTCAACCCTCTTGGCGCTTTATCAAGGCCAACTATCTAATAATGATATCAACTTCACAGAAGACGTTTCAATGGAACATGTAAAACCCTTGAGGTCTTGGTTAAGGCAGTGATATGTAATTGAGCTGCCCTAATGTTGATGGTCCCTCTTTGTATATTCATCCAAAAATTAGTTGGTCTCAAGGAGAATTACCACACATGATGAATTCCACTACTGGGAGTGTGGACTCTTCAGTATGGATAAGACGTGTAAGGCTTATCTGATGGTGCTTTTCATCATCTCCTACTTCGAGAATGAATTATACATGAGAATTCCCCTTCAAACCAACTAATTTCATTTGTACATAAATGACACTGCAATGGGACGAGTATCCTAACCGGGACCACCAACATTAGGGAAGCTCAGTTACGGATCACTGCCTTCAGCAAGACCTCACAGGGCTTTACATGTTCAATTGAAATTATTCTGTCAAGTTGACATTGTTATTTTACACTTGGTCTCATTCTATGATTTCCTAGGAGTTAGGTTTAGGACAACAGTCTTTGGTCGCAGCAGGTAACCAAAGCTAAAACCACCCTAAAGAAATATTGTGGCTGCATAGGGCGTTTCCACTTTACCCATAATAGTGGCACTAATAGACCAACCCTACTAATGAATCGGACACAGGCTATTGCCTCATCATTGTATGAGACTGAGCTTTGGGGACATGTGGGAGCGAAGTCCCTGGGCATTGTTGAAAAGATTTATTTCAAAACACTACTCATGTTACCAAGCTCTACACGCAGTGCTAGCACACACATGGAATGTGCCATCCAATGGGTCGAAAATCAAGACAGGTTGAAGCCACTCTTCTACTGGACAAGGATCTGGACCTTGCAAGATTTGTGATGTATCCAAATATGCCTCGGTGCATGTCTTGACCTTGGAGGGGTTCAAGTCCCTTCCATGGTTCAAATTTGTGAAAATAGAACTGTCTAAATTGAACCTGCACCAGTACTGGAGAACACACCGAACGGATGACTAGTGACTCAAGGCGCCAGATTAAATCTGTGGGAGGTGCCCACTCATGTCGTACACTGGAAGAGGAACATATTACTTTTATCACTGGCTTTCAGTATTTGCCACACAGACCCGACTTTGGGTTGGAGCCCTATCTGGATATGATCAGACTGCGCAATGCCCGGTCCTTATTCACACATTTTTGGCTTATTACCCTAATTGTGGCAGCTTTTACGCAGAGCTGTGGAGGGTCAAAGGGCAATACCTGTCTGCTTTGTGGGGTTAGCGAAGAATCCATTGCCATTTCTTGCTCTTTTGTGAGGGATTTAAGGACTATCATGAAAAATACCTACTCCCACCTTTCAGACTGGCTGAAGTCTGCCGTGTCGATGATGCTTAGCCCACTGTAAGGATACTAGCAACCTGACAACGTTATAATTTGCTTCCAAATATATACATACGGCATAGCAAAAAAGATGCAAAATGCATGAGGTAACAATAGTGCTCAAACTGGGTCATAACCTTGCATTGGCTTGATTGTTGTTTCAGTCCGTTGATAAATGCTGCACACAATTTATTTGAACAACTGTATGTTTATGTCAAATTGATCTTATCCTTGAATATTTCACCTTGATTTAAAATAATCCTTTGATAGTTGATCTCTTTTGAATCTCCATTGAATTTATTTTGCTGCTTACTGACTGGGATACTTGACCTTGATAAAGACCTAGGGGGGGTAAAACACGTGTTGAATTGAATGCTTCATGGTTGGCTACTCATTAGAGTTCAAACGATGAGGTTATACATTGGTCATGCAACCAGCAAAACTCCGACACCATTTTTTTAATCTCAGATTTGGTGTAAACCACATTGAGGATGAAGGGTACTGTCTTTTCAAACCCCTGCACATGCAACAGGGTGCAAACATATAATATTGATCGTCGCAATGGTCCCAATGTTATAGTGCCCTGAATTTGTGGTTTCCCGGGATCCAAATCATGACTTACTACTTCAGAGAAGATGTTCTGCGGCATCTCATTCAGCATTCCGACATTGTGATGGAATGCCCCAGTGTTGCAGAAATGACAAACTAACACCACTTTCATGAAAAGAGGAAGGGCTGTCCTAATGTTGATACTGATGTGTATGTTGCCAATTATAAATCATAATTTGAAGTCTATGATGGGTCTGTCGCAGTGATTATGTGTGATGATTTTCTCATTGGGTAGTTTGCTGCGTCCTCCTCTGTGACAAACTTGGTTACTCTCCACGGGTGCTACAAGAGCCTGACTGCATCAAATGGCATGAGTAGGTCACAAAGGTGCAGGCACCATGTACAAACACACTGTGTGTTGTTCAGTGGTATTTGCACGCGATAAACTTCACCTGCCATTTATTTGGCATCACCAAGCAGTGATTAGTTTCACCATTTGGGGTAAGGTCAATACATCTGCCATTTTACTATGCATTTTCTGGCCCTCCTTCAGATCATATTTATGATATGTGCTTAGCAAATACAACATCTGGACACAAGGGATGGTAGAACCCTGTTGTATCCTGTCTTTCTCTGCACCCTGCCCTATGTGCATGGAATGCTGTGAGTGACTGACATGTAATGCAGTGTGAGAGAATGTTATGTTGTGAGTGGTTCTGTGAATGTCAGTTGAGAAGATGGTTGAATGAAAGAGGATGGCAGTAGATGCTCTGTCCCTGTGACTTACCTGATGTGGCCTAATGTATTCCTGTACCCTGTACCTGGAGCTAGAACATGAGCAAAGATGTTTCCTGTTCCTACACTGGTGTCAGTGTCATCTTTCGCCAGGGACCCAACGTAACAATCCCCTTCACTCACTGACACCTGAGAACCAAACATAGATCAAGAACAGAGAAATGGTGTCACATGCGGCCTGAGGAACATCCCCTGGGGGTGTCCTCAGGACGCTGTCCGTATTGTAATCTGTCTAGTTGAATGTGTTCTAAGAACACTCGCGGTGTCCCGAAATGGTTGCAATTACACAAAATGGGGGTGCTCTGAGAACGTTGTTTGTATTGTTCGTTGTCAGGGTGAAAGTGTTTGTATTGTTCGTTGTCAGGGCGAAAGTGTTTTAAGACCATTCCTTTTGTCCGCTAATAGTACAATTTCCTATGGGCGTCAACTGACATTTTGTCCACTAAAGAAACGATAAATCCGGCTGGTGTGCGCCGACATTATGTGATAATCCTATGACTGGCGCTATTGACCTGGCTGACTTGCTTTTGAGACACTAAATCATATCTCCCGCCCCTAAGCCTGATATTATCAAAGCATTCATATTCCCCGCCTCTCTCCGTGACGTTACAGGGTGCTTCATCAAACGCGCCCAGTTCTCTGCAGTCCTAAGTGACTTTACACAGAACCCGGAAGACAACACATATTATGTCACAACACAGCGCACCACAATTCGGAATATGAAACAGCGATTTAAAAGCAAACAGCAAGATTGTAAATTTTGTAAAGTACATTTATTTGACATCAAATGTTTAGAGAATATTCAGCAATTTGCATTTGTCTTTGTTGTCGATCCGCAAAAGTTCATGTTGAGGCACCTTTGCGGTACAGAGGGTGTTAGATCAGCTTACAACTCAGTGCGCCACAATTCGGAATATGAAACTGTGGTTTAAAAGTAAACAGCATGATTGTACATTTGGTAAAGTACGTTTATTTCACATGAAATGTTTAGTGAATATTCAGCGATTTGCTATTGTCTCTGCTGTCGATCAGCAAAAGTTTATTTGGAGCCACGCGTTGTTCCTATGCGGTAGATAGGCTGTTGGTTTATGATAAAAGCAGTAAATGGTCGCTCTGATAATCAGAAGGTTGCTCCAACAACGAGCCATTAGACCACCCTATTGGTTGGTATGTTGTTTGTAGCCGCTAGTACTGCGTAAGGGCATATTGGTCCTTGGCGATTGTCCCATAAAATGGTGAGGGTCATGAAGTTGCATATCTGGACCTGCACCTGGCAGGTCCAGATATGAAGACCCCATCCGCTGGAGTCTGTAAATCGTGACATAGGCAAAATGGGGCCACATACCTGTTTTAAAAAACATAAATTAGTCTCACCAGCCGATCTTCATTAAAAATCATCATTTTATTTATTAGGGCGTGAAACTATTTGCTATCGAAGATAGTGCAACCGAGTATGTTAATAATAAAATAACAATATTTTCCCATTCATATAGCGCTAAGAACCGTGAGGTATCTAAGCCATGCTTATTATTAACCACGGTGTGTGGTGCTCATTTATCGACCACGGAAGGATGAAAGGCTGAGTGTTGCCTTGCCGGGATTCAAACTTGCGTTAGCAAGCTGTGCACGGATGTCAAAGCGAGCTTTGTACTCGCTTTGCCACTTGACAGGGTACAGTGAAGTGGCACAGCGAGTAGAGCACTTGACCGCCTATAGACCGGTTAAATTATTTCTATTAACCCACCCTGTGTCGTCTGCCTTTTTCAGAGCCCTCTAAATGACAGGGGATCAATTCGGCGGCAATAGTGCGCGGTAGAAAACATTATGCCACTTTCAACTAACAAGTTCAACTTGAGCGGTCTTTAATTCTACGCTATTGTAATTATATTTGGTATAAAATAATCTAAAGGGTTACTTACAGTACAATTGCAATTTCCATTGTCTACGAGTGGTGCAGTCCCAAAATACTACTCCGCGTGTGCGAACGATCTTTCACATAGTGATATAATATATAAAAGTGGTTTTGTTTCAGAAATGTCATCTTTATCTTCTCTTACGTTTTAGCAACACTCCTTCAAGAGAAGTCTTTCATCACAATCTCTGTCTGTCAAGGTCAAAACACAGTACAACCTTATAGTCCGCTTCGTGAGCCTCTCCGGGGCCCGAGAAAAAAATGGAAGCAGCTGACCTTCACTGTGAACGAGCGTAAATTCTTACTTTGCAACATTCTGTGTAAAGCCATCTGTAGAAGTTGGTTTTTTCACGCCATGTTTGTATATTGTTTGCGTGATATTAAAAAAAGTTTGTTTAAGGGACGTTATGGTTCTAAGTACAGTCGAAAGACCCCTGAAAATCGCAAGTTATGGTAAGCTATGAAAAATAACTCGCGCCACCACCGTGCACTGCTAAGACTAACACCCAGGACATCAATGATGACATCGCAAATGTCATTGATGAAATCACTGATGACATCACATGTGTATGTACTTTTCATGGAATTTGTGTACTAGGGATTTTTATTATAATGTTGCGAAAAAAGTGTCAAGGATATTGCAATAAATATCATACCGTTATTAGTGCTTTGAACGATGCATTGATATAAATAGCATTGTATTATGGGATTCTATCTAGTATACTGAGCTACTAATGGAGAAACATAGCATTGTGTGCAGAGTACAAGATGAAAGTATAATATTTGTAATGTTAATATGTTGAAAAATGAAATGATAATTGTCCTGAAATGTTCGAAAATTCACAAAATGGTGGTGTTCTGAGGACGTTATTGGTATTGTGTGATTGCTTAGCTGTATGCAATGAGGGAATGGCACAGAGAGTAAAGTGGACGCCGTCCGCGGACACCGCGGCTGTTCGTGGACAGGGCGTGCTACATCCGGGTTTTTCCAGGAAATCCAACATGGAAAGAAGACTGTACGGATCAGCCAATCAGATGTCAAGGTTGTGGATTTGTGTTGAAAGAGACTGTGTGTAGTGAAGATGGCAGAAGTGGAGAAAGTCAGGGTGTTGGTGCTCGGAGATATGTTTTTGCATGGTTTACAACAGTACGCTGAATGCAGGCATGTTGCAAAGAACTTTGGTGTGAAAGGAGTGGAGGTGGTGTGGAGCACTGTGCCTGATTGCAATGTACAGGGAATTGTACAAGTTTGTGAGGATATGGCCACGATGAACAGTCCGCATGTGGTAGTTTTGCACTATGGTGCTTTCCATTTGGGCAACGTCAGTGCCCCTACTTTGTTGGCTGATTTGGAACGCTTGGTTCAAGCCGTAATGAAGATCCTTCCAAATGCGAAATTAATTTTTTCTGGATTACTACCTAGGGCAATATGGGACAATAGTTCAGTTTTTTGTCCTCAGCAAAACATTGCTTGGTGTGTCATCAACCGAGGCATGTGTGCCTTCATGCTTAGAGCTGGTATGTTCTTCTGTAGCAATGAGAATATTGATGCCAGTAATGCTGTTAATTTTAAAGAAGATGGCATTTCTTTATCTTTTACGGGAAATTCCTTTCTATTTTGGAATGTAAGGGTTGCTTTGGAGAAGGTTATGTGAAGATTTTAGGAGTAAAGTAAGAAAAAAAACAAGAAAAAAAATACAAAATAACAGGTGTCTGTCAAGCATCTGTAAAAAAAAAAAAAAGTGTCTTTTCAGAGCCAACTTCAAATAGGAAAAGGGGCACACTATTTAAATTTACATTCACCACGCTCAGATTTTCGATATGTCCGCGGACATGGCGGTAGTCCGCGGAGATGAAAATCACTACGAGGGGGTTAGTATGTTCTATGTTACATGTATATGAAGTCAAGGATATTATGGTTAAGTTGTGCTACTAAAAACCTATGAAATTCAGTGAAAAAACTTTGTTAAAGGGACGTTATGGTTAAGTTGCGCTACTAAAAACCTATGAAATTCAGTAAAACAAACTTTGTTAAAGGGACGTTATGGTTAAGTTGCGCTACTAAAAACCTATGAAATTCAGTGAAAAAACTTTGTTAAAGGGACATTATGGTTCAAAGTAAAACTGAAAAACCCCTGAAATTCGGCAGTTATGGTAACATAAGCAACCATAACTCGCGCCACCGTGCACTGCTACCACTAACACCCAGGACATCAAAGATGACATCACAAATGTCATTGATGACATCACTGATGACATCACATGGCTGGCTCTCCCTTTTTATCCTTTACTGACATATCGAAGCCACATAGTTTTCTTCAGTAACAGTCAGGAAGTAAAAATAATCTACCTTCCCAGTATATGCTCATATTTGTATGCATTATACTCACTCTCCTTTCCTTTGGGTGCAGTCACATCATGTGATACACATACATATGGTAAGTAGCAGCTTTGAAACTGAGCAATAGTTTCTCTGCATAAAGACAATCAGTTACGTTATTAACTCTTTCTGCTACTATTTCTGCTTTTTTGTTTACTTCACTGTCCATGTATATACTCATATTTGTATGTGTTGTTGTATCTTTGTGTTTTGTCTGTAATAATTATGTATTAAGTGGGTTTTATTATCTACTTATTACATGTTTCACAGTACGCAAAACTCTAATAAGAAAGCAGTTATCATTTCAGTATTCAACATGGCAAGATTATGAATATGGCACCTTCATCATGTATGCTGCACACACTGCCTATGTTTCTGCATGAGTAGCTTAGTATACTGGATAGAACTTCATAATAGAATGCTATTTATATCAATGCATTGCTTAATGCACTAATTAGCTCATGATATTTATCCCAATGATCCTTGACAGTTTTTGGTCAACTTTATAAGAATCCCTCCTACAGAGTTTTCATGAAAAGTAAATGCACATGTCATATCATCAGTGATGTCATCAATGACATTTGTGATGTCGTCTTTGATGTCCTGGGTGTTAGTGTTAGCAGTGCACGGTGGCGCGAGTTATGGTTGCTTATGTTACCATAACTGCCGAATTTCAGGGGTTTTTCGGTTTTGCTTGGAACCATAACGTCCCTTTAACAAAGTTTTTTCACTGAATATATATATATATAGTGAACACTCAGCGTGTCCAATTTTGCCAATATGTCTTATTGCATGAAACGGAATACTCTTATTGAAGAAATCTTTTTATATCGCGATTAATGTCTTATAGGACATCCCCCCATCTTTGAAGTTCAGTGATCTTTTACAGTCTATGTGGGGGTTTCCACAGTGCCTGCTCTGACACTGGGTTAGCGTTTGGTATGGACATAAGCACGCAAGTGCCTGCAATGTGAAGCCACTGGTTCTTCACTGCCGACGTTTTCTTTGCATACCTATTTGTAATATGGGGATATTGTAAGAACATGCAGTATTTAAAATACTGCCTTATCTTACCTTTAATATCAAATTTGTAATGAGGCCATACAAGCATGTGATGAGTAATGGCAGGGATGTGAATTCGAGGTGGCAGGTTCCCAAATACTAGCACAAATGAAAGCAGCACAGAGAAAGCACTCATTTCATTTGCACTAATTTAAGACATCCTCAGGTCACATTATTCTTAAAGTTGACCTGCACAGCAAAGATGCACTGTCCAGCCCTCCTGCATACATTGTTTTCCAGTGGCATCTGGTGAATTTCTTAGCTGGTGGGGCATAAATGTGTGTGCCTAATTTATTCTTTTTTTTTTAAATTAAATATTTTATTGGTTTTACAAAACCTTTAACATTATTTCATCATATTAAAAAAGGAACCCTAGAACAAAATAAAAAACCAAACATAAACATATACAATTGCACATATATTATTTTGTTCAATTCCTTCTTCATCATTAACGCTCTGTCAATAAATTTCAGAACTGAAATTATTAGACCTGGCTTTTCTCCAATTATCACCCAATCCAACCACTCGCTTGGACTCAATGTACTTTCACCCATAAAATATTCTCCTAAATAAATGTGTCTAATCTCTTTTAGTGAGTCGCAAACTGTTACCAAATGGCTTAGTGTCTCCACCATATCTTTCCTCTTACAAAAAGTGCATGCCTCATCTTCAATCCCTGTCATCTGCTGTGCCCATAAAACTTCTCCCATTGGCAAGTAATTGAGCCTACACCTAAGCAGCATGTTGCGATAATACTGTGATGGGAATTTCAGCAGGTAGCTTGGCAGGGAGTTCATGCCCTTTCTTTCTAGTGATCTTGATCAGCTCAGTTTCACTCACTCACAATTCTCCAACGTATGTATCCAATCCCTGTCCTGCAATTTTTGCTTAACTTTGATCGGATTGGCTTCTAAAGCTTCTGGACTGGTATTGTTATGTTGCAGAATATTTTCAATCTTTGCATACCACTGGATCAAATGTCTGTCAGGTTTATTTTCGGTTGAATTAAAGATTGCAAAATGGGCAATATCTTTTGCATACCCGCACTTTCTACAGAAGGCCACTGATTTCCATAGAACTAAAGGTTCTAGTGATTGTAACTTTAATTCTTGTCTGATGACACATACTGGTACTGCATTCGGGATTTGCAGCAATGTGCGCCAAAATTGGCCCTCTAATTTCTCCCATTAATGCGTATTAGTATGTGCCTAATTGTCTAAAATCGACTGAGCACAACGAGAAGGCTGAAAAAACCAGAGAGTTCAAGGGGTTCTCCCCCTCGAGACCATTTTTAAAATAATGGGTTAAAATGGTGCATTTTACAGCACTTTCTGTGAAAAAGTTGATAAAAAGCCACACAGTTTGCACCCAGTTTTGTGTGGTAGCACATGAAAAACCCAAACGATGAAAGTTGTCAACAGTGCCTAGAACCATTTCCCAATGCAGTTTCATTATGACCTTGTCCACACCATACCTGTATACAACATATTTCATGATGAATGTAACCCATACATGTCCATGCATGCTGCACGAAAATGTTAGTATTGCCAAATAAGGACTCCCAGCCAGTAAAACATGTGATGCCACAGAAAGAAACTATATCTAACTGGTTAGACTGGCCTATGTTGCATGTATGACAGTTACAACACTTCTCACGTTTACTTTAAACTTGATGCATTGTTTAGATGCACAGTAATTGTTCATCAAGGGTAACACAAAGTCAAGTTTTATTATGTGGGTAGACTGGCCTACATTCAATATAGTACAGCCTAGCCAAGCAACAACCAGAGAGGTCAACTGACCCATGACTCACATGTTTGACTCACACAAAACAACAAACTCTCAAGGCTGCAAACATGTCAGAAAACCTGAAGTCAGGGCATGCTGAGAAAAACAGTCATCACTTACTAAGGTGGTGACTGTTTTACTAACATCATACATGCAAAGTGAGCCTTTCATCCACAGGAAATGGCTTTACTGGGGACTGATTCTGCTAGTGACAGAGCTTTGACCTCCTGTGATCTCCTAAAGATGGCAGATGCCGCCGCCCAGAAGTGTGTAGCCTTGCTGTCTGCAGAACAACAATTTAAGCACGTTTGTGTCAGGCCCAACCGTATTGGTGGTTGTGTGCCGAACAAAAATGCTACATTATGAAAGCAAATCATGCACTGATATGCAAGTGTTTACAACTGGGTTATTTATTAGTCCAGATCATTTTGTTTGCCCTATCAATAAGCTTTTTCATTATTTATTTTTTTATTTTTGTATCATGCGATTCAGTTAACAGTTACCTTTTTGCACAGTATTAAATCCATAAAAAGAACGAAATTCATCAACTATGATAAAACAGCACATCTAATACACTTCACCCATCATCAAACATTCATATATTTCATAATCCCAAGGATATTAAGACCATAATAAAAAACAAACAAATAGCATAAAAAGGTTTGAACATTACATCATTATAGTGGGATAATTCTGAATAGAATTAATTAAAATTATCCATTTCCTCGCAGGATTCTCATCTCTATGTTAAGCACCTAAATACTCTTACAGAGCTATTCTCTATTATCCTGGGCAGCATTAATACCTAAGACATCACCATTAACTTTCTCTGATTCAGTCGTATTCACTGCATAATTCCACACATTACATGCAGCTCGTACCAGAGAACACGTTGTCATTTGTAAATAGAGCTCCACAAATACAATTGAATTCTGCTTGTGCCTAATCTACCCATTGCACCATCACATTTTACATAAATATTACACAAAGACAGCTAGCCAATGTGGAGATATTGCATTGTTTCCAATTGGGATCTGAACAGCTTACATACTTTCTGTCCCTCTCAATCAGGGAAGGCAAGAGGTTAAAATGAAGTTTCAAACTGAAATATCTCATAATTGGATTATCCCTTAATATCAAATATGGAAATGGATAGAAATACAGGAATTTCTGCTTAATGTAGCACTGGAATGTATTGTGTTCCCCTGGAGGTGTTCTAAATTTGCAATACAGCCCCATTCATGGACTTTTCTCATGAGCTTATTCTTGAATAAAGTCTGATGCTGAGAATAGTCCATGGGTAGACCGATCTTTCTGTTGAGTGCCTCTGTTACGAGCTGCCAAGCTCTCATTTGTTGGCACACAGCAGACTGCTTATCCCATAAGGTATTATCCCTGCTATATTGAGTGTCTCCAATGTCATTACGTATCTTATATAGCAACATACTTCTCCTGTTGTTTAAAGTTGTTTCCAGTGAAACCAGACTTAATTCCAGACAAATGGCCTCAAGTGGGATACATTGGGAAAGCCCCAATGAAAGACACGATATACATCCTTCTTTGGTCTTAAGCCATTTCATTTCTCTATCCCCAAGGATTTCTAATGCATATATGATACTAGGTACAATGCTAGTGCAGTAAACCTGTATTAGGCCTTCTATGGAGGATCCAGCACTAGACGCAGTGAGTTTTCTTACCATCCTGAATTTACAAAGAGCTTTATTCTTAATGAATACCCTATTTGCTTGGATTAAGCAGGTCGGGGTGATAACAACAGACAGATAAACATAGACCCTAACTCTCCCTACTGGTTCGCCATTCAATTTACAAACAAAATTACTGGGCTTTCTACTACAACCTATCTCCATGATCATAGTCTTTTCTTTATTCATCTCCAACCCATTATATCCATTAGGAGTACAAGACAGTCAAAGTACTTTGCAGCCCGATTGGTTCCCTATCAAACAATATGGTGTCATGGGTGTACATCAACCAGTTTATCCGACTATTACGTATCTTTGGCAGAAAGAACCAGTAGGAATCTTATGCAGTGCCCAGGTCGGCCACATCAAGATTAAATAATGCTGGCCCGATGACACAGCCTTGTGTTAGGCCATTTTGTTTCTCAATGCTGTCTGTGATCATACAATCCTGACTTATTCTTACAGCTGTCAATGTCTCCATATGAAAGAGTTTAATTTGGAACAAAAGATTGTATTCAATTCCCCAATCTTTTTGTTTTAACCAGATTCTGCCCTTACCAACACTATCAAAAGTTTTTGAGAAATCAACATAAACTACATATAACTTTCTATCTTTGTAAACCAGCGTCTGCCAGATTAAATCATTCAGAGCTCAAATGTCCCCATATTTTTGTCCGGAAAACCTGATTGGTGTAAGACAGCAAATTCATCTGCTCTTCCCGAGATTTTAATCTATCCAGTAGAAGGGTAAAAAATAGTTTTCCCGGAGCATCTAGCATAGCTAGCAACCTATGATTGGTAGTTATGCCCCGGTCACCCTTCTTATGTACTGGTATTAAAATCAAATTTGTTTGGCATGACCATCTGGCCCAGGGACCCTTGATACATTCAGTCTCTTAATCACATTCTCAACTTCCCCTTCAGTGAATACCACTCTATTCCCATGAAAAGTAAAGATTAACGGGGTAGTTCTTACCCTGTTAAGTTTGTTTCCATAAAGCTCCTTATATAGCTCTCGCATTCATCTTTGCCAATTGGATTTATCAAGGCATGATCCGTTAAATCCATTATTTCTCTTACTTCATGCCAGAACTTCTTTGAGTCGTTCTTTCTGAGCAAGCAAAATAATAATCACCATCTTGCCATCTTACAGGAGGCCTTATGCCTCCTTAACCAATTTCTATATCTAGTTTTGACATTAATTACAATTTCATGGCACTTTATGTGGATAATAAAGCCTTTACTTCCCATCTTTATCAGCTTCCTTATCCTTCTTAATTTATTATTTGTATCCCTAACTATTTTTACATTGTATCCTTTATGCACATGTACTTTCTCCTTTTCCTTGATTGACCTTGTACGCACATCAAATCTATTAGCATACACTGCTATTAACAAGGCCGTCTCCTCAATCTCCAATTGAGGGACTTTCAAATCTACTTTGTCAAATGATATGCAATTATTTTGTGCTGTGACATTCTTGCCCCCCCAAATAATTAATTTTTTTTCCCCATTATTTACAATGATCCAAACCCTCTTAGTACCAAGCAAACTGGGGAGTCGTATGAGACACATTTTGTGGTCACTATATAGAGAATTTCTTAGGGTAAATTGAGTGGTATTGTAGTTGCTATCATGACTCAAGAAAGCGTAGTCAATCCAAATTCTGTTCTTCCCATTAGTCCATGTATATGGATAACCCATTAATTCCTGATTCATTGGTACCAGGATGTGGAAACCCATCGTTGCCATGAAATGCATGCGTTTGGATCCCCGATTGTTTTAGAATATTTCTACAATTACATTTTCATGTAAGGCAAGGGTGTCCAATCCCTGCTGTACCTTACTATAATTGGCATTAAAGTCATAACTCTAGCAAGCGGATAATGCACCACCCACTCTGATATCAACTGGTGAAGTGTGTTCAGAACAGTCAGTGCCTATTTACCCTGAGGTGGGTTATATGTGCGAATCAAAAAAGTGCAATTAGCCTCCTTAGCCTCTTGTTCCAAAAAACACACAACAACAATGTTTTCACTAGTTCTCTCTACTTCTATCTGTGATGACATTATCTCACTGCGTATGCCAATCACTATGCCCCCATTTTGCCTACCCAGCAATCTCTTTCTAGCCAAGCAATTATAGCAAACATACCCATCCACACTGATATTTTTAAGTTACCACATTTTCTGGAGAAGGAAAATATGATTTTCAAGGAGTTCAAAAAGTACCAAAGTATTATAAAGAACGCAGGAGTGACCTCTAGAGTTCCAACTGAGGAGAGAACATTACTTAAGGTTGTCCCTATTTTAATGTTTACCCACAACACCTGTTTTATGGGATTACCCAAACCCAGTTCCCTCTTGGTGGAACTGTAGGGTCGGAACTCCCCACCAACGCATCTTGGTTAGGCAACTTTGTTCTTTCTCTTTCTAGATAAACTTTTCCAATTAAAATAAACATCCAATGCACAAAAAGTTAGATACAAAAGGCATAAGAAAATTAGCCATGTTAGAGTTTTGGAAATTAATACAAGCCCAGTTTGTGTCCCATTCATATTCAGGTACTTCATCTACAGATATGTCCTTTGTGGTTTGTTTGTTTGTTTGTTTTGTTGTTTGTTTATTATTTATAATGCGCATCATACCCGGCGGTAACAAGGCCCAGCAGTTACAGGTATATGCAAAGCTTGGTTGCACAAAATTATACAGGATACATATAAGTAAAAAAAGTTATATACAGAGAAGGCATATTTACAAGCATGGTGTGCAGTAGGAGAGTATATGGACACGGTGATATATATACAAAATAGAGTCTCGAGGAGAGTTATAACACGCTGTTATGGTCATAACTGTAAGGCAAAGTGGTTAGGAGCGCTGGATGTTGGATTTTAGCCATATGATGGTGTTGGCTCTAAACTTGTGGTAAGTCTGGTCTGCTCTAAGGCTGGAAGGCAAGGTGTTCCATAATTTGGACGCTTTCACCGGGAAGCTGTTACCTCCAATTGTGGACCGTTTGAAACTAGGTATAACAAGATGATCTTTATTGACAAGTCTTACTGGTCTAGTGGAGGTTTGCTTGTGAAATCTCTCAGCCAGGTAAATGGGTGCGTCATTGTTGAGGGATTTGTATGTCAGCGATAAAGTTTTTAGGGTGACTTTGTCATGGGTTGGGAGCCAGTTATTCTGTCGGCTAGTCTCGGAGATATGGTCTCTTCTAGAGATGCCTAGGGCTGCTCGAAGGGCATTGTTTTGTAGGATTTGGATTCTTTTAATGATGGCTTTGGATGATCATAGGTAGAGGGCATTACAGTAGTCCATGCGTGACAGGATGAGGGCTCTGGCTAGGGTAATACAGCTGCTTTCAGAGAGGAATGGCTTGCCAGTGTGAATCAGTTTGCAAGTGTAGGCTGTGGAAGATGCTAAGGAGTTCACCTATTTAGTGAATGAGAGGTGAGAGTCGAGGTAGAAACCAAGTATTTTTACCTCATGCTCTACTTTTATGGTATTGCCATCAATTATAAATGAAGAGTATTTGGGGCGTAGTTTTTTTAAGTTAGGCTTGGTGTCCAGGATAATGAGTTTGGTTTTTATCATCATTCAGGCATAGATCGTGTGTGGCCATCCATGCCTGGATGATGATATACACTCTATTCACCAAGGCCAAATCCTTTTCATAATCCCCAGAAAGCGGGAGGAGGATCTGGGTATCATCTGCATAATTAGTGTAGGTGATACCAAGATGATCCAGATCATCGAAGAGGGGCTTAGTGAAAATGTTGTAGAGTGTAGGCGAGACACATGATCCCTGGGGCACACCGCAAGTAATGGGTATGGGGTCTGCGGCAGCTAGCGGCGAGAAGACCAGCATTGGTCTGCCATTTAAAAAGGATCTGATCCAAGTAACTGCTTCCTCAGAGAAGTGTGCTGCAGTATTTAGATGGTTGCAGAGGATAGTGTGGTCGACTAAATCGAAGGCAGCTGAGACATCTAGGAGGAGGAGTAGTGCTGACTTCCCACTGTCTTTGAGCTCGTCGATTTGGGTTTTCAAATCGATGAGGACAGTTTCTGTGCCGTGCTGGGGATGGAAGCCTGATTGCCTGGCTCCTAACAGATGCTGTTGTTCCAGATGTTTTTGAATTTGAGTGTATGCTACCTTATCCAAGATTTTTAGAAGGAAGGGCACAGTAGTAATAGGTCTATAATTAGTGGGTGTGGATGGGTCGAGGGTAGGTTTTTTTGTGAGTGGGAGTACCCATGATTGTTTAAGGTTAGTGGGAATGATGCCCATCGTGAAGGACGCATTAATGAGTTTGGTGATGAATGGAGATAGATCACGGGCAGCATTCTTGATAAGCTGCGCAGGGCATAGGTCTCCCTGACAATTTGTTTAAGGGATAGACTGATTCTTTCCATTTCAAGGATGGAGACATTGGTGAAACTGAATCGCGTAGATTCGTCTCTGCTATCCTTATCAGTGGTGCTGGGGGCAGTGGGATCATTTAAGCCAGTTCTTTTGCATGAACATTTATTTTGTAGAGTGGCTATTTTATTGGCTAGGGTGAATTTCATATCCTCACACCATTTTTTATCTTTCGTGCAGGTGTCGGGTGGTGCTATTGGAGTCTCTATTTCTTTAAGAATGGTGAACAGTTCCTTTATGTTAGATTTGGCATTGGATATGCGTGAGTCAAAGGATGTTCGTTTTGGTAGGCACATTTCTTTTTTGTATAGGGAGGAAATGTTAGTAAGTTTGAGTTTATTGGCTTCAGAGGGATGTTTGAGCCAAGTAGCTTCGCAATTTCTTTTCTGTTGTCTTACATTTTTTAAGAGAGGTATGTACCAATTGGTCAGATGGGTTTTCTGCTTACTTGGTCTTAGTTTCGCGGGTGCAATCTAATCCAAGGAAGTGGTCATGATTTTATTAAATTCTTCGACCAATCTCTCAGGGTCAGTGTTGTCGTAGAGAGAATTGAGAGTGGGGAGTAGCATCGGGATGAGTTTATCCACGGTAATGCTCTTTTTATTTCTTGTTAGTGTAGGTGGAGCCCTGACGGCCGTGGTCGATGGAGGTTTATTGGTGGAGAGCAGGAAGGATACGAGGTGATGGTCCATCCAGGCTAATGGAGAGATGGATACGATATTGGCCTGGCAGTTGTGGTCTGTAACCCAGTCAAGGATTCTGCTTTCTCATGGGTGGCAGTGGCGCTTCTTTGAGTAAATTCAAGTTCTGATAGAGTGTTAGCTGTGGTTATAGCAAGTTGGTCTGATTGGTCATTAAAGCCCATATTCAGGTCTCCAAGAAGGAGTACTTGTGAGGAGCTTTTGAGGTTATTAGTTAGGATGGAATTAATGTCATCCACGAAGGACCCAGGAGGGCCTGGCGGGCGGTATATCAAATGGATGTTTAATGTTTGGGCATTAGTTATAGGAACTTTGACTGATAGTGATTTGCACGACTGGAGGTCAATCTGGGTAGCAGGTCTCATGGCGAGACCGCATTTGTAGATAAAAGCGATACCTCCTCCTCTAGCATTGGGTCTGTCATGTCTCATGATGGAGTACCCCTCGGGGACTGCTAGCATGATCATAGGGCCTGCAGCAGGGTGTAGCCATGTTTCTGTAATGGAAAGAAAGTCTAGATCCTCTTTCAGGATCAGATTGGCAACTTCTGTAGCATGTGCTACCAGTGATCTAGAGTTTATTAATGTGCCTTTTATCTGGGGACTCAAAGATGTTGGTATGGTAGGCAGGGGGGTAAGTGGGGTTTTAGGTTTGCTGTACTTAGTTGAGCTTATTTTAGAAGGCTTGGAGCCACAATGGGGGACAGAGGGCATGCTAGGGGTCCTAGAATTAGGGGATATGTTTACTGATCTCGTGAGAGGCTCGAATATTTTGGCTAGTCTCTCTCTCAGACGTAGATTTCTATCTGTGGTTGGGCATGGCTTGCATGGGAGGTAGTTTAAGGCATCTGCCATGTCCTGGAGAGACGTGGTAGACGGATTAGGTAGGGTGGTAGATGTCACGGCTGGCAGTGTCCTGTGGGCAGGGGTAGTAGGTGCCATGACGTAGAATGTGGTGCTCAGAACAAGGATTGTTGTGTGAAGAGTCTGGTTGGAGACTAGTGGGGGCATGCTGATGCTAATGTAGTGAAGGATTGGTAGTGTGCCTAAGGCTAGAGAGCAGTGTAGGTAGGGCACAATACAGTATGCACAAGCAATACAACACCTAGATTCAAGATTTGCAGTTGAGGCTGAAAGGCAGTATATATGCAGCAAATTGCAATGTGTGCAATCAAAGGGACACCTAGATTCAGAATATATGGTGCGGTCTGTGGATCAATGAAAATTCTGCAGTAGGCATTAGGCAAAATTAATGGAACACCTAAATCCAAATTATACAGTTCAGGCTAAAGAGCAGTGTAGATAGGGCAGAATACAGTATGCACAAGCAATAGAACACCTAGATTCAGAATTGGCAGTCAAGGCTGAAAGGAAGTATATATGCGGCAAAATGCAATGTGTGCAATCAAACGGGCACCTAGATTCAGGATATATAGTGCAGGCTGTGGATCAATGAAGATATGGCAGTATGCATTAAGCAAAATTAATGGAGCACCTAAATCCAGATTACAGGCTTAGAGAACAGTGTAAATGGGGCAGATTACACACAAGCAGCAAACATCACATTTAAATTTGGATTGTGCATAGGCTGCAAAAATTACAGATTGTCACAGTAATTGGTGGGCATGGCAAATATGAATAGAGTATGGAAGTTCTGTGTTGAATGGTTCTATTAGTTCCGGGTGCCTGGTTATATTGTAAGTGCAGAGTCAGAAAGTTTAGGCAATAGTAGGTTACTCACAGTCTCAAGGCGCACAGGCAGGGGGTCTGGCCCTGGACTCTGGTCAGCTCTGGACAGTATCAGGACAGTTGTTGGCCTTGCCCTCAGGGTCTTTCCAGGAAGGGCTGGCTCACGTATCCTGGCGTCGGGTTGGCTAGTATGTAGGCAGTGGAGCCCAATCAGCACTCAGCTAGATGGGGAAATGAGGTGGATCAGGTGAAACAAGCATCACGGGCTGCCATCTTGGACTAGGTAGTGCCTCTTGTGCTGCAATGGCATCGTGGAGGGAAGGGGTGGATAAAAGGGCCGGCGTGTCTTTTTCCGACATGGTTGCAGATTCAACAGATGCACAATAAAGTTGCTGGAAATGCCGTGGGGTTACTGCGCCAAGTGCGCTAAGAGTAGGCCGTTTAGATTTTCACACAGGAATTAGGTAGCATTTGTCTGCATACCTCTGGGATGGCCTGGATTTCGGTAGCTGCTAGGACCTATTGCTCCTGCAGTAGTCAGGAGCTCCTGCACGAGTAGGCTTCGAGGTTGTGATGAGGTACACGAGATGTCTGGCGTCACAGTTGGTAAGGCTTACCTCGATGTTCTGAGGCTTTGGTACAGAACAACGGCGCACCCAGTGGGTAAACAGGAGGCAAACAGGGCCTTTTCCCTGGCCTTCACCCGCAGCCGGCTTCGACCTGCTGGTGCTGCGGATTGGATAATGTGCAAGGTGGTTGCTTAGCAACCAAATGCTGCCTCGCTCTGAGGCCGCTTTGCGACGGCTATTTTGGATCGGGTGGCGGGAAGAAACAAGAAAGCAAACGTCGGATGGGGCTTATCCTGACCCAAAGGAAGCTGTTGAAATTCAGAATCGCCAAGTTGGACTGGCCAGGGCCACTGGTGAATGTAAATATAAATATTCAGGCATCAAAGCAGCATTGCGGACGTGAAGGAGCTATCAGTCCTTGCAGCTCGAGTCAGCTGCTACATCCACAAGGGTGAATCCACGAGGGAGGCGAGCTCCTGCCCTCTCACCTCGCTGGTCGTGGGGGAGTGATGACTTGCAAATGAGGCAGGATATCCAATAGAAGTAATACCTCTTGTATATTAAAAAAAGTGATTTTGGGTGTTGCAAACATGTCAGTGATAGTTATTGTATTCCTATTCACATCCATATTCATATGTCCCTGTGGACACTCCTCCTAGGGTTACAAGATGCCACTTTCTTGTCCTAGGTTTGATTAACGTCACTTTCAGGGATTTCCCCTATAGATTTACACCACAAGTAGACAATAGCTACCTCATTGTCTTCATCCAGTGCTGCATCTGTCTCAAAAGGATTCCAGTCCTCAGAAACTGACATAAGTGATGCTTGGGTGTTTACATCATTTTTATTGGTTCTCCTCTGTTGCACCCATCCATCCAAAGTGTCTGCTGCCTTTATCTACTTGGTTTGCTTCTGTTGAGGCCCTTTCTTCTCAGTGTCCGTTACTTTGTTTACCTCAATAGCTTCCTCAGAACATACTCATTTGTAAGCTTCAGATACAACCTCTGAAAATGCACATGCATTGTTCTTGCGTTTTACCAGCTCTGCCATTTCATTGGTTAGTTTTACTTACTTATTTTCCTTTTGTTTTCTTATTTTTCCTTTCCTCTCCTACGTCTTGGGTGAGAGGATTCTGTTAGAATTGATTCAGAGTTCTCCTCCACAACATGCTCTGCAATCGGGGAAGCTAAAGGTTCTTCAATTGAAGTTTCCACACTATTTTCAACTATTATTCATTGCGACAGTTCACTCTGCTGCTCCAGTGCACAAATAATGCTCCCTTCACCATCCCCAACATTCTCTATAATTGAGATCTCTCCTTCTACCACCACAGGAGAAAATCTCACTTGACTTTGTGCAGGTTGTCGATCTTCATTCCCACAAAAGTTGAAAAAAGCAATTCAAAAAGGGTTCTTAATCATTCTAAACAATGAACACACAATGCCTTTGCCCCTTGTACATTTTAGAGAATAATTTCAAAATTGCTTTGAGGAGTGATCGCAGGTCATCTTGCGGCATCTCAATTACATACCTCGTAGGCCTCACAGTATTATCCGTAAGGTCCGAGCATCTCATGCGCCTTAGTGGGCACCAGATAACAAATGGCAATGCTATTTTGGTCATGTGCACCAATCATGGTCTCTGATGAGCAAGTAGGAATCATTGTAACGTCTGCTTAATTGAGGTCTGCCCCTGTTAGTTTACCAGCAATGAGTTGTTATTATCAATCCAAGGAGGAATTTGCAGCGCACCATCAGGTAAGGAGGTGAAATACCCTTACTCAGCGGTGTTATTTTATTTATATATTTTATTTATTTATAAATATACAATGCAACGATAGCCCACAGGCATCAGCACACAACAAAAACACAAAAGTACAACAAAAGGATGGGACTGTGATAATCTGTAGGAATTTCAAGTGTCACTGGAAGGCAAACCTAGTGGGCATCATAATTTCCTGAAAAGATTTGTTTTCAGAATTTTTCGGAAATGCTTCAGGTTTGACAAGGATTTAACAGTAAGAGGTAAAGAGATCCAAAAAAAGCATGCAATGGCAGGGAAAGATCTACCGAGACCCCTGGATCTTGCAAACTTAATTCACTGTAGCTGAGCTACGGTGGAAGATCATACATTTCTTGTAGGCTGATAGGAAGAGCCAGGGTTTTAAGATATTCAGGGGCTTTGCTGTAGAGGGAGTCTTGCACTAGTCATGCACTAAGGTTCCTATTCTGAACTGGATTCGCACCTGCACTGGCAGCCAATGAAGATCTTTCCTGAAATTGGAAATATGGGATCTTCTGGGGACGTGAACCGCGTCATTCTGAATAGTCTGACAAGCCTGTATGTTGGATTTCGAAGCTCCACATAGCAGGCTGTTACAATAGCCCAAACTGAATAAAAGTGTGGCTAGGGCTATAGTCACAGAGTTTTTTTCACTTAGATATGGGCGAATGTGCCAGAGAATTATAAGATAGTCATTAGAAATCCGACAAAGATAGTGCACTTGAGCATCAGAATTAAGAGAGGCCTCGAGGTAAACCCTTAAAGTTCTGATTTTCATGTGGGTCACAATTTTATTATCTTACAGCAGGAAGTTGTCATATGATGGATCGAGTTTGGAACGAGCCTGAGGGGAGCCGAATATGAAGAGCTTGCTTTTGTTGCCGTTAAGACACAACCAATTCTTGGCCATCTAGCCCTCAATGGAATCATAGATGTGGTTCAGTGTCAAGGAATCCTGGGCATGATCCCCACTCAGCTCAATGACCAACTGTGTATCATTGGCATAGCTGGTAAAAAAAAAATCCTAGGTCTTCCAAAAGTGAGCAAAACAAGTGCAAATAAAGATTGAAAAGCAATGGTGAAATGGTGAAGCACCATGCTCTCTTTTTCTGACAGTGGCCTCTGCTATTATTCTGCGCTCCTCCTCCTCCCTCAGAATCTTCTGTATCTTCAAACATTTTCCAGAGTTCTAATATTTCTCTTCTCTTTTGCAACTGGTTACCCTTGTATTTGGCTGTTAAAAATATGGAAATGTGTTCCAGAATACTCTTATTATGGGAGCCCTGCTCTGACTACAAGCAGGGCATCCCCCCTGCTCTTGTCTCCACCACCCATTGCTTGTAATGTGTCTTGATTCTGTCACAAAATAGTGGCAGGGTATTATAATATGCTATGGGTGTTTCTTTTTACATTATAATGATCCTTGCACCTTACTGCCCTTATGCCTCTGTTAAAGCGATGTGCACGCTGCCTGTTAAAAAAGGTAGTCCGTCATCTCCTACTCCCCATCAAAAAATCCCAAAATACCCCCAAACCCTTTTTCTTCCCACACGCCCACTCACGTATGCCACATACTCAAACCACACTACTACTTATACAATGCACCTCCTAGGGAATACACGCTACATAATAAAAGCACAAACAAAACACACTAAAATAAGCTAAAATGAGAACAGCTAATATACCCGAGGCCACTAATTATGTGGTACTCCTAGTTGTTTCCATTTTTCTTCCGTTACACAATATAAGTTGTGCCACCTTCTCCCCTCACTCAGGAAGGCTTCCTAACATTCCGTTTTTCTTAATATTCTCCTTAAAAAAATTCAATAATAATAAAAACTACCTTCACACTTTTTCATATACCTGTCCCCTACTTTTTATTACTTACAAGGGTATACTCGCATGCGCATGTTCACCTGAACTCCTCCATCACAGGGTCCCAATAATACCAACATGCACTCTCCTTCGAGCCACTCCCGGCTCCAAAGAGCAGAGAGGAATTCTGCAAAGACGGCTCCCGTAAAACCACTCAATAATAGGCATTTTTCAGGACTCGTCACTTTAGCTGGGTACTGCTGCGCCAGGGTATCAGCCCAGAGGCGTCTGCGGGCTCGGGGTGCTGGGATCACCTTGGGTGACCAATTGAAGGCACACCCCTAAATGTTCACACCAAAAAAAATACAGCCCACTGGGGGGAAATGCCCAAGAAACTCTTGCAAGGATAGCAAGTGTTTATTTCTACAAAAATAGGTGATCAGCAAAGAACTCTGCTGCCATGGAACGTTCTGCCAAAAAGTGTACAAGCAGAATCTCATAAGGAGACATATTATAGATTCAATCATCATCTCGAAGTAGAAAGCTGCGTGGCTGGTTGATGCAACCCTATACAGAGGCAGCCTGCTCCATAGGGGATGCCAGGTCATTGGCCCCAGCCCAGTCCATCCATCTCCATGCCATGGGTTCTTCTGGGCTCATCGTCTCCCGGGAACCAAGGCCGAAGGAGCAATTAGCTACTTTGATGAACAATACTACTCTATCATTATACAGTGCACCTGGCAGGCTCAGGGACTGGCACAGGGTAAGCCTCAAGGTCAAACCGACCCACACATCCTTCACCCACTCCAGATCACGTCATCCATACCCAAGGCTTCCACCCTTGCTTTTGAACTATAATTTATCCCTCCCTGTACCTTGCACTACAAACCATGTCAATATGAAATAAGGGCAGGGTGACCATACTCGCATATCTTTATTGTTGATTGGTTTATGGTTGGTGGTCTGGAGTCAACTGGTATCTTGTAATTCAGGGGTCTTGGGACTGGGACAGTTGTAGAGGCTATAACGCATAGCTAGCTGGGGGTCAGAGGCCTGATTCGGCCTGTTTGTGATAACACATACACCAAGGCACCCAGTTCTGTCTTGTGTCCTTGCAGGACGCATTCCTTTTGTAACAAGCATATTGGTAACAATTTAAAAACAAAGATTTTTGTGGAAGTCTGAGCCATGGGCTGCTCTCATCAGCGCTTGGGCCTATCCAAATTTCCCCTTTAGGCTCGTGGCCTGTGTTAAAAACACACTAAATACCGCATGGCCATGCAGGCCCTGTGCTATGATTATGGCTACAAAAAATGGTGTTTGCTTATATATGGTTACTATGTCTAATTTGTATACAATGTTATGACCGTGTGGGGACTTTCAGGACACCCTCCTCCCTCCTTATCTATTACAGTTTTTTCAATGGGGATCACCTCACCTTAAAGCACCTAGGGGGGTGTGATGGGCTCACTCCTTTCCCAACAGTCGTTATGGTCAGTTGGCCTGAGACAGGCAGGCAGATGACCAAGCTCAGTACAGACACCTCAGGCGAAAGTAGTGGAGGTACAGCAAAGCTTCCCAGTAAGGCAAAACAAAACAGCAGCAATAGCCACAATGACAGACAGCACCAACAGTGCAAGTCGGTATAACTGTTATACAATATTTTGGTTATACTCACTATTTTCATAATACTGCATCAATATATAAAGTGCTTCTCACTCGCAACCTCCATGAGACCTCTGTGCTGCCATAATTTGACTCAGTTACCCGCCGCCTGAACCAACTCAACAGCCATCAGCGGTGACACAGGAGCTCAAAAACAAAACCTCACAGCTCTCAGTAGTCACAGAAGCCTCAGAGGGTTTGAGGAAAGGACCTCTCACTGACACAAACATGAATGCCAAACCTCACTGATTCTCAACTGACTTGCATTCTGATACTGCAGCTGCTGCTTCCAACGTATGCACCACTACTCATTGCTGATGTTTCACACACATTCACATAATAGTTTTGCCCCGGATCACATGCACTCCAGTGCAAAACCATCAATTCTAATGACATATTAAAGGTTTAGCTCAGTGATGCAAATAAGATGGCATGCTTGTCTTTCAAACTAATCACACATCATGTCTAATTGGCAGCTCTATTGGGGCAAAAACACTTTTCTATATTATTAAACACTATTAAAACATGTAAATAAAAGGGGACTGTGCTTGTTATTAATTCTAATTTAATTTTTCTCAGGTGGGTTAACAGTGAATTTTGTTCTTTTATTGAGGTTGGCAGAGTTATGAAAATTATGCATTTTTTTGTGTGGGCCATGGGAGTGTGAGCAACGCATAAGTGACTCTCAAGCCCTCTGTGAAAAGTTGGGTATCGCGTTCATTTTCCGACAGGATTTTTTTTTTAAAGTATTTTGATGCTGGGGAGGAAGGGTTAAAATGGGTGTGGTGGGGGCTGGGGTAGGGGTAAAAGAGTAGGCAAAAGTGGGGACTGGATGGTACCCCCCAAAAAAAAAATTAAAATGTGATGTCTTTTTAAAAACGTAATTTCAGTGTCGGAAATTACTTCATAAAAAATCCTTTCGGCAAATGAACATGGAAACAAAAAGTTGCCATCTATGGGTACTAACACTTGCCGTGTTTGCTTTACCCTTGATACACAGTAACTGTCTGTGCATCAAGTGTAAAGCAAAGACACATGTTAATACAAGATAGACAGGCCTACATTAAATATAGGCAGGGACGGGTTTAGCTCTGGGGGCACACCAGGCAAAACTAAATTTGGTGCCCCTGGTGCCACCACGGGAGGTGGTAAATGTTCACTTAAATAGAGTGGTGCCAGCCACCACCTTACGAGGGTTTAAGCCTCCCACTTTTAGGAAGTTGCAGGAAGAAGGCAGCACTCTGTCTGGATGTCTGAGTGCTAAAACTTGGACTGCAAATATCTTGTCCGATTTAGCACCTGGGAGAGCAGACTATATACATTTAAATATTCAAAACCATGGCGGCAGCAGCAGCAAACATACAGTGGCAGAGGACAAAACCCCACTTTTGTGACTGCAAGGTTCCAGGCAGGCCTTTGGAGCAGTTGCAGTGATAGCAGTCGAGTAGCCTGTCTAGGGGACGGATCATTGTCAGGGCTGTGTGTCTGTGGCTGTCCAGGGACAGACAGGACCTTAGAAGTGGGCCTTTGAAGAGGGGGCCGACTCAAACCTGCCGGTTCCCCAATAGGCCAGATGTAGGGAAAGGCAGCCTATCAGCATTAGAGGAGGCAAGTAATGAGGAACTCGTAGGGGCCTTCTCAATGTGTGAAGAAGGCGGTGGCTAGCTTGGAATTGCTGCGTGGTGGCAGGAACAATCACCCCCCAGCCCCAAGTGCAGGTAGATGCACATAAAAAGCAACACAGTGGTCAGCGTGCTTAAAAGGGCATTGCTTACTTAAATACCTACATATATTCATGCATGACCTTTATTACTTAACCACTGCTGCCAATATTTGAGGCGAGGAGGATAGAAGAAACTCTGGATCAGGTGCTCACTTGGAATCTAAGCCCTTTTGTAGATTTGACACTGATTAGCACTGGTTGACTGGGCCATTTGGAATCTGGTTGAGATGTGTGTGTTCATTTAAAGTTCCATCCCTGAATCTAAGTTTAGTTATTTTGAGTGCCAGGGCACCTACTGCTGAAATCAACAAGAAACCAGCAGGTCACATTTGATATCTGTATTTCCAAAAAAGGGCAGGCTCTTGCAATTCACTTCGGGAAGTGCCAACTGGGAGCGCATGGGGGGGGGTGGGTTCAGTGGAAGAGGTGGGGCCTAAGCTGCATGGGCGGCACTAGCCCCTTTCAGGCAGAAGGTGTCACTCTACTGTGACGCCTAGCCAGTGGCTCCGAAGCCAAACCATGCAACGCAAGAGCTTGTCAAATTTCACACCTCAGAGACCATTGGTTTGTTTTCATTTAAAGTTTAAACATCAGGTCCGAAATAACGTGATGGCAGCAGCAGCACTCGCAAACGTATACATATTCTTGAAACAAAATAGCCTCTGAATTGGGGTGAAACATTCCTTCCATGGCAAAAGGAGGTTGTAAAAGCTGTTCAGGCTCCTGGGCTCAGAGGAAGGGGGAAAGCTGAGAGCACAAAGGGCTTAATGGTACCACTCACTACCAGCTTTCAAAACTGCCAACAGGCTCCCCCACAAAGTGAGTCTGGCTCTCACCCTGCTAGGCTGAGCTTTTCCAATGGACCTTCCCATGGCGGCTTCCTTGGAAAATAAGGCTGCAGATGCCTTACTCTCCAGTAGCCTCTTCTTCGGAATATGAGGCTCCTACTATTTGCTGATATGACTTCTGATCAAATGCACATATTGAGAGTTTTAAAATATAAGGCCTTCAACCAAAGATATACATGTACTTTTTCAATTGAAAATGTGCACAGATCTAACATAAAGTTTGATTTAACCAGTGCATATACAATAATATAGATAGTATTGCAAACAGCAGTCACTGCACATTCAAAACAGCACATTTTTAATTTCATCCATTGCTGGCCAGTGCTCATTAACGTTGATGTATTTACCCCTGAAAACATTGGGGAAGAGTTTAAAAGGGGTGCAATTAAAGCAGCGACCTCTTTAGATGTATAACCAAGTTTGTGGCACCCCCTTCAATCTAAACAACAGAAAAATGGGTTATATTTTAAATTGCATGATTGCTCGAGTTTGCTCACACTCTGGAGCCATTGACAGCTAAGAAACTATTAGAGTTTGTCTGCGAGGCAATCACTCAAGCCTGAAGATTGATTGCGAGTAACCTTTTGGGTGTTTCTTTTTTTTTGCGCTCAGAATGAGCAATTAGAATATGGTTCGTGAGCACGCAGGGAGCATCAGCCGAGTTAGGGGCATGCCTTGCGTGATCAGGGTCTCATATTGCTGCTGTGTGCGAGGGAGACAAGCAAGATACAGAATGGGGAGGCGGGAACGACGGCAGAATGTCAGGAGACCGGAATCTCACAGCATCTCTTGTGCAAGATCAGGTTCTTTTAAATGTTGCTGTAGTGAATGTTATTATGTGTTCGTTTTGTTATGCTTTCTGATCCAACTGCTTTGTGTTTCATATTGTACTGCACTTATATTTGGAGAAAACCCATATGTCCACCCTTTAAATGCACCAAGTCAGAACATGTGTGAACAGTTGAAAGGTTAGGACATAGGTAATCATCTAAAACGTCATTTCTGTTTGGCTTTTAAGTCGGAAGGAAGTGGGTGATATGTTTGCCCAGGTGACACCGGGATCTCGCTCACCGCGCTTCTGCTCGCTAATTCCGCCGATTTTCTTTTTCGTCAAATCACAAATGCCCTTACTTATTTTTGCTGCATTAATCAATCCATCCGCTCCTTATTATATGGTTGGTAAATCAATGCTTTACCAAGTTTTTCGCTGGTGGTGTTTTTGGTTCAGGTCCCTCTTGGCTTTCTTCCAATATTTCCAACAACTCCTACTCTGTCTTCTCAGCTGGTAATAACACTTCTCTCTCTTGTTGTTTATGTTTTTCAGGCTGACTCATCTGCCCTTTTGTATTATCGGTACCCAGTTCCTCTCAGTGTTGTGGTGATATTGTTTGGTTTATTTCCTGTTATTATTTTATTTTTATAAAGCACATTTGTGCCAACAAGTGATCCCTTAGTGGTATGCAAGGATAGATGATGGGAAATTGCAATTTAGGTTGCAAGCCGGTATTTAATATATTGCCATTTGAATTAGGTAGAAAAGGTAGGTTTGTAGGGTATCAGGTAATAATGTCCCCATACATAATGTCTCAGGGAAAAGCCACTGGCGACATTATATATAGTTACATTATGCATGGGGACGGGTTGCGGGGATGTCCCCTGCTCCAATTGTACACAAAAAACAAATAATTTGCGGTTGCAGGGGTGTCCCCTGCATGTTTAATGTAATAATGGCTCTGCAAAAATGGCGACATTTTTGTCAGGAGGCTTTTTAGCAGGGACATTATTACATGGAACCGTTTTTAGTTGATGTTAAAGTTCCAAGTTGATCTAATTCACTTAGGGCCAGGGGCAAGACATGTACCCGACTAAAGGAGCAATAAAGCAAACATACTCTGGCATAGGGCACATCTTATTGTGTCCAGGTGTACACACCAAGATTTGATTGCTGGGTGTTGCCACTGCTAAGCAGCAGATGAATAGATTGTTCCTTCTTTTCATTCCTTTTTTGATGAACGTCTGTCTTCTATTTCTAAATGTAGTTCTGCTTTTAGTGACTGGATGCATCCCCACTCTCATCACTTAAACACATCTAAAAAATATGTATATTTTCTCTCCTACACCTTTGCCTCATGACTGCAATCCTATCCCTCCATTCTCTTACCCCCAATCCCACTCTTTCTCCTTCCTAGTCCCACAGTTTAGGCATGACTTTTGACACTGCTCTCACATTTTGCACACACAAGCCATTTCTAATAACATCTCACAAATCCACTAGTTACTGGAATTGTAGGCTACAAATGCACTTATGATCCTGATTTTCACCCCTCTTAACTATTGTTTGTCTCGTCTCTACTTCTTGATTATTATGCATTTCTTCCAAGTAAATGTGTCTATTGAGCTGGAGATGGAGCAACTTGTAATTGCATTATGTGTTTACAATCCCAAGACAACTCAAAACTGTATAGCACTTCCCTCCCCTGTGTATATGTAAAAAAGTTAATTTGACCTGCGATAAAAACTATATTAAATCTCAACATTTTTTATTTGATCTCTCATGTGCCTCCATCTCGACCTTTTACTGAACACCCTACCCTCAACTTGGGCTGCCTTATTTTTAAGTACTCCATGTCCAAAATCTCATTACTTAGATCTCAGTTACATATCTCTTCTAACAGTAAATCACTCCTAGGACCCACTCCTGCCTTTTATGTACACAGGTTGTCTGGATACCCTCAACCAATGTAGTTTTGAGTCGCACAGTGTCCTTATCAGAGGACGAGCTGCCCCATATATCAGAGTTTATTGTGCCAAAGCACCCTGAGACCTCATGAGCATGGCCTCTTCCTACTTCTCCAGTTTTTCCAGCTCTGGAACATGCAGTAGTTCCTCGAAAATCTCATGAACATCAATGGGAAGATTCTCAGACAAAGAAGATTCATCAGACCTACTGATGACTGCCTGTATGTACTGTGGATTCTCCAAAGCAACCCCTGGGGGGTCTGTGCTTGTTAATGCACATGAATCCTCCAACTCTGTTACAGGTCCCCCACTTGTGAACGGTATGATATGTTGTTTCAGTGTTTCAGAGCATGACAACGCAAGGGAGGGGAACATGGGAGAACAAAAACAATGATCACAGAACTGCATTTAGCAAAAAGACTCGATTGAAGCTCACAGATAACAATGCAACATCACAGTAGCACAAGATCCCAGAAATGTATGCTCGACTCCGGGATACTGGGGCTGTGTAACCATCACAAATCACACTCACACAGGTAATCTCTTATGATAGAAGACCTGACAGATATGCAACATGGAATCCATTGTCAACTCCATGGTTCTCTCCCTGATATATCCCTGATCACATTTGGGAATCCTGCCTGGGAATGACAGCAATGTGCCACATGATCACATGCAGAGCAGAATCAGCAACTCCATCCAATGCAATCTCAGCATGCACTCAAACTAGTGTGCAAGACAATCTCTGTGTAATCGAGACATACCTGTGACATTCACTTCTCCTGCAAGCAGTGGCCTAAGCATGTTCCGTACCATTTATATATATGCCAAGGACACATCCAACAATCCCATACCCCTAGCATGCAAGACCCATCACTTCCAGGTCAAGCATTGACTGCAACCTTTCATTGCCCATGACTGCATATCCTGTAATTCAAACTCTTATGAGTCTCCTTCTATGGTGGACATGTCGCATAACCTGCAGGAAAAAAAACAGGATAACATGGCTCACTATGTACGTATCAGACATATGTGTCCTGACAACCGCAGTGTTGTAGAACTCACCTTTCGACACCTGAAGCTAGTTACTAAGGCCTGCCATGCAAAGACACAAATGACCATCACATGACGAGGGTGCAGTGTTGAGCGAAGCAGGTGTTTGGTGATTAATGGTTTGGAAAGAAGAGTGCGAGCATGCAGCGCAGCCGTCAAAAACAGCTACCGCAAGGTAAGAAAGTTGTGGGTTAGGGGTGCAGCCTTTAATAAATGGCCCTCCCCCATGCGTCCATCCTTTTCAATCGGATTTTTACCCTGCACTGTCTCCATGCATCTCTTAGGCTGTCCCTCTACTGGGTAGATGCACTCTGTTTTCTGCATCTCTGAACTGTTTTCTTTGCATTGCTCTTGAATTTCTCTGCACATTTCCCCTCTCACTGAACGTTTTGGACTCCTTCACTGTCTCTGCCTTTCCCCTGCAATAACTGAATGTGTTCCCTCTAGGTGATTGTATTGGCCTCCGTCTCTGTTTTTTGCATACTCCTGCCTTTTTCTCTTCTAGGCAGGTTTTCGTGGATGTGCTCTTCACATTGTATGCTCTGTCCACTACGCCTTTCTCCTCTTCTGTAGGTTCCCCTCTTCTCTGTGTTCTACTGTTTCCCTACAGGCCTTCTTCCTCCCTAGGGTGTTCTGAGCCAGCTCCCACTGCTGTTTCCCAGTGCCTGCTGCTGCCTTGTTTACTTGTTCTCTGTGCTCTGTTGAAGCCTGTTCTTTTCCCCTTGTCCCCCCTCATATCCCCTCCCTATGCACGCTTTGAGGCTTCTCCGTCGCTCGCCTGTCCTCTCCTCCCTCTTTCACACCCACAGGGTTACCCACCTACTCCTCCAATACTATTGTCAGAAACAGTAGACTAAGAGCTAGACTCCTTACGGACCATATCCGACAAGCTAAACACAATCACAAGACCACCAGTAAACCACCTACAGAACATACTGACCACAAACTAAACCGTAAAAGACCTCATTACAAACCAAAAGAGACCTTAGCCAATAAGAATCCCCACATCGCTCAGCAGCATCCGCTAAAAGAAGCTCTACTTAATGCCAGGTCACTTCTAGCCCACACAACCGAGATTGTTGATATTATTTTGTCAAACAATCTTGACTTCCGTGCAGTAACGGAAACCTGGCTGCATGATAAAGCTGGCCCAGCCCTTGCCAAAGCGGTCCTCGATAATTACTCTATTCTCAGAGCTGATAGAGCTAACTCTAGAGGGGGAGGCACCGCCGTTATCAATAGATCTACACTAGACATGAGATTAGCCACCTCGTCTCCTGTCGCATCATGAAAAGTCCTATCAGTAAAATTCCAAACTTCACCTATAAATACTTTTACCATTCACCTGATATACAGCCCCCAGTTCCCCTAGGATCATTTGAAAAAGACATTTCTGCTATAGCAGCGGACAACACCAAACTCACAGCGCAAATCATTATCTTAGGTGACTTTAACCTCGGCTACAATGACCCTAATGACCTACCCGCTACAACTGTAGCTAATGCCTTATCAGAACACGGCTTCCTACAAAAAATCACCCAACCTACCCATGAGAAAGGCAGGACACTCGATTGGGTAGCAGACTTAAATTGCAATATTACAACAAAGCAGTCTTCACCTTTATTATGGACAGACCACCACCTCTTAGACTTCGAGCTCAACATCAACAATCTAGAGTTGATAAAAAGCCTAGTTGCACCACCATGTCTCACCAGAAACAAACATAATATGACAGCTGAGGCCTCTTACCTCTAGTAATTCCAATACTCAAGGCTCTACCGCCCACGAATGACCCAAATCTGATGGTAGACCTGTACAATGAATCTATGACTTAGGCAATTGATACTATCACCACTCTAAAAATGTGCAGTGGGAAACCAAGAGCACATTTGAACTCTTGGTTCACCCCTGAACTTAAATTACTATGCACAGAAAAGAGGAAACTTGAAACCCTCTGTAAGAATACCGTCCACTGAAAACAAAACTAACCTAGCAACATCCCAGCTACGTACAAAAGCGACATTATACATACTAAAAAATAAACCTTCTATGATAGGATAAACCAAGCAAGTTACACTTCAAAAGAAACATCTTAATATACCTAGACAATCCTAACCCACCTGCAGACACTTGCCTTAAGGATAAACCCTGGTGCACTCACCAATAAAATCACTGGTCTCCAGACCAAAATAGCCAACAAAAGGCACCAACTGACCACGGGCAATCAAATCAGTCCGACTACGCCTGCCCCTTCAAACCTTATTCCAGGCTTTAACTTCACCAATGTATCAGTACCAGAGGTACAAAAGATTATAGCTTCATTAAAACCTTCTAACTGTAAGGGTGACAGTTGCCCAGCACAGATCATAAAGACATGGCCAGAGATCTGGCCCGTTTTATCACCAAATTAATTAACTCATACGTTTCTAGTAATTCTGTACCATGTAACCTAAAGGAATCATGGATGCTCCCATTACTCAAGAAACAAACGCTAGATCCACCTATACCCAGAAACTACAGAACAATCAAAACTGTCCCTTTTCTTCTAAAAATACTAGATAGGGTTGCATATTTGCAAACCCAAGATTATCTTGAGACTAACAAACTACTTGGATCACGACAATCTGGCTTTAGACCGCAACATGGAATGGAAACGGCCCTTGTTGACCTCAAAAGCCAGACTGATGAACTAAAAGATAAAGGTAGAGTGGCCTTCCTACTCCTTGACTTGTCGGCTGCCCTCGACCTGGTCGACCACAAGGTACTTTGTGACCACCTTGCTTCGGCAGCTCACTTTTTGAGCTCAGCTATCACATGGATTCAATCATGCCTTAATAACAGGACCATGCCGTTGTTATGGATTTCAATCACACACACCTTAGACCCGGCCCAGTATGCAGCGCATGATTGAAATGCTTATGTTAGATTAGATTCAATATTGAGATGATATACCACTCATATCAGAACCCCCTTTTCAAATACCCTGGGTGAAAGGACCATGAACCAAGCTTGTTGATAAAATATTATTTATTTTAAAATTCAAAAGGAATCATATAATTTTTAATATGGGTCAGCAATCACCAATGGAGTGATAAGAACAATAGGAATGTAAGCAAAGCACTTAGTTTAACTTTCTATTGACACAACTACAAAACACCAGGGACTAGGAGCACTTTTTTATTTTAGGTAAGATAGAACATGAGCTAAAATGTCCCCATGCAATGTTCCCTCAAAGCACAAATAATCAATTCTAAGTGGATAAACAGACGCAGCAGGTAATCAGGAATGATAAATGGAAAACAGAATTTAAATCCGACTTTCCCTCCCCAAACAAGAGAGAAAAACAAATTGTAAACCCTGGAAATGGATGAATAAATGAATGAATCTGTATAAAACTCTTGAAAAAAAAACATTCTTTACTGGAGGAACACTGGAAAGATGCTAGTAATCACAAGCAATGGAATGAGCAAAATCATAAATTTGGAATTGAATGGAAGATTGAAAACCGTTTATAATCAAAATGACACGTTGCAAACTTTTTCAATTCCCGCCTGCATTTACCAACGGTTTTCAATAAGAGCGGGTGAAATATTGTAATCGAGATGCAGGTGTAGCTATGGATCCTAGGTGCAATATGGAAGTGAAATGATGTCTCAAGCTGGTAAATTGAGTGAATTATACAAGATCTAGTGAGGTGGGTTTTGAGAAAATGAAGGCATGGAAAAGGAAAAGAAATCATTTTGGACAAGGACAGTTTTTCTCTACACTAGAGCATTCAGGCTAGGTTACCAGATTGAGACACAGAAAGCTCTAGGGTTGACTCGCAAGTTCAACCCTAACACCTCTGCACCCGCCGTGGCAGAACCAGTCCAATCACTCGAGGGAGGACTAAGGGCTTAGGATTTCACAAGACAAAATTATTAAAGAAGTTGGCGGTAGCACAAAAAATCAAAGCAGGGTAGCAAGAATGATTGTGACAATATTATAAGTTATCAGGGTCAGAATAGGATAGCTTAGAGATTGGGATGAAACAAAGCAAGGCACGGTATACTATGATTTCTATTGTTCCTATTGATACTCACAGTCCACTTTTTAGTTTTTGGATTTTGAGATGTCAGCGGTTCTGTTCACCACACAGATTTGGTCTAACAAAGGACAGCCGGACAAAATCAATGGGACAGGATCAGCTGGGCATGGACTGGATGCCAAAGGATAGTTCTTCTGGACTGTCGATTCTGGTTACTGGATACTATAGGTCATCAGGGTAGTAGGCAGAATGCAGTGAGTGGCGGCAAGCCAAGCTGGATTAGGATGCCAAAAGTACCACCGTTTTTCCTTCCTGGTTACTGAGAGATTGGTGGGTTTTAACATTGTAGTGTAGACCTTGCTGGAGCAGGATCAGCAATGCTTGGGGTTTGCAATGGGCCCTCAAATAGGATGAGCAATGCTTGGCCTTGTAGTTGTAGTCTGAAGTCTGAAAGATGAAACAGGAATGCAGTGCAGGAAATCAGGAAGAGTGACTGCCTGTGTGTCCAGGGTCTTGTCAGGGGCCCTTATTTATAATGCAAAATGGCATCATCAAGGTAGAGGTTGGGCAGGGTTAACTACGCCCGCCCCTAAACTACTTTGATTGGGCAGGGGAGCTAGTCTCTGCCTCGATCTCAGTTGGTTGGATTTCTAAGTGGATGATGTCAGGTTTATGAGGTGAGGTTTACAATGTCCCAACACTCCCACATTTGCTTTACTTAAAATCCAATTTTTACAAAAACATCCATTTCTTCACTTGCAATCTATTGGTAAATTATACACACAGGTTGCATATTATGTGCATCACATTTTAGTCCAATCCTCAGGTCTGTGCGACCTTGCTTTGCCTTTCTGACACATTTTGGTAATTTTACACATTAAAGATTTGGCCTAAAATTCAAAGATTTTATACACAAATACAAATTGTCCCCATGGACGTTTGTACAACATTTTATGTTTGCCACATTAATACTTTCCTTGGAATCTGTCATATTTTGTAACCACTGTTCCCCATGCGGCAATGATTTCTACCAAGTTTTAAAAGATAGCCCACAAAATTAGATTTAACATTGCAAACTTTTAAACATTTTGCTAATTCTTGCTACAGAAATAGTCTTTAAAGTTTCTTCATAACATAGCCTCTGTAACCAAAAGGCAGTCCCTTTGTTACTTGATCCTGCTTTTTTTTCTTCCTCCAACTGCAAGCAGCGGTCATTTCCTTTCAGGAAGAGGGTTTCCAGTCTTAATTGAAGGTTTTATTGCCCCTTCACACTTGAGAGGTGAGTATGCCAGGACTGCTATTGTCCCAGCCTGGAGCACAGACAAATGTCTGACAAGCATGTGAACTTTCATTGTCCTATCCCATTCAAAATTGTTCAAGCTGGCACGTTGCACCTACGTGTCCTGGATTTAGGTTGTATCTCCCTTCCTTGGAGGAGTTTCATGGTTGGCAACTGGAATAACAGGTTTTTCTGAGAGCTTGCAGCTCAATCCTATGTGTTTTAAACTGTTTAATTTCTTACGTTGGGTCTTGAATTAAACAAACCTGACAGAAGATATCCTATGTGTGTATTATCACCACTAACATAAATCCTTTACATTGCTAAGTAAACAGGCTTTCATTAACAATTTAGTTTTAAACAGGCCATTTTATTTGCCTCAGTGAATCTATGACAGAGAACACAAACCGGTTACGAAATTTTCCCACTAACTGCCCACCAATTGGGTTGACAGCAGTGGGATAAACAGGCATTTAATAATAAAAATTGAAAATGGAGAAAATACTCCCTGTTACATAATCAGATCTATAAATCCTATCGGCTCCCTTCTGGTTCTTCTTTTCTTCATTCTCATGTTTGCGATGTCTGCTCTGTTTGATTCTCTCTGGGCTCTTCAATCTGTTGCCAAATGTGCCTAGTCTGGCAGCTCTTTAGTTGATTAATATGGACGCATGTCTCTTCTGTCAATTCGCCTTTGGGGATGCAGATTCTGTAGGCAACAGCTGAGATTTTGTCTGCAATTTCAAAAGGTCCTCGCCAGCTAGGAAAAAATGTGCGCTCTTTGGTCTGGTTCCTTTGGAAATTGTACAAGTAGGCCCTGTCTCCTACGTGGTATTCCTTTTTGGTGGTCTTTAGATAATACTGAGTCCTCATGCCCTCTGCAGATCTTTCTAGATTCCGCTGAGCGTACGCAAAAGCATGTTGAAGGTGTTTTCTTAGGTTTTCAACATACTCATGAGTTGTGGAGGCGTTAATCAGTGTCTGCTCCTGTGTTCTATAGAGCAGATGCTGAGGTAGCACCATCCTTCGTCCAGTCATCAGCTCAAATGGAGACATCTTAGTTTCAGAAGAAGGAGTAGATCTGATGGCCATCAGGACAAGCGGCAATTGGATTTTCCAAATTGGTCCAGAATCTGCCACAAACCTTTTTTAACATGCTCACAATGGTTTTATTGTACCTCTTAACTCCACATATAGAGGACAAACGGTATGCAATTTGAAGTTTCCTCTTTACCCCAAGTATCTCCCAAATCTTTGTCATCACCTCGCTGGTGAAGTGACTACCTCGGTCGGACTCAATTCTTTGGGGTAGGCCAAAATGGGAGAAAATGTGATTGATCATCAGGGCAGCTGCTGTTTCTGCCTTGCAATTTGGGGCCTGGAGACATTTCACCCACTTGGTAAACAAGCATGTTACGGTTAACATTTACTTGTTCCCCCTAGAGGAACGAATCACAGGCCCGATGAAATCTACTTGTAAATCTGACCAAGGCAGTGTCATCCCGCTCTTCTGGAGGGGAACTCGGTGTGTGATTGAATTTGGCTGAAATTGTGCACACACAAGACACCTCTTCAAATATTGGTCGAGGTCCTGCCCCATGTGTGGCCAGTATGCAACCTCTCGCAAGATTTCTAAAGTAGTGTTAAACCCCTGATGACCGGATGTGGCCGCATCATGGGCGTGACTTAGCATCAGGCTTCGGAATGAGCTAGGGACCACCCACTGTTCACAGCCAGATATGGATCTCCTTACCAACAAACCATCTTGGATTCAGAACATTTTTGGACATTTCATCTACACCCTGAGGTCCTCTTTCCCAATGTAATCGGTATCCGTCAGGGGAAAGTTCTCAGGGTCCTCAATGTGTTGATAAAATTTACCAATGATTGGATCGCCTTTTTGTGCCATGATAAAATCATCATCTGGGGTCTCCTTATTCCATTGGGCAGTTGAGAGTTTATTGTGAGCCCTTGTCTGGGACATAGTGATAGCAGTGACCTGGATTACCCCCAACAGAGACTCGATCTCAAGGAACTCCCTCTGGATGGCTCTGGTTTTGGCCAGCTGATCAGCTAGATCGTTTCTAGTTTTGTCTGGCCCCTATATTCTGGTATGACCCTTGATCTTTTTCCAATAGAAGGTCACCCCACTAGAGGTGACCAGATCATTCAATATTTTGGATGAGCTTGCCATGTTCGAGCGGTTTATTATTAGCACATAGCATGCCTCTGGTTTTCCAATTAACCAGGTGCTCCACAAACCCGTTCCGGACATAATCTGAATCGATGATTATGACCCGTTTGTGGAGTTGGTGTTGGACAGCAGTGAGGCTGGCTTGCTGAACTGCCATCAACTCTGGCACCTGCTACTACAGGGACCAATTTTGTACCCATCGGAGGGTTGCAGGGCATCATTCACCCATGCATTTCCAATGTCGGCCACCAGTTCCTTTTCCCCGTTGTTGTCAGCATGGTAGGAGCACCCGTCCACATAAACTGTGGGCATTCCCTTGCACTTGTCTTCTTCATAGACTTTGTGCAGGGAGTTCAGGTACACCTCCATGTTGTCCTGGATTTTAAGACTTTCGTCCTTGATCCATTTTTCTCTGGCACAATCATGAAAGTCAGCCAGACCTTGGGCAAGGGGACTCTTCTTGTTTTGGCCATATCTGATTTCCACAGGAAAGCCTTGCATTGACAGAATCCAGGAGGTAATTCTGGAATTACTCACATTTCCAGCCCAGAATCTGTCACTTTGGAGATATTGCAAAGGCTGGTGTGGAGTCTCCACTATGATGTGTTCCCCCGGATGAACTGGTGGTAATTTTTCAATGCCCACACCGTTGCCAGGAGTGCCTTCTCACAATCGTTGAATTTTTCCTCAACAGAGGATAAAGTCTTGCTCGCATTGGAAATGACTTTATTGACCTTGTCATGCTTTTGATATAATACTGCTGTCAAGCATGTTTTTGAGAACCCTGTCTCCAAAAAGAACTCCTTGTTTTTGACAGGGTAAGCTAGACAAGGCAATTGTGAGAGGCTTATTTTGAGTTTCTTTAATGCCTCGGCTTGTTCTTGACCCCACTCCCACTTGACCCCCACCGCTTCAACAGATGGATCAGGTGTCTTGTGATCTCTGCGTAATCCTCAATGAACTTCCTACTGTAATTAGTCAGTCCAAGGAGACTCCTTAGCTCATGCAGAGTTGTGGGGTCTTTATGTTTTAGGAATGTTTCCACTTTCTTTTCCTGGGGACAGAGACCCTCAGGGGTTATCTCATGGCCCAGGAAGTTGATACAAGTTCTGCACCACTGTGCCTTTTGAAATGAGCATTTTGCTCCTGCAACCCTCAACTGTGTCACACATAACGGATTTCCGCTATGTGTCCATCCACAGTTTAGCTTTTGAACAGGACATCATCTATATAGGCCAGGTTACCCCTTTCACCCAAGTCGGGTATGGCCTTATGCAAGAAGATGTTACGTTTGTTGCCGAAGTTGATGTATCCGAAGTGAGTCCAAGTCCAAGTGTATAGCTGCCCCTGAAGGTAAAGCACCCTACTGACGGCACGGTCCAGTACCCATTGGTCAGGTCAATGGCAGGGTATACCTTTGACCCCTGGATCTGGGCCAGCCCCTGGTCAATGTTGGGTAGGGGCCATTGAGACATATGGACCCGTTTGTTCAGCTCCCTCAGGTCAGCAGAGAGTCTCCACTGGCCGTTTAGTTTTAAAATTCCCACCACCAGATTATTAAAGGTGCTGTGGACTGGACGAATTATCCCACGGGACTCAAGGTTTTTGATTACTTCTGTGAGGGGCTCCATGGATGCGAGAGGCAAGCAGTATTGCTTCACAGACACTGGAGTCATTCCAGGATCTGTGGGAATCTTTGTTGTATGGATTTCGATGTGTCAGGATTAGGGGTTGTTCGGGACTGAAGAGACACCAGAAACTGAACAAATAGGGCAAATAATACAAATCCCATGAGAACTTGTGGAAACCGGTAGTTCTCCGCCATGCGCGTGTGTGGCCAGCTGAGTTTGATTAGGAACGGTTTATTAAGGCCACACGGCGTATGGCAGGTGTGGCTTATTTGCGGTGTGCGGAGCTCCATGTCGGAGTGAATTTCCATGGAGATGGCGGCGGCGGTGACCAGGCGGCTCGAGTTGCAAGCAAGGCTGCCGCGTGAAGTGCTGTTTCATCCAGCATCTGGGACGGCTTCCGAGCCTCCCGGACTTCAGATAAGTGCCTCATGAGTTTTTCTGCACGTTTTTGAGTTCTCTGTACCATGAAAATTTGGTTATTGAAAGGTTGGCGTGCGGAGGGGGCGGCCATGTACTCCACTGGTCTGAATTACAGCTGCATTGTATACAAACATTGTTAGGGACTACGCCCTCATATGCAAGGCCTTCTCCAGGACATTCAGACACCAATCCTCAGTCAGCAGGCATATATTTTCTGATAAAAGAATGACCGTACAAATTATGTCTGGTATATGGAACCAAGTACTCGAAGTCAGTACTACTGTGTACATGTGTTTTCATGTCTTGTTGATCACTATTGCTATGTGCTAGCCCAAGTTGGGCCATGTGTTATGTCCTTCATGAGGAGAGTAAGTTTCTCCAGTGTATGTTCCATCCTGCTTGCTTTATGTAGTGTTTTATGTCAATGTGCATTGTGTTACATGTATTAAGATGTGCTGTGGTGTTCTCAAGGAAGTTGCAAGTATGTCATGTTCAGGAACTATGCAGGGTTAGTAGCGTAGGGATTTTTCCTGTTGCTTCCCTAGACCTATCCACACTAGGTTTTCCTTCAACCTCTTCCCGGTTTCCCTGTGTCCCCCACCCTGTCCACAACCTCTTCCCAACCCTCTTCCCCCCACTCACTGCCACGTGGTGTCCTGTTCACTATACCAGGCACCTGTGCCAACCACGGTGGGAGGGTCGACTTCATTCGGCTTCTGTGTCGACCGCTCTTCCCTATTTGGTTGTGTATCTCGACATAATAAGCCACCCCCAAATTGGGATACATACAACCACTCAAGCCAAATGGAAGCGACTCCTCCGCCTTTGGCCGATGTGATAAAGGCATTGCAGGATATTCAGATGGAATTAGTTCAGGCCAGACAAGAATCTGATAATCTAAAACAACAAGTACAAAGTTTGGTAGCACGGAGGACGCCGTTAGAAGGGGCTAGCCCTAGCAGTATGGGTGCCTCTTCTAGTCAAAACCCTACAGTCATAGTACAACCCCCTAGCAATGTATCACTGGCTGCGCCAGAATGGTTTTCAGGGGATCCTCGAAAATACATGATGTTCATTACACAATGCAGGTTACATTTTTTATGCAAACCTGCTGCATTTGAGACAATTCAAGCTAGGACAGCTTTTGTAATTTCATACTTGACAGGAGACGCAGTGGCATGGGCAATGCCATTGGTGCAGAAAGATGATCCTCTGTTATATAACTGGGATGAGTTTTTAGCAGAGTTTGGGATTGGGAGGCTATTTGATCGGCGAGAAGTGTCTTTAGCACAGGATAAGGAATTGCTGGGTTTAAAACAAGGAACAAGGGATTTGGTAACATATGTAACCCAATTTAATAGATTGATAATAGAGACGGAATGGCCGGTTGCTAAACAAACAGTGTTATTCTATCAGGGACTGCGGGAAGAACTTAAAGACGCAATTGCTCAAGTGGAGCCACAACCCAGAACATGTACGGCCATCATAGATTTAGCATTAAGATTAGACCATTGTATGAATGAGCAAAAGGGTGATAAGAAGAGACCAGAAGCAGCACCTTTTGTGCACTTGGACAGGAGTAGAGGAGGAAGGACAAGTGAGGTGGAGCCAATGCAAATTGGGAGTGTAAGAGGTCCTTTGTCAGCGGGGAGAGAGAATTGCGCAAGGCCAACAAGTTATGTTTGTATTGTGGACAGGCTGGGCATTTTATACGTACTTGCCCCAATACTACTCAGAAGAGTGGTGAGAAGAATCCCAAGGAGGCGGGAAAAGAGGTAGGCCGGCCATAGGGGGAACACAGGTGTCAGGCTCTTTTGATGTGAGATTCCCCAATTGGATTGCCAATACAGTGGGGGGTATAACTTCCCACTTATATATTTTGGTGACACTTTGTTTTGCCCTAACTAAACAAGAAGTCATGGCTATGGTGGATTCGGGGGCTACAGGTAATTTTGTAGACATTTCATTGGCCAAGCAGTTAGGTTTACCATTGGTGGACAAGAAACAAGCTGAAGGAGTCCAGTCAGTAGATGGCTCTCTGCTAATATCGGGGCCCATACGGAACAAACAGAGACACTGGAAATGATCTGTGCGGGGGGGTCATCAGGAGGAAATTACTTTTGACTTAATAGCTGCACCCCAGTTTGTATTGATTTTGGGAATACCATGGTTGAGATTACACAATCCCCGAATTGATTCGGAACAACAGACAGTCGATTTTGATGGATCAAAATGTCAGGAACATATACTATCAGAAGCGGGTCCCGTAGCATTGTTAATTGAGAAGGATATAGGAACTCAGGTAGTGGGAACTGTGGGGGAGGTGTTCCTGCACCTTACCGGGAGTTTCAGAAGGTGTTTGACAAAAGAATAGCGGAACAGTTACTCCCTCATAGGACATATGACTGTGTTATCGATCTGGAGGAAGGAGCAAAATTACCCTGCAGTAGGATTTATGCCCTCACAGAAAAGGAAAATGAGCATCTACAAGAATATCTAGACGAGATGTTGGCTAAGGGATTCATTAGACATTCTACTTCGCCTGTGTCTTCCCCATTATTTTTTGTTCCCAAAAAGGAAGGTACTTTACGCACTTGTATCGATTATCGGGCATTAAACAAAGTAACCATTAAGAACAGATTTCCTTTGCCTCTGATTTCTGTGTTGTTAGATCAGCTGAAAAATGCAAAAATGTATACCAAATTGGATTTGAGGGGAGCTTATCACCTAACACGAGTAAAAGAGGGTGATGAATGGAAGACGGCCTTCAGAACTAAGTTTGGACTATTTGAATACCTTGTGATCTCGTTTGGGTTATGTAATGCTCCTGCAGCTTTTCAGTTTTTCATGCAAGAGGTATTGCATGAGTTTATTGATATTTTTGTTATTGTGTACATTGATGACATTTTTATTTATTCAGAATCTCCAGAGCAGCATGTAACTCATGTAAGGGCACTTTTGAAGAGGTTACAGGAATGCCAATTGTGTGCGAAAATTCAGAAATATGCTTTTCATGTGCGACAAGTGGAGTTTTTGGGGTTCATACTGACCAACACCGGAATAGTAATGGATCCTAAAAAAGTTCAGGCGGTTGCTGATTGGCCCTCATCACAGTGCATAAAAGACATACAATCCTTTTTAGGGTTTGCCATTTTTTATAGGCGCTTTATTAGCAATTTCTCCAATATTGTCACTCCTATTACACAACTATTGAAAAAAGCAGTGCAGTCTAAATGGACTGAGGAGGCAGAGGGAGCTTTCCAGCACTTAAAAACAGCTTTTACTACGGCTCCCGTATTAAGACATCCCAATACAGATAGAGCATTTCAGGTGGAAACGGATGCTAGTAGTGTGGCTGTAGGAGCGATTCTATCTCAGAAGGATGAGATGGGTATACCCTGTGGCATTTATTTCTAAGAAGTTGTCAGAATGCAAACAAAATTACTCCATCACTGATAAAGAGTTGTTATCTATCCGGTTAGCACTTTTGGAGTGGAGACATTATTTACTGGGGGCTAAGCATCAAGTAAGTGGTTGTAGTTACAGATCACAATAATCTACAGTATTTTAAAACAGCCCATTCCCTTAGTCCTAGACAGTTACGATGGTCTCAGTACTTCAATGAGTTTGATTTTGTAGTTACTTTCAGACCAGGCAGTAAGAATGGAAAGGCAGATGCTTTATCTAGACAACAGAATTTGGATAATATTGTAGGGGAAACTAGGACCATCATTTCACCTGAAAGAATATTTGGTGCAATCACAAAACAGGTCATTGAGGAAGTCAAGAAGGCGTTGCCTTTCAGGAAGATGCAAGAGTGGAAAGAGAGTCATGTTGCACGAACCGTTCGTGATGGGTTACCCTAGCATAAGGGTAGGCTGTATTTACCTACTACGGATTTACAGAATAAAGCATTAGATAGGTGCCACAAGTCTCCATTAGCAGGACACGCTGGGTTGAGAAAAATGCAAGCTATGTTAGAAAAATACTTCTGGTGGCCGACCTTAAGACAAGACATGGAAAGGTATTTGGGGTTGTGTGAGAATTGTGCACGTAATAAGGCAGAACATATGAAGAAAAGAGGGTTGTTACAAACGTTACCAACTCCTGCACAACCATGGACCAACATTTCTATGGATTTCATTACAGACTTACCCCTGATAATGAATTTGACACCATTTGGGCAGTGGTAGACTGCTTTTCCAAACAAGCTCACTTTGTTCCTTGTAGGGGTATACCAGGAGCTGGGAGATTGGCAGAATTATTTCTGCAGCATGTGGTACGATTGCATGGATTACCAAAGAGCATTGTTTCAGATAGAGGCTTGCAATTTACCTCTAGGTTTTGGCGTGCCTTCTGCCAGATGCTGGGAATCAAGTGTGCGCTTTCCACGAGCTATCACCCCCAAACAGATGGTCAGACAGAACGAGTGAACCAGACATTGGAGCAATATCTAAAAGGGTACTTGGGAGATGGCAGCGAATCCTGGGTACAGGCTTTGTGGTTGGCAGAGTTCACTTATAATAATGCGTACCATACATCTTTGGGAATGGCACCCCATGATACCAGAACACTTGCCTGAAGTAACACATATGCCAGTATTACAAGAGCGTAAACAGTTGCTTCTGAAGGTCAGGCAGAAGGCACGGGAAAATTTGGAAAGAGCAAAAAGACAATACAAGATTCAGTCAGATAAACACAGACAAGAAGGTCCCAATTTTAAAGTGGGGGATAGAGTGTGGTTATCCACACGAAACATAGCTTTGATTGGATCAAGGAACTTTTTACCTCGTTTCATTGGGCCATACGAAATTATTAAATGTGTATCTACCACTGCTATGAAATTGCGTTTACCTAAATCATTACCCATCCACCCGGTGTTCCATGTGTCTTTACTTAAACCCGCAGCTCCGGGAATGACCACCAAAAGACCTCCGGCGATTGTAAAGGATGGGCAGACGGAGTATGAAGTAAACAAGATTTTAGATATCAAGAGAAGAAGTAAACGACTATGGTACCTGATTCAGTGGAAGGGCTATGGGCCTGAGGATTGTTCTTGGGAACCAGTGGAGGCGATACATGCCCCAAGGTTAATTGAACAATTTCATCTGCGTTATCCAGGTAAACCATGACTTGGGAAGGGCCCTAATAGAGGAGTTAATGTCAGGATTAGGGGCTGTTCAGGAATTAAGAGACGCCAGAAACTGAACAAATAGGGCAAATACTACAAATTCCAAGAGAACTTGTGGAAACTGGTAGTTCTCCACCGTGCGTGTGTGGCCAGCTGAGTTTGATTAGGAACGGTTTATTAAGGCCCCATGGTGTACGGCAGGTGTGGCTTATTGTGGGTGCGTGCGGATCTCCATGTCGGAGTGAATTTCCGCAGAGACGTCGGCGGGCGGTGACCAGGCGGTTCAAGTTGCAAGCAAGGCTGCCGCTGTGAAGTGATGTTTCATCCAGCGTCTGGGATAGCTTCTGAGCCTCCCGGACTTCAGATAAGGGCCTCATGAGTTTTTCTCCACATTTTTTAGTTCTCTGTACCACGAACATTTGGTTATTGAAAGGTTGGGGTGCGGAGGTGGTGACCATGTACTCCACTGGTCCAGTACTGAGTCTGAATTACAGCTGCATTGTATACGAACATTGTTAGGGACTACGCCCTGGTATGCAAGGCCTTCTCCAGGACATTCAGGCACCAATCCTCAGTCAACAGGCATATATTTTGTGATAAAAGAATGACCGTAAAAATTATGTTGTGGACGGAAGCCTGACTGCCTTACTCCTAGGAGCTTTTGGTTTTCCAGGAAATTTTGGATTTGGATGTATGCGATATGGTCCAGGATTTTTAACAGGAAGGGGACTGTCGTGATGGGGTGGTAGTTGGTGGGAATGAGGGGGTCTAGTATTGTTTTTTTAGGAGCGGCAGTACACAAGATTGTTTCATGTTGAACGGCACAGTGCCTGATGTGAATGAGGCATTTACAAGTTTAGCTATGAAGGGGGAGAGATCTCTGGCGGCATCTTTTATACGTTGTGCCGGCCACGGGTTGCCTAGGCAGTTGGACAGTTTAAGAGAGAGGATGACTTTGTCCACCTCCCTCCCAGATAGAGGTCCTTGTAAACCTAAATTGGGTAGTAGTGTCTTGCTCCATAGAAAGTGGGTTGCCGTTAGATATAGGCGGCTGCTTGAGTGCTGCTTTCATAGCCGCTTTTTTTTTTTGGAGCATGGTGACTTTATTGGCCAAAGCGTGTTGTATCTCAGGGCACCAGGCTTTGTCTTTTGTACATATATCTGGGATGGGAGTAGGTGACTCTAGTGGTAAACAGCTCCCTCATACTTGAGTTGGCTGAGGTGATGTGTTTATTATATGAGTTGCGTTTGGCCAGGATAATTTCCTTCTTTTATTGAGAGGAGATTTCTATGAGTTTGTTTTTGTGGTCTTCTGATGGGGTGAGTCTCCAAGTGGATTTGCAGTTTTGTTTTTTTAAGTTGACAGAGAACTTCCAGTTCGGGGGTGAATAATTTGTTCAGGTGGGCTTTGGGTTTGCTTGGTCTAAATTTCAGAGGGTGATATTGTCAAGTGTGGTTCGTATAATTTTATTATCTTCTTCAACAAGCATCTCTGGGTCTAGATGTTCCTTGAGTTGGTTTAGGATGGGTAAAATGGCAGGAATTACTTTGTCCTTAGTGATACTTTTTTTGTTCCTGGTAGGGCATGAGGGTGCCATATTGGCTACAGGAGGGAGTGGCCTAGTGGTAGATAAGTCATAGGTTATCAAGTAATGGTCCGTCCATAGTTGAGGGGAGATGGAGGTAATGGAGGCAGAACAGTTATAGTCTGCTAGCCAATCAAGGGTTCTCCCTTTATTATGGGTGGGTTCTGTAATTTTTTGGGTTAGTCCTAATTCCGTGAGGGTATTGGCCACATTGACGGCCTGTTTGTCTGATGGGTCATTGTAACCTAGATTAAAATCTCCTAGAATGAGTAGGTGTGTGGAGGTTTTGAGGTTAGTAATGTTACAGACTCACAGAGGTGCCATTACACAGCCACGTTAATGGCTGTGTAGTTATGGTTCAGTTGCTAATCCCATAGGATGAGCACTTTTTGGGTGGTTTATAACTTCACTCCCTCTAGACGAATCCTCACCAAACGTTGCAAAAAAAGTACATGCCCACTCTTGCAAAGTTTGGTGAGGTTTGGTCCAGGGGCGGCAAAGTTATAGGGGGGGGTCAAATTTTTTTTCTTTTTCCCATAGAGTGAATGGGGAATAAATTTAGCGCACGCCTACAGCCCAAACCGCTGCACGGATTTTCACCAAATTTGCTGCAGGAGCAGCGGCTTGGTCCCAAAAGCGTGCTTTTGTAAATTTGGTGAAAATCCGTCCAGTATTTTTTTTTAAAACAATCAAAAAGTAGGTCTAAAAAAATGTGTGATATCTATGTTCGCTCCGCGGACACACTTTACTGTTCACTCTGTGGGCAGGACACCGATTGGCTAATCGGCTCGCTTCATGTCCGCGCACATGCAACGTGTCCGCCGATTGGCTGGAGTGAGGCGTGATGTTCGTCAGATTGTTCCGATGCACCCACCATCTTGGATCCGCTGACAGCGCGGCAGCGAACAGAGGCGAAATGCAGTTTTGGGGAGTGTTTTGGTGTGCAAGAGTGCTTGGGGAGGTTTGGGGAGTAAGAGATGGGTCAAATACTGTATTTGTTTAGGTGGCAGGTGCTACTGATGTATTTGCCATGCCCGCGCTGTCTGGGATGTTCGTAATTAGTGAAAATGATTGGTGTCCTAAGGATATTATTCCCGTCCGTGCTGTCCGTAGGCAAGTTGAAACTGTTCTAAGGACACGCGCGGTGTCAGCGGACATACAAATTGACCATATGCCGCAGTTAAAATGTTTGATTCTATGGGTGTGATATGCTGCGTGGCTGTGGCCAGGGCCTAGAGTCTTGGGTGCATGGCCAAATGCCATGCACCCAAGACCGAAGTTATAAGTACTGAAGTTATAAGCCACCATGGGTGTGATATGCTACGGTGGTTGTGGCCAGGACCTGAAGTTATAAGCCACCATAGGTGTGATATGCTGCGGTGGTTGTGGCCAGGGCCTAGAGTGATATGGGTGGGCCCATATAGACAGTTAAAATGCTTGATTCTATGGGTGTGATCTATGGGTGTGATATGCTGCGGTGGTTGTGGACAGGGCCTAGAGTCTTGGGTGCATGGCCGCATAGAATCGAATATCTATCAAATGTTTGCAAATCTACAGTTTGTGTACTGTTTAATTTGTATAGTGTGTATGTGAAGTTTATGTCATTAAGATTGTCGAGTTTGCCAGCAAGCATTGTAGTATGACATATCAATGGAAGAGAACATTGTGTATTGTGGTGTATGGTTAGATGTTTGCTTCAATGGTTCTGTTATGCAGCAGTATTTATGTGTTCTATTAGAATGTACTTATTGTTTGATTTTTTGAGATTGGATATATTTTTTTCATGAATTGGGTAACTGGAGCATATATTCTTTTTCAATTTCTGTGATAAAAGAAAAGAGCATGTTAGTGTATGCATTTTATAAAGACTTATTACATTGCCTAATAGACATTTTAGTTTTTCTTTTGACCCTCATATTTAGTAGTTTACAAACCAGTGTACTGTGCAATTTGCTCAGTTTCTGTGTTTGTTTTTCAAATCATTGGGTCTGTGGAAAAAAAAAAAATCCATGTCGGATTAAAAAAACCCTTTTTTGTTATGCTAGAGTCTATTTGTTTGTTTTCAGTGTTCACTTGTTGTTTCTGGCTGATGTTCTATCTGTTGGCTTGTTGCTGATTTGTGGAGCAGTTAGATACCTGTTGACGTATTCTAACTGTCTATCTTTTGTTATAATTTAGTGGTGTTGATTTATCTGTTTGGTTGTTGCAAAATCTTGGGGCAGTTAGATACCTGTTGGCGTATTCTAACTCTTTATTTCCTGGTAAAATTTAGTGGTATTGATGTATCTGTTTGGTTGTTATAGAATCATGGGGCAGTTAGATTCCCGTTGGCGTATTCTAACAGTTTATAGTTTTTTAATTGAAGTTTTGTTAATGTTTAAGTACAGATTAGTTATTAAATGTTGGTCACTACATTCGAACCATCAACATTTCTTTTTTATATATCCAGTGTAGTGACCTGCATTGGTTGTGGCTCCTGCGTGGTAGATTATACCTATTGTTGTGAAGGTTTTCTTACCAAGTGATACTTGAGCATGTGTGAATCCAGTGAACTTGCAGTTGTTTTTGGTACCATCGGCATTGTAACGTAGAAGCATTAGTATTACGTATTTACCATGTGTTTGTATTAGTAAGGTGGAGCGATTATCTGAATTGCAGGTAGTACATAATCTACCATGGCTTACATTTTGTACAAGTTGCTGAAATGGAACGGATTCACAATTAGGTATGGATGCATATACGAAGCGCTCATTAGAGATTTCGTCCTGTGTCACATTGTTGCAGAGAGTGCATGTATGTTTCCACATCTATGAAATCTGGAAGATTTCATTTATAGGTATGATTTTGTTTTCCAGTACTGTATTAAGTACATTAGAAATTCTTGTGGATCTTCTTGTGAGTTTATAGTGAATTATACCATTCCAGCACAGTAGTCCAATTCTTGTCTTATTCCATGAATACTATACGTGTTGTTAGGATTGTTTGTTTCGTTTCTATAAAGTACTAACATGTGCAAACACAATTGGTCTGTACTGTGTAAGTAAAAGTTGTCAACAATTGATGGCAATTGAAATAGAATATTCATTGCTACATTTGCGTAGCAACTTACACCAGTTATATTTAAAAATTTGAATGGACCAGATAGTTCTGTGTCCAAGTAATTTTTTCGGAGTGTGTGTTGCTTCTTTGAAGAAGTACCCGAGTTACTACTTCGGTTGTGGTAATTGATGAAGTATTAGCTTCTTTTGCTCTCTTTGGAGGATTTGCAGTCAGATCCTGTTGCATTTCTGTTTGAATTAGTTTTCTTTTACAACATTTTCGTTTTTATGGAACAGGATATGTTTTTAGATGGGGGGTGTATAGTGAACGTAGTCTATTGTATTTTAAAATGCAAGGAATGTCAGCGTTTACTTTACTTGCATCAAAGTTGATTAGAAATAGACCGTCAAGTGTACGTAAGCGTGATAGTGCTACGTAGCTCATGCCTTCTTTAAAGACTGTGTTACCAATATCTATCAAGGCTTTGTCTAGGGTAGGACCTTGTGATTTATGAATGGTGACTGCGTATGTTAGAGTTAGAGAATATTGTTCTCTGCATACATACATTTCTTTTAAGAGAAGGAATCGAGCTGTTGAACGCCCTATCCTTTTTACTTCTGAACGTTTGTCAAAGAGAATATTGACAAACTGAATGTTCTTGTCACCCGGGTAAGTTTGAAAGCCAAAAACTGTACCCAGTGCTCCATTAACTAGTCCTTGCTCCACGTCAAGGTTATGTTTAAGCATTACTCTACAGTTTAAGAATAATTTAAATATTTTCTCCAAACCAGCTGTGTTGGAGATAGAATTGTCTAAGGTATTTAGTCTTGTTGTGGCTTGTTGACACATGGGTAGTGTCATATCATGTACGTCCAGTTTGTCTTTGGAGCAAGTTTCAATTATTGGTTGCATTTCTTTTTTCAACATTGTTTCATTGAATTTGGAACAGCTTGCAAGAGTTGGCATTAAGTACATACAATTGACATTTTTGTGTGCTAATTGTTCCATAACATTAGTAGCACATGCAAGTGCATGGATGTGCTGGGTTTTTAATATTGATTGTGCTTCTTGAGATAGTACACCAACTCTACTACTTTTAAAAATGTTGGCGTAAGTGAGGTCTGCAGATTGGCATATATTTTCTGTTGATTCTCTGTATTGGAAATGTTGCCAAAGGTTGACATTTCCTATGCTGCCAACAGTTTTACAGGAGAGTTTGTGTCCTAAGGTTTTAAAAATAGGTTCACCTTTCACTGTTGTCAATTGAAGACGATCTCCGAAAACAATAATGTGTTTTCCTACAAAGAGCTCTTTGTAGTTTGTTTTAAGTACTTCTTGCAATCTGAGGTGAATCAAAGCCAACATTAGGTTGGAGACCATGCTCACTTCATGTATTAGTAGCATTTTCATTTGTTTTAACACTCTGCGTAGTTCCATTTCAGCTTCTGTAGAAAGTTTGTAATATTCTAATTTGTTTTGGTGTTCTACTGGAAGGAGTAGTAATCAGTGTAAAGTGACACCACCTATGTTGTAGGCAGCTAAACCTGTGGGGGTAGTTACAACAGCTGACAGTTTGTTGTTTGTCAATTGTTGAAGGAACTTGCTGATGATTTTGATTAAGAATGTTTTGCCTGAACCAGTTTCACCACTGACGTATAGTAGTATAGGTTTGTAATTTTGGCAGGTACAATTTCTTTTGTTACTTCTTGAAAAATGGTGTGCTGCTCTTTGTTCAGCTTTGATTGTAGTACAGTTAAGTCTTCTGTATCTTCTTCATAGTGACAGATGGTGTTCTGTCATAGCTAATTCTGCCTCATTGCTATTAGTGGCTGTCCCAGTGGTTCTTGTCTCCCTGTTACAGAAGGTTGACTACTGTCGGGAGTGTCCTTATCTAGTTGGGCCTGGAGTTCTTCTTTGTGTTGCTGTTCATTGTGCAGCATTGTTTTGTGCTGCGTAAGGTTTATACCGGTGACAGTGCTTTCATTTGCTTTGAAAGCGTCTTCATAGGAGACATCGTTTTTTAGTATCTCTTCTTCTTTTCTCCATGGTTTAAAAAGTTGTAGCAGGGACCTGTAATATAGTTCTTTCTGTTGAGGAGTTTTTAATGACAATTTGATATGATTAATTAAGCTTCGTTTGGTAAGTTTCGCTAAGCTGCCTTCACAATCTGTCACTTTATATCTACATTTTTTTTCATCGGGTTTTATATTATTTTTGTATGTGAAGTTTTGGGCTATGTGGTATAGACACATGGTTTCCAAAGTGGGACTCCTGTTCGGGTAGTATGTGTCTAGTAAATTGTTTTTCAAAATGTCTATGCTGTTGGGATCATTTGTGGCTATTGTTTCTATGTCCTCATATGATTTGAGAACTCTTTTTATAGATTTACCAGGACCAAGACTTAGCCATACTATATTTTCAGATTTTCCATACAAAGCAGTACTGGTTAAACAATCTGCAGCTTTATAGGAGCCACATTCTCTATGAGAGAGCATTTTTATGCCTAAGCTGTACACCTTCTGAGCTAGTGTTTTGTCTGATGATAGGGCATTCCAGACGTCTTGAAGCTCTGTTTTTTCTGCTTTTGTTAAGTAGGTTGTAACATAGGTTGTAACATATCGTGCAACTGCAGTGGAATTGTCTGCAATGTACTGCACATCTATGTTTGCACTCCATAAAAGGGCAATGATAGCAATGTAATCATTGATATACTTTGATTGTTCTGTTCTTTTTATGTAATACGTGTTCTTAGGTGATTTACCTTTAACACTATGTCTAACTGAAGACATGAAGTTGTTCACTTCACCTGTTTCTGTAACTGGTCTAGGGATACCAAAGCAGCATTTGGTGTAGTATTTCCCTTTGTTTTTGTATTTGCAACGACAATATTTGCCACATTTGTGTCTTTGGAATTGTACAATTTGTGCATGAAGATCACTATTTGTTGCTTTCGATGGAATTGCACAAGTGACATATTTTCTGATAAACTGTAAAACAGTGGAATCACTGTCTTGACCAAATTTAGGAGCATCTTTAATCCATAAAAGCATGTGGATTTGTTGTGCTCCTCTGGCTTGGTATTCTTTTCTCCAAAAGAAGTGTCACACTTCTCTGTGGGAAGGAACAGTTGTATTACAAATACAGTGTAGCAGAGCAATGAAACAATGATGGAAATATCTTGAAACATTAACATGATCTATAGAGCAAAGTTCTCCAGGTGTTATTATATCTATGTTTGTTTTGTTTTTCTTTGATATGCGTAGGAAATCATGTAAATCTTCCCATGCATATTCTGCACAACTTAATGTAACAAACCAAGTGGTTGGGCCAAGGTTTCCTATCATACAATGTACATCTCTGTGATGTCGGAACCAGTAATCTTTTGTACCACGCATGTTTGCTAACAGATTTGTAATGCTTGATTGTAAAACCTCATCTTTTTCTTGCACCTTTTGTATTAATTGCGTAGAGTGTAATGGATGAATTGTATAATGGTTTAAAATATTGGATACTGTACAGGATCTAGAAGTTCAAATTGACCAGTTTCTGGTGATTCTTGAATAATTTCAGTTTGTTTCCATTAATTTTTCTTCAATATTTATTTCTTTGTAGTATTCGTTATTGTCTTTTAGATATTGCAAGGCTTGTCTAACTTTATGTAAGTCTACGAGTTGTTGCCAATTTTTTTTGTCCTTTGTTGGTACACCATTTACTTAGACAATTAAAGATTACGCTATTGGACGTTGCACTCCCAGAATGTGCACATTTTCTTTCAGATTTTCTTTCAGATCTAAACATAAATACACTACTTTGCCACACATGCCTTTCACCAATTCAGAGGGAGGTAATTTTGCTGTTTTTGGTTGAAGGCGTATTATTGCTTGAAATGGGTGCACTGTTTTAATTATGATGCTCTCATATAAATTGAGCTGTTGCAGGGGTTTTGGTAGTGGGGATAATTCCAAGTTATTTGTGATAGCATGTGAAGGAGTTTGGTTGTTGTCAAGGTTTTTAGTGCAGTAACTGCAAAATGTTATAAGGGGTCAGTTATTTCGTATTTGTTTTCTGCTATAAGGTAGAGAGCTAATTCAAAGCATTTGGAATATTCATTGTCTTCTATTTTGTTTTTGTGTTACTTTTATAAAAAGTTCTGCAGCAACAGACACACACATGGTTTGATACTTCAGCAGAGGTACTTTTAAATTTTAGTATTTCTTTTTTGTATGTGTGTAGTAGAAGGTTGCTATGTGCCGAATTGTTGCTAGTCTGTTGTAAAGCTATTGTATTTTGTATGTGGCTTTCACTTCCAAAATATTTTCTCTAGATATGGTCGATTTCTTCGAGTAGGTCTTTGGGTGTACCATGTAGAAGAGTGTTATTTAAATTGCCTAGTGCTAAAGCAGGACTTTTAGCATAGTACAGTTTATAGACTAGATTTCTTATAGTTGAATGATGTGTGGATATCATTTTGATATGATGGAAGGTGTTTTTGCAAATAGGTCCTGAAATGCAGGCTAATGAATGTCCTTGTAGTCCTGTGTATTTGCGCACTGGACAGGTATCCATAATTTGCAGCACTTTCATTTTGATTTTGTCTTTGCCTTTCACATACTGATTGAGGATCTGGCGTAAAGATTTGAAAGATTTTTTGGGAATGTTACACATTGACGTGCATAGCATTTGTATACTGGACGTTCTGGTTGAGCCGAATGGGGATATTTTTGTAAGCAGTATTTTTTTGTTCCATTATGGTATCGTTAATTTTTTCATAACCTTGTCCACTGCTATGGATGGCAATTGTGTTTAGTTTTTTTTGTATGCTGACTTCATTAAAATATGGTTCTGTGCTCATGATGTGATTCCATTAACCTCCACAGATATTTAAGAAGTTATTTTTGTTGACATTCCATTTATTGTGAAGTTTTTTTTTGTAATTTAGTGGTTAGGTTTGTTGGTGCTTTCATTCTGTTTAACACTAAAATGAATACCTTTCTTTTGAGCAGCATTGCACTGTCTATTAAAGCTTCTAAGATTAATTTTCTATGGTAGGTTTGAAGGGTTGTGCATGATTTGTTTCCTGTTTTTATAAGATTCTGAAGGACTTTGTGGCGGAACATTTTTGCTAAACTACTTTTTTTGGTATGGTTACTTGCTAGTATAGCAAGATTTATAGGAGCAGTTTTAGCAGTAGCGGTAGCTGAATTCTTGTTGAGCATTTTTTGTTTTGTTTAAACCTTTTGATAGAGGAGGCAAAGTTTCTGTACTGGAAGCTTGTTTTGTTTCACTAAATGACTTTATTAGCTGTTTGTTTGAACGTTTTGTAAAAACTCTGGTAGAGAAGGATGCTTATTTGGGACAATTTTATTTTCATTTGCTCTATTTCTGCGTTGCTTTCTACGGACTTGCTTTTTGGTAGGCATTCTTTGGGGTCTGTTGAAAAAAGACAAAAGAAGATATGGGTTGGGTCGTTCTGCAATGTATGTGTGCTGTGTGCATGAGTGTCTGAGAGTGATGGGAACGATGTATGTGGTGGTGTGTGATTGTGCATTGGGCAGTTACAATTAGTTGGGAAGGCTATTCTTCTATTTGTGTGTTACTAAACTGCAGTTCAGATGAGAGTAGAAAGTGAGCTAGTGGTGAGGAGAAGCATTAATAGTAAATCTAATGGTATAAAATTAAAACCGTTCTTTGTTTTGTAGTACTAACATTCTAAGGCTTGAGCATGTTATTTGTGTTCTAAAAAAAACAGGGATTTGTCCGCCATTTTGCCTGCTAATCTTTGTTTAATAAATGGGGATTTGTGGGCAGAATGGTTCAGAAATTGCTGTTTTCTTTTGGTGCGCAAATTACATGAATGAACCACACAGTGTGTTTGAGGAACAGTAAGAATATTAAGGTAGTATTGTACTTCTTTTTTGTGCAATAAGCAGGTCTCTTTGTATATGTTGTTTGTATTTCAGATGCTGCTGATTTTCAGGAGAGTGGTCCTCACTGCAATTGTAAAAGAAAGAAGTTAGTCATTTTGTGTGTTTATAGCACTGATGTTAATGTTGACGTTGATTTGTATGTTTTTGTGGTAGTATTCTTGTTTGATATCTAAACATAGTGTATGCATGCATTTCATTTGACTATGTGCAGCCTTTATATTTTATTTACAATATGTTAGTTCAACATGCTTTGCAAATGAGTAGAATTTTAAGTGCATGAAATTCACTTGGGTTTTTAAAGGTGTGTTGTATATAGCAGATAGGTTTGGAAGTGACAGTTGATTATAGTAGATGGGAGAAATTTCAATAAGTTAATTTTATAGGTAGATATGCCAACAATCGGGAGCACCTGAGAGGGAGATTTCACCACAGCAATCAGGAACATTTATTTTTCTCGTAGGATTGCATTGGGATTAGCAATAATTTAGATGGGAGACAGTTAAACTCAATGAAAAATCGGGAGTTACGCGCCTAAATCTGGAGGGTTGGCATGTGTGTATAGGTTATGTGGGAGACAGTTAAAAATAGTGCGATTTTTCTATGAAAAATTGTGAGTCTCGCGCTTAAATGCATGTGCTTTTGGTACGTTACCATGAACGGTAAACAACCACCACACCCAAGACTCCCGGCGAGTGCTGGTAGTAGGGAGTTCCTCGACTTCATTCTCTTCATCCTCTTTATCCTCATTCTCTACATCTTCATGCATGTTCCCCTCTGCAGGCCCTTGGGGAGGTGGTGGTGGTGGAGTGTTTGGGGGTGGTGCTGAGGCAGATGTAGCAACAGCAGCCATGGATGCCATCAGGGTTGATGAGATAATCTCAGCAAGAGCAGCAAAGGTAGCAAAAGTTAATGTGCAATAGCTAGAAGTACAATGAAGATCAGCTCTGGGGTGTGGCCTTTCCTTGTATAAGAGTGGAGGGGTGCGCTTTGCGAACAGATCGAACACCCAAAAAGGTTCAAAAAGTTACAAAAAGTATCTGGAAAGCCAGGGTCATTGTCTGGGACATGTGCAATGGTGAATTTTTACTGTTAAATAATTTGGATTGTCTGAATAAGTTATTTTAAAATGTTGGGGAACCGGACAGTGGGCCTCATCACGAGTCTGGCGGTAACCCTTAAATGCGGCAGTAGCGCTATTACCGCCGCATTTAAGGGTCCGCCAGATCATGGCTTTGGCGGATTTCCCCCCAGCTGTGAGCTGGGGGGAAATCCACAGCAAAATTGCCGATTTTTGGCATGATTACCGCCAGCGGGAAATCCGCCGGCGGTAATAGCATACATTTTCCTCATTGGGCCCAATGGGGAATGAGGAATTCCCGAATGGGCCCAATGGGGAATGGGCAATAACCCTTCCGCCAAACCCGTGATCCAGTGCTAATAGCGGCGGGGGGTTTGGCAGTAGGGCTATTAGCGCTGGCGCTAATAGCGCCAGCGCTACCGCCCAACTCGTGATGAGGCCCAGTGTCTGCAAATTAGGACACACACTCAGCGTGGGTGTGGTCACATGATGACGTTGGGAACACGTCTGCAAAGGGAACAGGACACAAGATGCACGGGAACAGTTCTTGCGCATGCACGCTGGTTTTCTACGGACAGTGTTCGGGTCCTCAAACAAATTAAAAGTGCGACACAAGTGAGACGGACAGTTATGGACAGGCACGATGTTTGCAGGATTTACGGGTGTGGTGCGCATGTGCGTAGATGTTCTGCAGGCTCCTTAGGACATCCCCATTTTGTTAATTACGGACCGCCCGGACAGGCGCGCTGTCTGCGGACATTCTAACTGCTTTTAAAAAAAATAATAAGACACAAAGGATTGAATTAAAAGACACATAATATTTTTTTTTATTATATACAGATACACAATTTATGAAAGAGAGGGGGAAGCAGAAACTGATACAAATACAGGGGAATTAGAGGTTTGGAGAGGATGGATGGGAGGGGATGATGGGATGGAAGTCTCATCAAAACGTTTTTCTTGGTTTTGAGGGTTTGGGGATAGTTGACTGGGACATGGAGAGGGGGAACAGGTACATGTGGGACAATGGTATTAAATTTTGTCTTTTATGTGGTCCTCCACTAACTGTTTCAAAACATTGAAATTTTCCTTGAGCATGTCCATTTTCTGTTCCATTCGTTGCAGAGTCTTTTCCAATGTGTCTTTTGGTGTATTATTTTCAATGTTTGTATGGTCTGTTAAAAATAAATTATATATGCTAAGTACACATAAAATAATGATTATTAATTTGGTTATATAGAGAAGTGTCTACCATTATTATCACTGTTTTCAGACATTTCCTCACGTGGAAAATTCTTCTCAAGCCATTCCAAAGTACTGCACATTTCTGTGTGAAAAACAAAAATATATTAATTGTAGTGTACCTAATACAAAAAGTTTTGAAATATATAAGAAAAATGAATTTTGCTTACTGGTTTCTGGTAAATTGTATTCATACTGTTGTGTAGGTCTACTGTTGCTTCTAGCTCTGCAGTTTCTGTGAGGTAATTATGTTGGAGGAATATCTTTTTTGTTTTGCTATATTCCATTTGACTAAATATGGTATTTAAATGGATGGTTGATGTGTTAGATATATAGGTTTCATTGTTTATTTATTATTACATATAGTGTGTTTATGTGCTGCTTTTTGAACGTGTGCAGTGTTTATATGGTATGATAGAACCATTTAAAATACCCCCTGGGTGTTTGGGTAGTGTTGATGTTTTCCGTGACCATTCGCGGACATACGCACAGTCCACGGACATCAAAATCACTAGCTGGGGGTTCAGTATGGTCTATGTTACATGTATATAAAGTAAGGGAATCCTAGTAAACATCTATCAAATTCACACTATGAAAATGTATATTCAGTAAAAAAACTTTGTTAAAGGGACGTTATGGTTAAGGTGCGCTACTAAAAACCTATAAAATTCAGTAAAAAAAACGTTGTTAAAGGGCCCTTATGGATCCAAGTAAAACTGAAAAAACCCTGAAATTCGCCAGTTATGGTAAGCTAAGCATCCATAACTCACGCCACCACCGTGCACTGCTAAGACAACACCCAGGACATCAAAGATGACATTACAAATGTCATTGATGACATCACTGATGACATCACATGTACATTTACTCTTCATGAAAACTCTGTGCAAGGGATTCTTATTATAATGTTGACAAAAAGTGTCAAGGATCATTGGAATAAATATCATGAGCTAATTAGTGCATTAAGCAATGCATTGTTATAAATAGCATTCTATTATGAAGTTCTATTCAGAATACTAAGCTACTCATGCACAAACATAGGCAGTGTGTGCAGCAGACATGATGAAGGTGCAATATTCATAATCTTGCCCTGTTGAATAGTGAAATGATAACTGCTTTCTTATTAGAGTTTTGCATACTGTGAAACATGTAAAAAGTAGCTAATACATTATTACAGACAAAACATAAAGAGACAACAACACATACAAATATGAGTATAGGGAAAGTGAAGTAAGCAAAAAAGCAGAAGTAGTAGCAGAAAGATTTCATAACCTAACTGATTATCTATATGCAGAGAAATAAATACTCTGTTTCAAAGCTGCTACTTACTCTATGTATGTGTACCACATGATGTGACTGGACCCTAAGGAAAGTAGTGTGTGTACAATGTATAGAAATATGAGCATATACAGGGAAAGTACAGTAATAAAAAAAAAATATCAGAAAGTGCTGATAATCCTACTGTTCCCTTTGCAGATGTCGGGAACACGTCTGCAAAGGGAATGGGTGTTCGCAGGACACAAATGCACGGGAACGGTTCTTGCGCATGCGCGCTGGTTTTCTACGGACTGTGTTCGGGTCCTCAAACAAATTAAAAGTGCGACACAAGTGAGACGGACAGTTACGGACAGGCGCGATGTTCACAGGACTTACGGGTGTGGTGTGCATGTGCGTAGATGTTCTGCAGACTCTACGGACAGGTATAATGTCCTTAGGACACCTCCATTTTGTTTGACTACGGACATCCCGGACACTTTGCGTGTTCTTAGGACAGTTTCAACTTGGCTACGGACCGTACGGACAGGTATAGTGTCCTTAGGATTCCTCCATTTTGTTCACTTACGGACATCTCGGACACCAAGTGTGTTCTAAGAAGAGTTCCATCTTGGTTGTGAACGGTACGGACAGGTATCGTGTCCTTAGGACACCCCCATTTTGTTCATTTACGGACATCCCGGACACTGGGTGTGTACTAGGAACAGTTCCATCTTGGCTGCAAATGGTACGGACAGGTATAGTGTCCTTAGGACATCCCCATTTTGTTAATTACGGACAGCCCGGACAGGCACGCTGTCTGCGGACATTCTAACTACTTTTTTAAAAAAAAATAAGACACAAAGGATTGAATTAAAAGACACATCATATTTTTTTTTATTATATACAGATACACAATTTATGAAAGAGAGGCGGAAGCAGAAACTGATACAAATACAGGGGAATTAGAGGTTTGGAGAGGATGGATGGGAGGGGATGAAGGGATGGAAGTCTCATCAAAACGTTTTTCTTGGTTTTGAGGGTTTGGGGATAGTTGACTGGGACTTGGAGAGGGGGAACAGGTACATGTGGGACAATGGTATTTGATTTTGTCTTTTATGTGGTCCGCCACTAACTGTTTCAAAACATTGAAATTTTCCTTGAGCAAGTCCATTTTCTGTTCCATCCGTCGCAGAGTCTTTTCCAAAGTGTCTTTTGGTGTATTATTTTCAATGTTTTTATGGTCTATTAAAGATAAATTTATATATGCTAAGTACACATAAAACAATGATTATTAATTTGGTTATATAGAGAAGTGTCTACCATTATTATCACTGTCTTCAGACATTTCCTCACGTGGAAAATTCTTCTCAATCCATTCCAAAGTACTGCACATTTCTGTGTGAAAAACAAAAATATGTTAATTGTAGTGTACCTAATACAAAAAGTTTTTAAATACATAAGAAAATGTTTGCTTACTAGTTTCTGGTAAATTGTATTCATACTGTTGTGTAGGTCTACTGTTACTTCTAGCTCTGCAGTTTCTGTGAGGTAATTATGTTGGAGGAGTATCTTTTTTGTTTTGGTATATTCCATTTGACTACATATGGTATTTAAATGGATGGTTGATGTGTCAGATATATAGGTTTCACTGTTTATTTATTATTACATATAGTGTGTTTATGTGCTGCTTTTTGAACGTGTGCAGTGTTTATATGGTATGATAGACCCATTTAAAATACCCCCTGGGTGTTTGGGTAGTGTTGATGTCATCCGTGACCATTCGCGGATATACGCACAGTCCGCGGACATCAAAATCACTAGCTGGGGGTTCAGTATGGTCTATGTTACATGTATATAAAGTAAGGGAATCCTAGTAAACATCTATCAAATTCACACTATGAAAATGTATATTCAGTAAAAAAACTTTGTTAAAGGGACGTTATGGTTAAGTTACGCTACTAAAAACCTATGAAATTCAGTAAAAAAAACGTTGTTAAAGGGCCCTTATGGATCCAAGTAAAACCGAAAAAACCCTGAAATTCGCCAGTTATGGTAAGATAAGCATCCATAACTCACGCCACCACCGTGCACTGCTAAGACAACACCCAGGACATCAAAGATGACATTACAAATGTCATTGATGACATCACTGATGACATCACATGTACATTTACTCTTCATGAAAACTCTGTGCAAGGGATTCTTATTATAATGTTGACAAAAAGTGTCAAGGATCATTGGAATAAATATCATGAGCTAATTAGTGCATTAAGCAATGCATTGTTATAAATAGCATTCTATTATGAAGTTCTATTCAGTATACTAAGCTACTCATGCACAAACATAGGCAGTGTGTGCAGCAGACATGATGAAGGTGCAATATTCATAATCTTGCCATGTTGAATAGTGAAATGATAACTGCTTTCTTATTAGAGTTTTGCGTACTGTGAAACATGTAAAAAGTAGCTAATAAAACCCACTTACTACATAATTGCATTATTACAGACAAAACACAAAGAGACAACAACACATACAAATATGAGTATAGGGAAAGAGAAGTAAGCAAAAAAGCAGAAGTAGTAGCAGAAACAGTTCATAACCTAACTGATTATCTGTATGCAGAGAAATAATTACTCTGTTTCAAAGCTGCTACTTACTCTATGTATGTGTACCACATGATGTGACTGGACCCTAAGGAAAGTAGTGTGAGTACAATGTATAGAAATATGAGCATATACAGGGAAAGTACAGTAATAAAAATAAATATCAGAAAGTGCTGCTAATCCTACTGATTATCTTCATGCACAGAAAGGATTGCTGTCTTTCAAGCCTGTGTCTTCCCTTATGTATATGTTTCATATGATGTGACTTGACCCTAAGGGAATCACTGTAAGAACGTTCTTCAAGTATAAGTCTACAAATATAGTACCTTTTCAATTTTTTGTTCCGGACTGTTACTGAACAAAACCAAGTGGCCTAGATATGTCAGTAAAAGAAACAAGGCGGAGCCAGACATGTGATGTCATCAGTGATGTCGTCAATGACATTTGTGATGTCATCTTTGATTTCCTGGGTGTTAGTCTTAGCAGTGCACGGGGGTTGTGCGAGTTATGGTTGCTTATCTTACCATAACTGGCGAATTTCAGGGGTTTTTCGGTTTTACTTGGATCCATAAGGTCCCTTTAACAACATTTTTTTGCTGAATTTCATAGGTTTTTAGTAGAGCAACTTAACCATATTGTCCCTTTAACAACTTTATTTACCGATATATATCTATGTAGCTTCTCGGGTAATACTAACCTTACTGTAAGCCAGAATTCATCAACTATGGTCACTGTGTGTCACCAGAATATTTTCTGTCTTCCTTGAAGATACAATACTCCCTATAGGTATCTCGCTGTCCATAGTCACTTTCTATAGGCCATCTGGCCAGGTTACCATCTCCCTCACTGAATGGATGGACCTCACTTCTTCTCTCCTTCCCTCTACCTCCCAGCTTCTCCGCCTTGGGGATCTCAACATCCACCTCCTCTGGGCTCTCCTGAAACCTATGTGACTCTTTGTCCCTTTCCATTCAACCATCTGGTCTGACCCACTCTGCCAGGCACACCTTGGATGCTCTCATCTCTTTAGACATCCACCCCTGAGATGATCTAACTAGTCCTCTTGCATTTTCTTCTCACTTGAAGCTTTCTGTCCCCTTGGCAAAGGCCCACCTAGCACTTCCACCTTCCTTTGCAGTCATTTGACCTATGAAGCAAGTGTCAGTGGCTGCTTTTACCTCCGCTTTCTCTCCACTACCTACTCCTGCGGCTGACTCCCATCCTGACACATCCCTTTCCAACCTTCACCTTTCTATCTCTAACACTCTGGGTATCCTTGCCCCTCTCAGGAGGATCTGTATGAAGCCTGCCGAAAACTGCAACTTTTGATATGACTTTGATCTGGCCACTCTGAAATGAAAGTGCAGAGTAGCTGAACAGGAATAGGGAGGTTCGGTTGCATCCTTTGACAAACTGGCCTACCTCCTTCACCAAAGGTGACACAGACTTTCCATCTTCTCTAAAAGATGTTCCATATTCAATAATTAATTCTCTAACAACATGGACCAACTATTCAAAATCTGCAAGGAGCTGGCCAATCCTATTGCAGTATATTCCTCTTCTACACCTACCCAGGCCCTCTGCATGACCCTGGGCTCTCATTTCTCCACCAAAATACAGGACATCTTGTCTGCACTCTCCGCCTCTTCTCCTCTCGTGCCTTCTACATCTCTCAGTCCCGCTTGCCTCTTCTCACGTGGGGTAAGCTGGCTCGTCCCTCCAGGGACTGAAACTCAGGCTTTTCAAATGTTGCCATTTCGGTGTTAATATTGGACAATAATACTCCTACATCATTATGGCATGCACCTGGGAAACATGGGGACAGGCACAGGGCGAGGAACACGGTCATGCTGACACACACATTCTCTGCTTGGTTCATATCACACTATACGCACCCAAGGCTTCCACCCTTGTTTTTAGCTATAATTTATTCCTCCCTGTACCTCATACTACAAAAGGTGTATTTATGGGGTAAGGTGAAATGGTTGTGTTCATTTTTTTATGGCCATTGGTTTTATTGCCGGTGGTCGGAAGATGCCCACTATCGTGGAATGCAGGGGTTATTGGACTGCGTCAGTGGTGGGTGCCATTAATCCTGGTGAGCTGGGTGGGTGTTAGAGGTCTGCTGTTGGCCTGGCTGTGATGAATGTGCGCTGCAAGGAGCCTGGTTCTGTCTCATGGCCTTGCAGGGCACATTCCTTTCTGGGATAATAATGATTGCAACAGTTAAGGAACAAAGGGAAGCTTCTGTTAGAATTATCAGTGCAGGCTCATCTGCCCTCAGCGTTTGGTACTGTTCAGGTTTCTATGCCAAACCTATGTTTACTGCGCAGCCATGTAGGACTCAATGTGTCTCCTGTAACTATAGAATGGCATCTCTCTAAATGGGCGCACTAAGTTTATGGATCTATAATTCCTGCTATATTGTATTTGTGCCGAGTTTCTTACCACGGTACATTGCACGTCTATCTATGGGATTCGCCTCACATGAAAGTACCTAGGGGTGGGAAAGGCTCATTTCCTTCCCAACATTCCCCTCTTTCGTTACTTCTACAGTAGCAAATTCCTCAGCATATTTGTGGTAGCTTTCCCTTTTCTATGCAGCTCCATATGGGGGTGTTCCCTTTATTGGAATCCACGTTCTACATACATTTCACAGGCTTTCTCCCGCTCATGCACGCTCTTCAAAAGTACGTGTCATATAGATGCAGCCACATCCCTTGCTAAATCTTCCCATACTTCCTTATAGTTTTTGGGGTTTGACGGAGGGACAATGACCATGCATTATAGCCTGTCTACTTCAGCTCCATGGGGTGTGGGGATCATGCAGGATAGGGTGATTTGCTTGTACTTCTAAATCCTTTGTGCTATGAGGTACTTTTGAAATGCCAATTGAGACCATCATCATTGCGCTATTAGGTACTGCTTTGGCACAACATGGGAGTCCCATTTGGCACGTGCAAAAAAGAACCAGGATAAACACAATGATCGGCACCGGCATCTTCATCAGTGTTCCCAGCCAGGACAGAGCCCAGCTGAAAGCCATTGTGAGCCAGTCCTCACCTTAAACACCAACTTCCTTTTTCATCTTTGCCTCTAGGTAGTTCACTGCAGCTATGACATGATATGATATGATATGACATGTGACAGGGTCTCATTTTCTGCATCTTCAGAGGGCACAAATGTGCAACATGAACTCCCACTCTTTTTGCATACACCTCTTTCCATTGCTGTCCGAATATGAAAGACTTAATAGTTCTGCATTGTTATCAGCTTCGGTGCGCACAGCTCAATGCTTATGACGTTGAACCCCTGCTCAGTGTCATTCACCAACTGGACCAGGTCCCAGCGCACAATTTGGAGCCATTTAGCATTAGCTTGTGCTTTTATGCTGGGTAAGAATAATGATGCGAAAAATGTCTCTGCTGAGGTGAACAACGTGTATTCTTCAGGGATGTCTTCAAGAAGTTTCGATAAGTCCTTCGATATATAGTTTGATGTTTTATTTTTTCTCTGCTGGCCTTTCTCCTCTTCACTATGTTCCTCTCTTCTCTGTGTTCCACTACTGTTGTCCTCCAGGCCTTCTTCCTCCCTACGGTGTTCTGAGCCGGCTCCCACCGCTGTTTCTCAGTGCCTGCCGCTGCCTTGTTTACTTCTTCTCTGTGCGCTGTTGTAGCCTATAGTTTTCCCCTTGTCTCCTCCCTCCCTCCTATCCCCTCCCTGTGCACCCTTTGAGGCATAGCTCTGTGCACTGTTCCTTTTGCTTCTCCCTCTCTTGCCTGTCCTCTCCTCCCTCTATCACACCCACTATGGTGCTCTCTATTTCTCCCATTTCTCTACTTGCTTTTCTATCTCCTATCCTACTCGTCTTACTAAGAATGGTAGGAAGAAACTTAAGAACGACACCCTGGTCTCCAACCGAGACCTTCCCATCGCTGACAACTTTGTTAGTGCTTCCTCCAGAGAGACGCTCACCAACATCTTCTTAGTTTTTCATTCACTCGACCTAGGGACCCTTCATATGGTCGCTCTTTTCTCTCCTTGATCCTCTTCACCCATTAATGTGGCCACCCAATGTGAGGTCTTGTTGGCCTCCTTTTAGTCCTCCAGAGTCATTATTATTGTCTAAATGGTAACATCATGATCCAGGGGCCTCATCCCAACCTTCTACTATTTGATAGGTGCCTCCATCGTCTCATCAACTTCCTTCCTTCTCCTGCTATTCCTGCTACCCCTTCTCTGGATCCCTTGCCATTTGACTCCCCTCTTGTTCCCCTGAAACCTCTGTCCCCATCTCTCTGGCCTATTTGCCTGCTACCTCTCTCCTGCCTTTCTCTCCACCCTCGGCCTCTACTACTCTGGCTCCCTTGCCATCCACTTTCTCTTCAGCTCCTCTGCAACATCCTCCGATTACCTCTCAGGCTCCTCTGCCACTTCGGATGGGTACCTTTTCACGGAAGAATTTCAAAAGTGGCAACCTGCTTCACATTGCTACTAAAAACTATTTCCCTGCTGTCAAACACTCCTCTGACATCTGCAACCTCCTTAAACCCCTGGACTAGTTGTATCGCTCTTAGCGAGACATGGTTTGTGGACAGCTCTGTCACGAGTTGAAAAACACACTCTCCTGCAACCTATGTGACTCTCTGTCCCTTTCCATTTGATCCTCTGGTCCAGCTCACTCTGCCGGGCATACGTTGGATGCTCTCATCTCTTCAGACACCCCCCACTCAAATGCTCTCACTACTACTCTCACTGTTCTTCTCAATTGAAGCATTCTGTCCCCTTGGCAAAGGCCCACCAAGCACTGCCACCTTCCTTCGCAGTCATTTGACCTACGAAGCAAGTGTCAGTGGCTGCATTTACCTCTACTTTCTCTCCGCCACCTACTCCTGCGGCTGACTCCCATCCTGACACAGCCCTTTCCAACCTTCACCTTTTCTATCTCTAACACTCTGGATATCCTTGACCCTCTCATGAGGATCTGCATGAAGCCTGCCAAAATATTCAACTATTGGTACGACTCTGATCTGGCAGCTCTGAAAAGCAAGTGCAGAGCAGCTGAACAGAAATTGGGAGCTTCGTTGCATCCTTTGACAGACTGGCCTGCTGCCTTCACCAAAGGCAACACAGACTCTCCATCTTCTCTAAAAAGAGGGTCCATATTCAAGCCTGCATCTCTGCATTCTCTAACAACATGGACCAACTATTCAAAATCTGCAAGGAGCTGGTCAATTCTATTGCAGTATAGTCCTCTTATGCACCTACTCAGGCCCTCTGTAGGACCCTGGACTCTCACTTCTCCACCAAAACATGGGACATCTTGTCTTCACTCCCTGCCTCTTCTCTCTCGCCGTCTACATCTCTCAGGTCCTCTTGGCGCCCCCTCCTCTCTTCCTCTCCTCCTGCTCTCCTGTCACACCTGATGATTTTTCCAGACAAGTCCGTTCCATGAAGGTCTCATCTAAACAGGTGGACCCTTGGTTCCCCAGAACCATTAAGGAAAACATTGGTCGTCTCGCTCCAGCATTGGCTGATTTCTGCACTCACTCTTTTAGCACTGGTGTTTTCCCCTCTCCTCTCAAGCACCCCCTTGTGCACCCCTTACTAGAAAAGCTTTCTGCAAACCCCTCCATTCTGCAAAACTATTGCCCCATCTCTTTAACTCCTTTTCTGGGCAAACTCATGGAGATGGTGGCTATCTCCCAGCTAACTCTCCACAATGGAGCTGTTTGTTGTCTCCATGACCATCAGTCTGGCTTCAGAGCAGCCAGAGGCGTGGATAATGCTCTCCTGAACACCCGTGAAGATCTGCCCTCTAACCTTAACTCTAGCTCCCTCTCTTTCCTCATTCTCCTTGACCTGTCAGCTGCTTTTGACACTAGGAACCACAATATCCTGATCACTTGTATCTGCGACACCCTCAGCATAATGGATCCGGCTCTGGCATGTTGGTCCCCTTTCCCCTTGGACTGACCTTCCCAGGTTCAACTTGGGTCCTTCCGCTCAACTAGCTCTCATCCACATGCAGTGTTTCCAGGGGTCTAGCCTCTCCCGCTGGCTTTTCAATGTCTACCTGGCCCCTTTGACCCTTCTGATCTCTACCATTTACTCTAACTTTCAGTGTTATGCAGATGACACACAGCTCTCTTTCAGGCTACCCTTGGCCTCCTCCTGCTCTCACATCCCTGACTGTCCATCCGCTATTCAGGCATGGTGCATCCTAATGATCTCTACCTTAATGCCAGTAAGGCTGAGATCCTTCTCATTGGGACCCCTGCTCCTTCTTTTCCCCGCTCACTCTGGCTGACCTCCTTGGGCCCTCTGCCCTCACCCTCTTGTGACACAAAAAACCTTGGAGTCATCTTCCACTACACACTCTCCTTCTCTCCACAGATCATGGATATAGCTAGAAAGGCCCATTTCTAGCTGTTCCTCTTTAGTGGTATTCTCTGTTTTCTCACCTACCCCCAGAAGCTCACTGTCTCCAGAGCCATGTTTCTCTCTAGGCTTGGCTACTGCAACAGCCTCTTTGTCAGTCTGCCTAACTCTACTCTTCGCCCTCTACAACTCATCCAGAACAGGACCAACAAGCTTATCCTTGGCCTCAGGCCCAGGGGCTGCATCTCTCCAGCCCTGAAATCCATCCTCTGGCTCCCAGTGGCTGCAAGGATCAAGTTAAAGTCCCTCTGCATCGTACACAAGGCTTTTTGGGGTTGGGGCATTCACCATCTCAGACTCTATCATTCCAAGTACCTTCCTACTAACGCCCTCTACTCCTCTACTTCTAATTCTCTGTGGGTGAGTCACTTCTCCACGAAGAGATTGGGGGTAGATTTCTCTCCTTTGCAGGTTTTTCCCTCTGGAATGGCCTCCCTGCCTCTCTCTGCCTTGAGCCAGATCACTTTAAGTTCTGGAATCTCCTGAAGACTTTCCTTTTCTATTCTTCTTTCTCTCTTCCTCTCCCCTGCTTACCTGCCGTTGCTCATGCACCATTCTGCTGACTGGCTGTTTGGTGTTCCTCTGAGTCTTACAGGACACCAGCCGCCCCCCCTGTCCAGTCCCACTGCACTTGTCTGTTGGCCTCCCTGCACTGTAGCCTGACCTCCATTGCACTACCGCGTTGTGATTCCCTTTGGAGTCGCAGCCTTCCTTGCACTTAACACATGGCCCTGCTGCTCTGGGTGCACTTCTCCCCGTTCCTTCTCCCCTGCATTTCTTGTCTGTGAACTTGCACAATATAAATGATACTAGGCCTAGTAAGATTGTTTGTCTTGTCCTCCCTTGTTCCCCCTCCCTTGCCTGGTTGCCCCTGGAAACACATTGTATATAGGTGCATTATAAAAATCATATAATATCTTATCATTTTATACACATAAGGAAAACCTACAACAGAGCATCACCCATAGTCTGAAATGCATCAAAAGGTTGTTCCCAGAGAATTCATGCATTCACATAACTCACCAGATAGAAGTCAAAGCACACTGTGTATGTTCACACCTGAGGGAAATCAACCCGCTAGGCAAAAAAGGTCAAGATATTGCTTGCAAGGATAACAAGTTTTAATCATACAAAAAGTAAAGATGCAAGCAAAGGACTCTGCTGCTCAAGAATATTCTGGCAGAGAATGCATGAACTATACATAATAAGGGTGCACAGCGTCATCAGTGACATCATTACATACAGTCGAAATTCACAAGACTGGCTGGCGAGGCCCTATGCATGGGCCTGCTCCATAGGGATGGCAGGCTGTAATTGACCCCCGTCTTTTCCGCTTGTCTCTTCTCGCATGGGGTCATCTGGGCTTGTCCATGGAAGGACTGAAGGTCGGCTTTTTGCATGTTGACATTTCAGAGTTAATACTGGACAATAATACCACTATATCCTTATGGCATGCAGCTGGGAAACTTGGGAACAGGCACAGTGGGAGGAACACGGTCATGCTGAACCATACATTCTCTGCTCGGTCCATATCGTGCTCTACGCACGCAGGCTTCCAACCTCGATTTGAGACGTAATGTATTCCGCCGTGTACCTCGTAGTACAAAGGGTACATTTATGGGGTAAGGTGAAATGGTCGTGTTTGTTTAGATCTTTTATGGCCATTAGTTGTATTGCTGGAGGTCGGAGGTTTCCCACTATCATGAAATGTAAGGGTTCTTGGACAGGGTCAGTGGTGGGTACCATTCATCCTGGTGGGCTGGGTGGTGGTTGGAGGTCTGCTGTTGGCCTGGCTGTGATGAATGCCCACCGCAATGAGCCTGGTGCTGTCTCATGGCCTTGCAGGGCGCATTCCTTTCTGGGATGACAAGCAATTGCAACAGTTAATGAACAAAGGGAAGCTTCTGTGAGAATTAGCAGCGCACACTGATCTGCCCTCAGCGTTTGGGCCTGTTCAGGTTTCCCTGCCAGGCCTACGTTTACTGCGCTGCTATGTAGGACTGAATGTGTCTCCCATAACTATATAATGGCATCTCTTTATATGCACGCACTTAGTCTATACATCTATAATTCCTGCAATATTGTATTAGTGCCGGGTTTCTTAGCACAGCTCTTTCCCCCTGGTACATTGCACGTCTACTATGGGACTCACCTCACTCTAAAGCGCCTAGGGGGTATGAAAGGCTAACTTCCTTCCCAACATTCCCCCCTTTCATTACTGCTACAGAAACAAATCTCTGTGCATATTTGCGCTAACTTTCCCTTCTCACTGCAGCTTCATATGGGGGTGTTAACTTTATCGGCATCCACGCTCTTCATACATTTCACAGGTTTTCTCCCGCTCGTGCATACTATTTAGAAGTACATGTCATATAGATGCAGCCCCCATGCCCTGCTAAATCTACCCATGCTTCCTTATAGTTTTTGGGTTCTGGGGAAGGGACAATGATCATGTGGTATAGCCTGTCTAATTCACCTCTATGGTGTATGGGGATCATGCGGGGATAGGGTGATCGTTTTGTACTTCAATATCCTTTGTGCTACAAGGTACTTTTGAAAAGCCATTTGAAACCATCATCATTGCGCTATTGTCCTGGGAGGATAGCTCAGCGGCAACGTGCAAGCCTTGGAAGCAATACGACATGAAGCAACACAGGTTCGATCCCCGAGTCCGCGCTTAGAAACCTCTGGGTGTTTAAGCGCATTATAAATATGCAACTAAGACAAAAACAATTACGCAACTAAATAAACAAAAACAATTCCTGTAACAGCGCCTCGATGCCCGTGGGCTGTGTGAGTGATAAAAAAAAAAAAAAAAAAAAGGTACTGCTTTGACAAAACATTGGTGTCCCAATTGGCACGTCCAAAAAAGAACCAGCATAAACACAATGATAGGCATCAGCATCTTCACCAGTGCTCCCAGCCAGGACGGAGCCCAGCTGAAAGCCATTGTGAACCAGTCCTCTGCTTGACCACCAGCTTCCTTTTTCATCTTGGCCCCTAGGTCGTGCACTGCAGCTATGACATGTGACAGGGACCCATTTTCTGCATCTTCAGAAGGCACGAATGTACAACTCCTTATCTTTTTGCACACACCTCCTTCCAATGCTGTCAGCATATCCAAGACCTAACGGTTCTTCATCCTCGTCAGCTTCAGTGCACGCAGTTCGACCCTTATGACGTTGGACCCCTGCCCAGGGTCATTCACCAACTGAACCAGTTCCCAGTGCAAAGTTTGGAGCCATTTGGCATTAGCTTGTGTTTGCTTGTACGCTGGGTAGCAATAGTGATGTGAAAAATGTCTATGCTGAGGTGAGTGAACAATTTGTATTCTTCAGGCATTTCTTCAAGAAGTTTCGATGAGTACTTGGATAAATAGTTTAATGTTCTCTTTTTTCTCCGCAGCTGGCCATGTGGCTCCTCCCAAGGGGGGATGCAAAACTTGGTGGTGGTAGTGTGTTCTGTTCTGTTATTGTTAGGGACAGTGTTGGTGCTTCGTTGGGTCGTGTTTCCCCCCAGGCAAGTGATCTTCTGTGACTACTAGTAGGTCTGAATGTAGCGTGCCCAGTGAACAATAGCCCCTCCATGATGGTGGGAGGTTCAAGTACGCTTGTTCGCCACACACCCAATAGTAGTCCATCAGTGCTGCTGTGCCCCTCTTTAAATCTGGAATCAACAATGTTCTGTTTCATCACTCGTTGGAACCGACAAAGACAGTTTCTTTGGTGAAAATGCACAATTCATAGTTCTTTTTTGTGCACTTTTGCTGGCTTCTCCATGCTGTAATCTATGTCAGTTTTGTAACATGCTCTGTCCATGTCTGTGCACATGCTCATTTTACGAGGGCCACAGTTTTTTCTTGAAACCTCAGGAGGCTTTCGGCAAGGGAGGGTTGTTTCCTGCCACTTGTTATTGTTTGTTTGTTTGTTTGTTTAATATTTATTAAGCGCGCGAGACCTGAAGTTATCAGGGTGCAGGCAGTAAGAAGTCATACAGCTTGGTACAAAGGTTACAATGGTTACATTGGTTGCAGAAGTATCAGAAAAACATGTAATCTAACAGTTATGCATTGTATGTACATATAGTAAACGGTGGTGAATAAATACAGACAGTCTATATATAACAAAATGTACAGTTATTAATATATTTTGCTCCTTTTATCACAAAATATGGTTGCTTCAAACAGATGGTGTTTGTTGGTTGGTGTTGCATTTCTGGGCATCTGGATCGGCAAGTTGTAGACACATGTTGTGCACCTGGAAAGTGCCTTTTAGCCTACATAGCGCACGATGAATCAAGCTTTGTGCCTCTATAATTGGTCATCCTTGTGGTACTTTGGGTGCCCCTGATACGTACAGTATCAATGAGCATACATAGCAGCTAATATTGGTTGGTCGTCTACCCACTGCACTCATATCGGAATACCAACTATTTGAGTGCTCAGGGTGATGGATATCTTTGACAGCATCAAGGCCTAGGACATGGTATGCATCATATTTGGGCCTTCGCACTTGTCTTTTCATCCTATCATGGCACGATATATATATCTCCTCTGTAATATGCTCCTGCTAAAATTGGTGCTACTACTACTATTTGTGCTACAAAAGAGGTTTTTAATAGTGAGAAGTAATATTTCAAACATTTCATGTACATACAGTCATACAGGCGCTGGTGTTACTTGCTTGGGACGTGTTACACATATATTCCGTTGTTTTTGGCAGTTTAGTTAAGTATGCTTTTGTTCAGCATCCCCTTGCCCCCATCTTTTATATGACTTTCCCAAATGAAAGATGACCCCCCAATAAATACCCAACAGTAGTATAAGGAAAGTGAACAAGATAGCAGTAATGTGCAAGCCGTGTTGATAAGAAGACATTCTAGTAGAACTGATGACATTTTTATCATTATGCAATGAACAATTTGACGTTGAACCATGCATCTTCTTTTTCCTGTAATGGGAACAAAAACGGGTAATAAATAGGGATGGTAGGGTGAGGGGGGAAGGAAGGGGAGTGAAGGGGAAAAGGGAGAGAGGAGAAGGAAGAGAAGTAGAGAGAGAGAGGGAGTTTGTTTTAATTTACATAACTTATGCCTTCAGCAGCAATGCATGTCGGGCATCTTTGCACATGCACTTAAATTGGCAGCATTAAGCTAAGTAATCTAGGTAGACCCGCTACGTTGAATTAAGATACTGGTGAGAAATTTGGCGTTGCCCTGAGAATGTCTGAAAGATGTATCTAATATCAAAGCCCTTTTACTTTTACTGCAAGAGGGGTGTAAAACACCACCTCGTAGCGCGCGTGGAAGCTGGGTTTATACCACTTGCAAAGCTCCTTACATCCACTAGCTCTTGGGCAACAGTGGTTGGGTGGGTGTTGTGTCTGAAAGTTGATCTGTAGTGTTTTGGGTGTCCTCTGGGTGAGGTGGTGCGATTTGTCGTGAGGCGCATTTGATCGCACGTGTTAAGTTCATCAAGTATTCTTTGAACTCCTTGCCCAGAACTGTTGCAGCTCCATGGGTATCTGATTCCCTCTTCACAGGGGAGATGGGTGTGTGTTCATGCAGCTGCCCATCACTATATGGTGTGTTGAGACGTGGTGGTCCTTACTTGACTGAGTGCGCAAAGTAATCTATATATCGTCTGCTAGAAGTTATTTTTTAACCTAATTGTATATATAAGGAACTTAAGGTACGCCTTTGTTATCCTTATGTACCTGCAGACCAATTTACGCATATCCAATCTTCCACTGGAAGCACAGTTGCCTTACGTTTGCCTGTACCGATGACTGTTCGTCTCTAATTACTCCCGTTACTAAGGATCTATCCTCAGCCATCATTTACTTTCCAGGTATAATCGATGGACACGTTTTAGTTGCTTTTTATTGCTCTTTAGTTGACTATTTTTACACCATCTATTGTTTGTTTGTTTTCTGTTACCACAGTAATCTATTGCTCTCCAAGTTGAAGCATTTTTACCACGGAAGCCCATCTTTTCCCAAGAATCGCTATCTCAATTTTTTGGTACTTTGAATTTCGGAAGACACCGTTTCGATTGGTAGACAAAATCTGTTATTATTTGCCTATTTTCGTCCCTACTGTGGGCTATACGTGTCTCTAGAACCAACATTTATACCTTTAATCTTCTCCAGTCACGGGGTGTCCATGTCATTTGACTGTCAAATCGCGGTCCAGAGTGAATCCCTTGCATAGATATAAATAATGTATTGGTATAAAAATAAACTGGAACCATTTCCTTGTGAATAATGATTGAATATGCCCATTCGGCATAGGGCACATTAAATGGATTTTCTTTTCCTCCTTGTCTTTAAATTATGAGATACATTAAAAAATGACATAGATTGTTCAACTAATGACACAGAAATATATAGCTTATGGACAACATTTTAATTCTAAGACATTGTTTGCAATTATATAGAAATGTTTCTTGTTTTCGTTTTGCTTTAAGAATTCGATTTTGGCCTTTTGAAGAAGGGGAAAATTTCCTCGAAATGCGTCGTCACTTGAATTGGATTCTACCACTGTTTCAAAATTGATTGTGACCTGTTGATACAACAAAATAATGTTTGCCTCTTTACCTGATGTTGTTTTCTTGTGTTTTTTGTGAATGAACATTGACTACATACTTTATAATTCTTTATTCTGTTGTACAGAATTGAATTATCTGGTCTACATTATTTTCTGATTTTATTCTTTAAATTGAGTAGTGGACTTAGTCCACACATTTGAAAGTGGGCAGGGGACGGGAGGGTTCCTAGACTGAATCCTCTGTTTCTTTGTTTTCTAATGTTGGGGTTTTGTGCCATGGCCCCAGTTCCTCCCCCGCACCTAAAACTAATCTAAACAGTTTGTAAAGAATATTCTTATATTCATTGAATTTGAGGTGTGCACCCGTATTCAACCTTTCTAATCTCTGGATATAAAACAACTTCGAAACAGTGAAAATGGGAAAAGGAGCAATAGAAGCTTCTCCGTTCCACCTCTACCTAATTCTGTACTGGTCTTAAAAGAAAAAGAATGTATTGGAGGTTTTAAAAGTTTTGTAAAAATTGCAATACAATGAAATCAAATAAAAAATAAAAATAAAAATAAAAATAAAAAATAAAATAAATAACAACATATTCCTCAGGTCTGTGTACTGGGAGGTACACTGCTGCTTGGTTGCCACATCTATGGCTGCCTTTCCCTTAGAGGTTTTGTCGCTGTTATTGGTTTGTGTGGCGCATTTGATAACCACCACCAGAAATGGCTCTGTTAGGGCGGAAATCAGAGCAAATTGTAGCTTTGCATGTTTCATGGGTGATCCATCTGCTTGTCGGATGCCCCTTCTTTTCCAGCACGAGCGACCAGCGTGCACTGTTTTGGTGACGTATGCTGAGTACCAGTAGATGGTCACATGACAGGCTTTTGATGCTCGAAGTGCTTCTATGATTGCTATTAGCTCTGCTGCTTGTGCTGAGTAGTGCATGGTTATTCTTTTCATTACTAGTTTTTCCTACTCCCCCGCTTCTTAGCGCACCACTTCCGCCCCAGTATGTCTCTGTCCTGTGTGCTGGTCAATTGTCGCTGACCCTTCAACAAAAAGCACCTCAAGCTCTCCTAGTGGGCTATCCTTGGCTTTGGGGATGTCATCCTATTCGCCCTCCTAGGTGGTGCAGTTGTGTTGTTGTAAATCCTTGTCTGGGAACTGTTCCGTTAGGAATGTGGCAGGGTTTACTGTTTTGTATCTTACAACATGGACATTGAGGCTTGAGATAATAATCTCATAAGGCAATGCTCTCTGAGGGGTGAGGGTGGACTTTGATCTTTCCAGGATTGCAAATACAGAGTGCTCCATGTACAATGTTACTGAGCACCTCATTACAATTGTGGAGCTCTTCTTGAGGACAAAGGCAGCTGCAGTGAGAGCCTGTTTGCATGTGAACTGTTGTTGCATTAGGGAGTGTTCTTGTCAGGGTTTCTTATTGGGAGTGCTATGGACTGCCACATCACAGATTTGTCAAATGTCACCACTGGTTTTTGCACCGTATGTTTTTTGAAATGTCATTCGGAGAGCAGGTAGGGAATTTCTTTGCACTATTTGAACCTCTCACAATGGGGGGGTCAGTCAATGTATCCAATTAGCATTCGAGAATGGGTGTCTTGTGGCCTTCCAGTAAATCAGAGCACCCGGGATGCTGTCTTTACCTCAAAGTATTGCCTGTGTTTCAAGCCACATGAGGAGCAGGAAGACACTATCTTCCCTCCCAGAGTGAAAGCCTTCACTCATCCTGCACCCTCTTTCCCCTACCCCTCCACCATTTGCACCATGCCACACAGCATCCAAACACAGGCCCAAGTTACTGACAGCATGACCGGCTACCGAAACTCCTGCTGTCCTGCCCCTCCCTCTGCTGGGCAGTGGTGACTATAGAAAGGGAGAAGGAACTATGTGCAATTCCATTCTCCCTACATCCATGATGGCTATTTTTCTTGGTGGCATTTTTTTTAATTTGAGAAATAGAAACAGCGCTGTTTCTCAACTAAAAAAGAAAAAAAGCTATTAACACTCCGGAAAGCATGGCGGGCTCCAAATAGCTATACATCCCTCTGTGGGTGGCACCAGGAACTGCGTTAAGGCCCTTGTTTATCGCTGCTCTCCAGCACAGGTCCTCGGCCATGAGCTCACCGGTAATACACACACATGCCAAGATGTATTGCTTAAATGATACTCAAGATCTAGAAAGGTCCTCGGCCATGAGCTCAACTGTAATGCACACACATGTCAAGATGTATTGCTTAAATGATACTCTAGATCTAGAAAGAGAAACATATATTTATTTGAACCCAATCAGCATGTAGAAGGCTAATTCAGCTTCACCCACATTATTTGTTTCTGACTTGCGTTACAAAGCAGTGACTCTATATACAGGAAGCAATATGCACAAGAAGATGCACTGTGCTTAGTGTACCTGCAAACTCTGGGAGCTTTCTATCCTTGCATGTGCCCCATGTGCAAGCAGAGGATCTATTTTTCTTTAATTACCATTATTGTGGCCCTACCAGAAAAGTAAACCTTGCTCCCAAAGGCACTTCCGCCTACTTTACATGTATCATTTTCACATGAGTACAGTGCACCTGATTTACAGAAAGACAAATAACAATAAGTTACTTTTGTTTCCCTGAAATGTTGTGAAACAGCGCTATGGCCCTGCCCTCTGGGGAGTTGCTCGGCATGTGGGTATGATGGGGGTTATACCATCTTTTGGTTTTAGCCCCAGATAGAAGCTCAGGGCATACAACCAAAAGGCTATCTAGGCCCAATTCCTGACAGTCCCCAGGTTAGCGTAGCGCCAGATCTTTTCCAGACCTAGCAACACCCCTGCCTGCCCGTTTTGTGAATAATGTTGATTGAACTCATGTGCACTCTACTCATAAAAACTCGGCAGACGTTGTTTTGAGAATGTTTCATTTGTCAACCAGCCCCAATGTTTCCTCTTTGGAACTTTATAAAGGGCACAAACTTTAGAGCCAAAAGAAGTTTCTGTACCTCAGCATATATTGAACCAGACTGCAGGGGTATACCGTCGTTTCATCGACAGGAATTTTTATGACTGCCTTTTTTATGTGGATACCATTACAAAAAAGTCATTGAAATTTTGGGGGGTGGGAAAGAGCAGATAAGGGTTGTTGGGGGTTGGTCTGCGCCCCCTCGCGATACCCATGAGCCCCCCAGCACACCCATAGACACCGCCGACAGACGTCCGTAGTGTTCAGGCTCCCCGGTCGAACTGATGCAACTGGGCATGCCCCCTTTATTTATAGTGCACGCGGCGGAGTGTAACATCAGTCCACCGTGTGCTACATCCCTTAAAAGGGGCACCACCACAAGGGTTTGGGGGGTCAGGAATAGTTAAAAATAGGTGGGCAAGTCGATTACTTTTTTCATAAGAGTGTCCACGTAAAAAAGGCAGTTATAAGTATGCGACTGCAGGATATCCTTTCTCCCAAATTAGTTTTGCGTGGAGAAGAGAACCCAGCCCTTCGGTGGCGGCAGCTGCTGATTGATTTGCACATGGCTGGTCCCCTTTTGCAACGGCATAGACGGGTTTAAAAATGGTGGTGTGGGAGGTTGCCCAGAGAAATGCCAGTGGTTTAGATTCATTCGAAACCTTCCACCCATCACCTTTGTGGTCAGTTTGTTTCTCCTTGTGGGAGAGGGTATGCCCAGACGTGGGTCCCTTGCTCGCTGTGCCACAGGCAACCAGGCTGAACCTCACTGAGGAGGTCCAACAAGGCCGAAACATGTCTGGGGTTGCTTGGTTTTCTGTTCAGAGGGGACCAGGCCTAGCAGTTCGGGCTGGGCTGCTACCTTCTGTGGCGGCAGCTGCTGACTGATTTGCACATGGCTGGTTCCCTTTTGCAATGGCGCAGACGGGCTAAAAAACGGTGGTGTGGAAGGTGGCCCAGAGCAATTGCCAGCGGTTTAGATTCATTCGAAACCTTCCACCCATCACTTTTGTGGTCAGTTTGTTTCTCCTTGTGAGAGAGGGTATGCCCAGACATGGTTCCCTTGCTCGCTGCGTCACAGAGAACCAGGTTGCACCTCACTGATGAGGTCCAACAAGGCCGAAACATGTCTGAGGTTGCTTGGTTTTCTGTGCAGAGGGGACCTGGCCTAGCAGTTCGGGCTGGGATGCTACTTTCGGTGGCAGCAGCTGCTGACTGATTCGCAAATGGCTGGTCCCCTTTTGCAATGGCGCAGGTGGGCTAAAAAACGGTGGTGTGGAAGGTTGCCCAGAGCAATTGCCAGTGGTTTAGATTCATTCGAAACCTTCCACCCATCACTTTTGTGGTCAGTTTGTTTCTCCTTGTGAGAGAGGGTATGCCCAGACGTGGGTCCCTTGCTCGCTGCGCCACAGGGAACCAGGCTGCACCTCACTGAGGAGATCCAACAAGGCCGAAACATGTCTGGGGTTGCTTGTTTTTCTGTGCAGAGGAGACCTGGCCTAGCAGTTCGGGCTGGGCTGCTACCTTTGGTGGCGGCAGCTGCTGACTGATTTGCACATGGCTGGTCCCCTTTTGCAATGGCGCAGACAGGCTAAAAAATGGTGGTGTGGAAGGTTGCCCAGAGCAATTGCCAGTGGTTTAGATTAAATCGAAACCTTCCACCCATCACTTTTGTGGTCAGTTTGTTTCTCCTTGTGAGAGAGGGTATGCCCAGACGTGGGTCCCTTGCTCGCTGCGCCACAGGGAACCAGGCTGCACCTCACCGAGGAGGTCCAACAATGCCGAAACATGTCTGGGGTTGCTTGGTTCTCTGTGCAAAGGGGACCTGGCCTAGCAGTTCGGGCTGGGCTGCTACCTGATTTGCATATGGCTGGTCCCCTTTTGCAATGGCGCAGATGGGCTAAAAAACAGTGGTGTGGAAGGTTGCCCAGAGCAATTGCCAGTGGTTTGGATTCATTCGAAATCTTCCACCCATCACTTTTGTGGTCAGTTTGTTTCTCCTTGTGAGAGAGGGTATGCCCAGACATGGGTCCCTTGCTCGCTGCGCCACAGGGAACCAGGCTGCACCTCACTGAGGAGGTCCAACAAGGCCGAAACATGTCTGGGGTTGCTTGGTTTTCTGTGCAGAGGGGACCTGGCATAGCAGTTCGGGCTAGGCTGCTACCTTCGGTGGCGGCAGCTGCTGACTGATTTGCACATGGCTGGTCCCCTTTTGCAATGGCGCAGACGGGCTGAAAAACGGTGGTGTGGAAGGTTGACCAGAGCAATTGCCAGTGGTTTAGAATCTTTCGAAACCTTCCACCCATCACTTTTGTGGTCAGTTTGTTTCTCCTTGTGAGAGAGGGTATCCCCAGACGTGGGTCCCTTGCTCGCTGCGCCACAGGGAACCATGCTGCACCTCACCGAGGAGGTCCAACAAGGCAAAAACATGTCTGGGATTGCTTGGTTTTCTGTGCAGAGGGGACCTGGCCTAGCAGTTTGGGCTGGCCTGCTACCTTCTGTGGCGGCAGCTGCTGACTGATTTGCACATGGCTGGTCCTCTTTTGCAATGGCGCAGACAGGCTAAAAAACGGTGGTGTGGGAAGTTGCCCAGAGCAATTGCCAGTGGTTTAGATTCATTCAAAACCTTCCTCCATCACCTTTGTGGTCAGTTTGTTTCTCCTTGTGAGAGAGGGTATGCCCAGATGTGGGTCCCTTGCTCGCTGCGCCACAGGGAACCAGGCTGCACCTCACTGTGGAGGTCCAACAAGGCCGAAACATGTCTGGGGTTGCTTGGTTTTCTGTGCAGAGGCGACCTGGCATAGCAGTTCGGGCTGGGCTGCTACCTTCGGTGGCAGCAGCTTCTGACTGATTTGCACATGGCTGGTTCCCTTTTGCAATGGCGCAGACGGGCTAAAAACCGGTGGTGTGGAAGGTGGCCCAGAGCAATGGCCAGTGGTTTAGATTCATTCAAAACCTTCCACCCATCACTTTTGTCGTCAGTTTGTTTCTCCTTGTGGGAGAGGGTATGACCAGACGTGGGTCCCTTGCTCGCTGCGCCACAGGGAACCAGGCTGAACCTCACTGAGGAGGTCCAACAAGGCCGAAACATGTCTGGGGTTGCTTGGTTTTCTGTGCAGAGGGGACCTGGCCTAGCAGTTCGGGCTGGGCTGCTACCTTCGGTGGTGGCAGCTGCTGACTGATTTGCACATGGCTGGTCCCTTTTTGCAATGGCGCAGGCGGGCTAAAAAACGGTGGTGTGGAAGGTTGCCCAGAGCAATTGCCAGTGGTTTAGATTAATTCGAAACCTTCCACCCATCACTTTTGTGGTCAGTTTGTTTCTCCTTGTGAGAGAGAGTTTGACCAGACGTGGGTCCCTTGCTCGCTGCGCCACAGGGAACCAGGCTGCACCTCACTGAGGAGGTCCAACAATGCCGAAACATGTCTGGGATTGCTTGGTTCTCTGTGCAAAGGGGACCTGGCCTAGCAGTTCGGGATGGGCTGCTACCTGATTTGCACATGGCTGGTCCCCTTTTGCAATGGCGCAGACGGGCTAAAAAACAGTGGTGTGGAAGGTTGCCCAGAGCAATTGCCAGTGGTTTGGATAAATTCGAAATCTTCCACCCATCACTTTTGTGGTCAGTTTGTTTCTCCTTGTGAGAGAGGGTATGCCCAGACATGGGTCCCTTGCTCGCTGCGCCACAGGGAACCAGGCTGCACCTCACTGAGGAGGTCCAACAAGGCCGAAACATGTCTGGGTTGCTTGGTTTTCTGTGCAGAGGGGACCTGGCATAGCAGTTCGGGCTAGGCTGCTACCTTCGGTGGCGGCAGCTGCTGACTGATTTGCACATGGCTGGTCCCCTTTTGCAATGGCGCAGACGGGCTAAAAAACGGTGGTGTGGAAGGTTGACCAGAGCAATTGCCAGTGGTTTAGAATCTTTCGAAACCTTCCACCCATCACTTTTGTGGTCAGTTTGTTTCTCCTTGTGAGAGAGGGTATCCCCAGACGTGGGTCCCTTGCTCGCTGCGCCACAGGGAACCATGCTGCACCTCACCGAGGAGGTCCAACAAGGCAAAAACATGTCTGGGGTTGCTTGGTTTTCTGTGCAGAGGGCACCTGGCCTAGCAATTTGGGCTGGGCTGCTACCTTCTGTGGCGGCAGCTGCTGACTGATTTGCACATGGCTGGTCCTCTTTTGCAATGGCGCAGACAGGCTAAAAAACGGTGGTGTGGGAGGTTGCCCAGAGCAATTGCCAGTGGTTTAGATTCATTCAAAACCTTCCTCCATCACCTTTGTGGTCAGTTTGTTTCTCCTTGTGAGAGAGGGTATGCCCAGATGTGGGTCCCTTGCTCGCTGCGCCACAGGGAACCAGGCTGCACCTCACTGTGGAGGTCCAACAAGGCCGAAACATGTCTGGGGTTGCTTGGTTTTCTGTGCAGAGGGGACCTGGCATAGCAGTTCGGGCTGGGCTGCTACCTTCGGTGGCGGCAGCTGCTGACTGATTTGCACATGGCTGGTTCCCTTTTGCAATGGCGCAGACGGGCTAAAAAACGGTGGTGTGGAAGGTGGCCCAGAGCAATGGCCAGTGGTTTAGATTCATTCAAAACCTTCCACCCATCACTTTTGTGGTCAGTTTGTTTCTCCTTGTGGGAGAGGGTATGCCCAGACGTGGGTCCCTTGCTCGCTGCGCCACAGGGAACCAGGTTGAACCTCACTGAGGAGGTCCAACAAGGCCGAAGCATGTCTGGGGTTGCTTGGTTTTCTGTGCAGAGGGAACCTGGCCTAGCAGTTCGTGCTGGGCTGCTACCTTCGATGGTGGCAGCTGCTGGCTGATTTGCACATGGCTGGTCCCTTTTTGCCATGGCGCAGGCGGGCTAAAAAACGGTGGTGTGGAAGGTTGCCCAGAGCAATTGCCAGTGGTTTAGATTAATTCGAAACCTTCCACCCATCACTTTTGTGGTCAGTTTGTTTCTCCTTGTGAGAGAGGGTATGCCCAGACGTGGGTCCCTTGCTCGCTGCGCCACAGGGAACCAGGCTGCACCTCACTGAGGAGGTCCAACAATGCCGAAACATGTCTGGGGATGCTTGATTCTCTGTACAGAGGGGACCTGGCCTAGCAGTTCGGGCTGGGCTGCTACCTGATTTGCACATGGCTGGTCCCCTTTTGCAATGGCGCAGACGGGCTAAAAACAGTGGTGTGGAAGGTTGCCCAGAGCAATTGCCAGTGGTTTGGATTCATTCGAAATCTTCCACCCATCACTTTTGTGGTCAGTTTGTTTCTCCTTGTGAGAGAGGGTATGCCCAGACATGGGTCCCTTGCTCGCTGCGCCACAGGGAACCAGGCTGCACCTCACTGAGGAGGTCTAACAAGGCCGAAACATGTCTGGGGTTGCTTGGTTTTCTGTGCAGAGGGGACCTGGCATAGCAGCTCGGGCTAGGCTGCTACCTTCGGTGGCGGCAGCTGCTGACTGATTTGCACATGGCTGGTCCCCTTTTGCAATGGCGCAGACGGGCTAAAAAACGGTGGTGTGGAAGGTTGACCAGAGCAATTGCCAGTGGTTTAGATTCTTTCGAAACCTTCCACCCATCACTTTTGTGGTCAGTTTGTTTCTCCTTGTGAGAGAGGGTATCCCCAGACGTGGGTCCCTTGCTCGCTGCGCCACAGGGAACCAGGCTGCACCTCACCGAGGAGTTCCAACAAGGCCAAAACATGTCTGGGGTTGCTTGGTTTTCTGTGCAGAGGGGACCTGGCCTAGCAGTTTGGGCTGGCCTGCTACCTTCTGTGGCGGCAGCTGCTGACTGATTTGCACATGGCTGGTCCTCTTTTGCAATGGCGCAGACAGGCTAAAAAACGGTGGTGTGGGAGGTTGCCCAGGGCAATTGCCAGTGGTTTAGATTCATTCAAAACCTTCCTCCATCACCTTTGTGGTCAGTTTGTTTCTCCTTGTGAGAGAGGGTATGCCCAGATGTGGGTCCCTTGCTCGCTGCGCCACAGGGAACCAGGCTGACCCTCACTGTGGAGGTCCAACAAGGCCGAAACATGTCTGGGGTTGCTTGGTTTTCTCTGCAGAGGGGACCTGGCCTAGCAGTTCGGGCTGGGCTGCTACCTTCGGTGGTGGCAGCTGCTGACTGATTTGCACATGGCTGGTCCCTTTTTGCAATGGCGCAGGCGGGCTGAAAAACGGTGGTGTGGAAGGTTCCCCAGAGCAATTGCCAGTGGTTTAGATTCATTCGAAACCTTCCACCCATCACTTTTGTGGTCAGTTTGTTTCTCCTTGTGAGAGAGGGTATGCCCAGATGTGGGTCGCTTGCTCGCTGCGCCACAGGGAACCAGGCTGCACCTCACTGTGGAGGTCCAACAAGGCCGAATCATGTCTGGGGTTGCTTGGTTTTCTGTGCAGAGGGGACATGGCATAGCAGTTCGGGCTGGGCTGCTACCTTCAGTGGCGGCAGCTGCTGACTGATTTGCACATGGCTGGTCCCCTTTTGCAATGGCGCAGACGGGGTAATAAACGGTGGTGTGGAAGGTTGCCCAGAACAATTGCCAGTGGTTTAGATTCATTTGAAACCTTCAACCCATCACTTTTGTGGTCAGTTTGTTTCTCCTTGTGAGAGAGGGTATGCCCAGACATGGGTCTCTTGCTCGCTGCGCCACAGGGAACCAGGCTGCACCTCACTGAGGAGGTCCAACAATGCCAAAACATGTCTGGGGTTGCTTGGTTTTCTGTGCAGAGGGGACTTGGCCTAGCAGTTCGGGCTGGGCTGCTACCTTCGGTGGCGGCAGCTGCTGACTGATTTGCACATGGCTGGTCCCCTTTTGCAATGGTGCAGGCGGACCAAAACGGTGGTGTGGAAGGTTGACCAGAGCAATTGCCAGTGGTTTAGAATCTTTCGAAACCTTCCACCCATCACTTTTGTGGTCAGTTTGTTTCTCCTTGTGAGAGAGGGTATCCCCAGACGTGGGTCCCTTGCTCGCTGCGCCACAGGGAACCATGCTGCACCTCACCGAGGAGGTCCAACAAGGCAAAAACATGTCTGGGGTTGCTTGGTTTTCTGTGCAGAGGGCACCTGGCCTAGCAATTTGGGCTGGGCTGCTACCTTCTGTGGCGGCAGCTGCTGACTGATTTGCACATGGCTGGTCCTCTTTTGCAATGGCGCAGACAGGCTAAAAAATGGTGGTGTGGGAGGTTGCCCAGAGCAATTGCCAGTGGTTTAGATTCATTCAAAACCTTCCTCCATCACCTTTGTGGTCAGTTTGTTTCTCCTTGTGAGAGAGGGTATGCCCAGATGTGGGTCCCTTGCTCGCTGCGCCACAGGGAACCAGGCTGCACCTCACTGTGGAGGTCCAACAAGGCCGAAACATGTCTGGGGTTGCTTGGTTTTCTGTGCAGAGGGGACCTGGCATAGCAGTTCGGGCTGGGCTGCTACCTTCGGTGGCGGCAGCTGCTGACTGATTTGCACATGGCTGGTTCCCTTTTGCAATGGCGCAGACAGGCTAAAAAACGGTGGTGTGGAAGGTGGCCCAGAGCAATGGCCAGTGGTTTAGATTCATTCAAAACCTTCCACCCATCACTTTTGTGGTCAGTTTGTTTCTCCCTGTGGGAGAGGGTATGCCCAGACGTGGGTCCCTTGCTCGCTGCGCCACAGGGAACCAGGTTGAACCTCACTGAGGAGGTCCAACAAGGCCGAAACATGTCTGGGGTTGCTTGGTTTTCTGTGCAGAGGGAACCTGGCCTAGCAGTTCGTGCTGGGCTGCTACCTTCGGTGGTGGCAGCTGCTGGCTGATTTGCACATGGCTGGTCCCTTTTTGCCATGGCGCAGGCGGGCTAAAAAACGGTGGTGTGGAAGGTTGCCCAGAGCAATTGCCAGTGGTTTAGATTAATTCGAAACCTTCCACCCATCACTTTTGTGGTCAGTTTGTTTCTCCTTGTGAGAGGGGGTATGCCCAGACGTGGGTCCCTTGCTCGCTGCGCCACAGGGAACCAGGCTGCACCTCACTGAGGAGGTCCAACAATGCCGAAACATGTCTGGGGATGCTTGGTTCTCTGTACAGAGGGGACCTGGCCTAGCAGTTCGGGCTGGGCTGCTACCTGATTTGCACATGGCTGGTCCCCTTTTGCAATGGCGCAGACGGGCTAAAAACAGTGGTGTGGAAGGTTGCCCAGAGCAATTGCCAGTGGTTTGGATTCATTCGAAATCTTCCACCCATCACTTTTGTGGTCAGTTTGTTTCTCCTTGTGAGAGAGGGTATGCCCAGACATGGGTCCCTTGCTCGCTGCGCCACAGGGAACCAGGCTGCACCTCACTGAGGAGGTCTAACAAGGCCGAAACATGTCTGGGGTTGCTTGGTTTTCTGTGCAGAGGGGACCTGGCATAGCAGCTCGGGCTAGGCTGCTACCTTCGGTGGCGGCAGCTGCTGACTGATTTGCACATGGCTGGTCCCCTTTTGCAATGGCGCAGACGGGCTAAAAAAAGGTGGTGTGGAAGGTTGACCAGAGCAATTGCCAGTGGTTTAGATTCTTTCGAAACCTTCCACCCATCACTTTTGTGGTCAGTTTGTTTCTCCTTGTGAGAGAGGGTATCCCCAGACGTGGGTCCCTTGCTCGCTGCGCCACAGGGAACCAGGCTGCACCTCACCGAGGAGTTCCAACAAGGCCAAAACATGTCTGGGGTTGCTTGGTTTTCTGTGCAGAGGGGACCTGGCCTAGCAGTTTGGGCTGGCCTGCTACCTTCTGTGGCGGCAGCTGCTGACTGATTTGCACATGGCTGGTCCTCTTTTGCAATGGCGCAGACAGGCTAAAAAACGGTGGTGTGGGAGGTTGCCCAGGGCAATTGCCAGTGGTTTAGATTCATTCGAAACCTTCCTCCATCACCTTTGTGGTCAGTTTGTTTCTCCTTGTGAGAGAGGGTATGCCCAGATGTGGGTCCCTTGCTCGCTGCGCCACAGGGAACCAGGCTGACCCTCACTGTGGAGGTCCAACAAGGCCGAAACATGTCTGGGGTTGCTTGGTTTTCTGTGCAGAGGGGACCTGGCCTAGCAGTTCGGGCTGGGCTGCTACCTTCGGTGGTGGCAGCTGCTGACTGATTTGCACATGGCTGGTCCCTTTTTGCAATGGCGCAGGCGGGCTGAAAAACGGTGGTGTGGAAGGTTCCCCAGAGCAATTGCCAGTGGTTTAGATTCATTCGAAACCTTCCACCCATCACTTTTGTGGTCAGTTTGTTTCTCCTTGTGAGAGAGGGTATGCCCAGATGTGGGTCCCTTGCTCGCTGCGCCACAGGGAACCAGGCTGCACCTCACTGTGGAGGTCCAACAAGGCCGAATCATGTCTGGGGTTGCTTGGTTTTCTGTGCAGAGGGGACCTGGCATAGCAGTTCGGGCTGGGCTGCTACCTTCAGTGGCGGCAGCTGCTGACTGATTTGCACATGGCTGGTCCCCTTTTGCAATGGCGCAGACGGGGTAATAAACGGTGGTGTGGAAGGTTGCCCAGAACAATTGCCAGTGGTTTAGATTCATTTGAAACCTTCAATCCATCACTTTTGTGGTCAGTTTGTTTCTCCTTGTGAGAGAGGGTATGCCCAGACATGGGTCTGTTGCTCGCTGCGCCACAGGGAACCAGGCTGCACCTCACTGAGGAGGTCCAACAATGCCACAACATGTCTGGGGTTGCTTGGTTTTCTGTGCAGAGGGGACTTGGCCTAGCAGTTCGGGCTGGGCTGCTACCTTCGGTGGCGGCAGCTGCTGACTGATTTGCACATGGCTGGTCCCCTTTTGCAATGGTGCAGGCGGGCCAAAACGGTGGTGTGGAAGGTTGACCAGAGCAATTGCCAGTGGTTTAGAATCTTTCGAAACCTTCCACCCATCACTTTTGTGGTCAGTTTGTTTCTCCTTGTGAGAGAGGGTATCCCCAGACGTGGGTCCCTTGCTCGCTGCGCCACAGGGAACCATGCTGCACCTCACCGAGGAGGTCCAACAAGGCAAAAACATGTCTGGGGTTGCTTGGTTTTCTGTGCAGAGGGGACCTGGCCTAGCAGTTCGGGCTGGGCTGCTACCTTCGGTGGCGGCAGCTGCTGACTGATTTGCACATGGCTGGTTCCCTTTTGCAATGGCGCAGACGGGCAAAAAACTGGTGGTGTGGAAGGTGGCCCAGAGCAATGGCCAGTGGTTTAGATTCATTCAAAACCTTACAGCCATCACTTTTGTGGTCAGTTTGTTTCTCCTTGTGGGAGAGGGTATGCCCAGACGTGGGTCCCTTGCTCGCTGCGCCACAGGGAACCAGGCTGAACCTCACTGAGGAGGTCCAACAAGGCCGAAACATGTCTGGGGTTGCTTGGTTTTCTGTGCAGAGGGGACCTGGCCTAGCAGTTCGGGCTGGGCTGCTACCTTCGGTGGTGGCAGCTGCTGACTGATTTGCACATGGCTGGTCCCTTTTTGCAATGGCGCAGGCGGGCTAAAAAACGGTGGTGTGGAAGGTTGCCCAGAGCAATTGCCAGTGGTTTAGATTAATTCGAAACCTTCCACCCATCACTTTTGTGGTCAGTTTGTTTCTCCTTGTGAGAGAGGGTATGCCCAGACGTGAGTCCCTTGCTCGCTGCGCCACAGGGAACCAGGCAGCACCTCACTGAGGAGGTCCAACAATGCCGAAACATGTCTGGGGTTGCTTGGTTCTCTGTGCAGAGGGGACCTGGCCTAGCAGTTCGGGCTGGGCTGCTACCTGATTTGCACATGGCTGGTCCCCTTTTGCAATGGCGCAGACGGGCTAAAAACAGTGGTGTGGAAGGTTGCCCAGAGCAATTGCCAGTGGTTTGGATTCATTCGAAATCTTCCACCCATCACTTTTGTGGTCAGTTTGTTTCTCCTTGTGAGAGAGGGTATGCCCAGTCATGGGTCCCTTGCTCGCTGCGCCACAGGGAACCAGGCTGCACCTCACTGAGGAGGTCCAACAAGGCCGAAACATGTCTGGGGTTGCTTGGTTTTCTGTGCAGAGGGGACCTGGCATAGCAGCTCGGGCTAGGCTGCTACCTTCGGTGGCGGCAGCTGCTGACTGATTTGCACATGGCTGGTCCACTTTTGCAATGGCGCAGACGGGCTAAAAAACGGTGGTGTGGAAGGTTGACCAGAGCAATTGCCAGTGGTTTAGATTCTTTCGAAACCTTCCACCCATCACTTTTGTGGTCAGTTTGTTTCTCCTTGTGAGAGAGGGTATCCCCAGACGTGGGTCCCTTGCTCGCTGCGCCACAGGGAACCAGGCTGCACCTCACCGAGGAGTTCCAAAGGTTGCCCAGAGCAATTGCCAGTGGTTTAGATTCATTCGAAACCTTCCACCCATCACTTTTGTGGTCAGTTTATTTCTCCTTGTGAGAGAGGGTATGCCCAGACGTGGGTTCCTTGCTCGCTGCGCCACAGGGAACCAGGCTGCACCTCACTGAGGAGGTCCAACAAGGCCGAAACATGTCTGGGGTTGCTTGGTTTTCTGTGCAGAGGGGACCTGGCCTAGCAGTTCGGGCTGGGCTGCTACCTTCAGTGGCGGCAGCTGCTGACTGATTTGCACATGGCTGGTCCCCTTTTGCAATGGCGCAGACGGGGTAATAAACAGTGGTGTGGAAGGTTGCCCAGAACAATTGCCAGTGGTTTAGATTCATTTGAAACCTTCCACCCATCACTTTTGTGGTCAGTTTGTTTCTCCTTGTGAGAGAGGGTATGCCCAGACATGGGTCTCTTGCTCGCTGCGCCACAGGGAACCAGGCTGCAACTCACTGAGGAGGTCCAACAATGCCGAAACATGTCTGGGGTTGCTTGGTTTTCTGTGCAGAGGGGACCTGGCCTAGCAGTTCGGGCTGGGCTGCTACCTTCAGTGGCGGCAGCTGCTGACTGACTTGCACATGGCTGGTCCCCTTTTGCAATGGCGCAGACGGGGTAATAAACAGTGGTGTGGAAGGTTGCCCAGAACAATTGCCAGTGGTTTAGATTCATTTGAAACCTTCCACCCATCACTTTTGTGGTCAGTTTGTTTCTCCTTGTGAGAGAGGGTATGCCCAGTCATGGGTCCCTTGCTCGCTGCGCCACAGGGAACCAGGCTGCACCTCACTGAGGAGGTCCAACAAGGCCGAAACATGTCTGGGGTTGCTTGGTTTTCTGTGCAGAGGGGACCTGGCATAGCAGCTCGGGCTAGGCTGCTACCTTCGGTGGCGGCAGCTGCTGACTGATTTGCACATGGCTGTTCCACTTTTGCAATGGCGCAGACGGGCTAAAAAACGGTGGTGTGGAAGGTTGACCAGAGCAATTGCCAGTGGTTTAGATTCTTTCGAAACCTTCCACCCATCACTTTTGTGGTCAGTTTGTTTCTCCTTGTGAGAGAGGGTATCCCCAGACGTGGGTCCCTTGCTCGCTGCGCCACAGGGAAACAGGCTGCACCTCTCCGAGGAGTTCCAAAGGTTGCCCAGAGCAATTGCCAGTGGTTTAGATTCATTCGAAACCTTCCACCCATCACTTTTGTGGTCAGTTTATTTCTCCTTGTGAGAGAGGGTATGCCCAGACGTGGGTTCCTTGCTCGCTGCGCCACAGGGAACCAGGCTGCACCTCACTGAGGAGGTCCAACAAGGCCGAAACATGTCTGGGGTTGCTTGGTTTTCTGTGCAGAGGGGACCTGGCCTAGCAGTTCGGGCTGGGCTGCTACCTTCAGTGGCGGCAGCTGCTGACTGATTTGCACATGGCTGGTCCCCTTTTGCAATGGCGCAGACGGGGTAATAAACAGTGGTGTGGAAGGTTGCCCAGAACAATTGCCAGTGGTTTAGATTCATTTGAAACCTTCCACCCATCACTTTTGTGGTCAGTTTGTTTCTCCTTGTGAGAGAGGGTATGCCCAGACATGGGTCTCTTGCTCGCTGCGCCACAGGGAACCAGGCTGCAACTCACTGAGGAGGTCCAACAATGCCGAAACATGTCTGGGGTTGCTTGGTTTTCTGTGCAGAGGGGACCTGGCCTAGCAGTTCGGGCTGGGCTGCTACCTTCAGTGGCGGCAGCTGCTAACTGATTTGCACATGGCTGGTCCCCTTTTGCAATGGCGCAGACGGGGTAATAAACAGTGGTGTGGAAGGTTGCCCAGAACAATTGCCAGTGGTTTAGATTCATTTGAAACCTTCCACCCATCACTTTTGTGGTCAGTTTGTTTCTCCTTGTGAGAGAGGGTATGCCCAGACATGGGTCTCTTGCTCGGTGCGCCACAGGGAACCAGGCTGCAACTCACTGAGGAGGTCCAACAAGGCCGAAACATGCCTGGGGTTGCTTGGTGTTATGTGCAGAGGGGACCTGGCCTAACAGTTCGGGCTGGGCTGCTACCTTCGGTGGCGGTAGCTGCTGACTGATGTGCACATGGCTGGTCTCCTTTTGCAATGGCGCAGACGGGCTAAAAAACTGTGGTGTGGAAGGTTGCCCAGAGCAATTGCCAGTGGTTTAGATTAATTTGAAACCTTCCACCCATCACTTTTGTGGTCAGTTTGTTTCTCCTTGTGAGAGAGGGTATGACCAGACGTGAGTCCCTTGCTCGCTGCGCCACAGGGAACTAGGCTGCACCTCATTGAGGAGGTCCAACAAGGCCGAAACATTTCTGGGGTTGCTTGGTTCTCTGTGCATAGGGGACCTGGCCTAGCAGTTCGGGCTGGGCTGCTAACTGATTTGCACATGGCTGGTCCCCTTTTGCAATGGCGCAAACAGGCTAAAAAACAGTGGTGTGGAAGGTTGCCCAGAGCAATTGCCAGTGGTTTAGATTCATTCGAAACCTTCCACCCATCACTTTTGTGGTCAGTTTGTTTCTCCTTGTGAAAGAGGGTATGCCCAGACGTGGGTCCCTTGCTCGCTGCGCCACAGGGAACCAGGCTGCACCTCACTGAGGAGGTCCAACAAGGCCGAAACATGTCTGGGGTTGCTTGGTTTTCTGTGCAGAGGTCACCTGGCCTAGCAGTTCGGGCTGGGCTGCTACCTTCCGTGGCGGCAGCTGCTTACTGATTTGCACATGGCTGGTCCCCTTTTGCAATGGCACAGACGGGCTAAAAACGGTGGTGTGGAAGGTTGCCCAGAGCAATTGCCAGTGGTTTAGATTCATTCAAAACCTTCCACCCATCACTTTTGTGGTCAGTTTGTTTCTCCTTGTGAGAGAGGGTATGACCAGACGTGAGTCCCTTGCTCGCTGCGCCACAGGGAACCAGGCTGCACCTCATTGAGGAGGTCCAACAAGGCCGAAACATGTCTGGGGTTGCTTGGTTCTCTGTGCATAGGGGACCTGGCCTAGCAGTTTGGGCTGGGCTGCTAACTGATTTGCACATGGCTGGTCCCCTTTTGCAATGGCGCAGACGGGATAAAAAACAGTGGTGTGGAAGGTTGCCCAGAGCAATTGCCAGTGGTTTAGATTCATTCGAAACCTCCCACCCATCACTTTTGTGGTCAGTTTGTTTCTCCTTGTGAAAGAGGGTATGCCCAGACATGGGTCCCTTGCTCGCTGCGCCACAGGGAACCAGGCTGCAACTCACTGAGGAGGTCCAACAAGGCCGAAACATGTCTGGGGTTGCTTGGTTTTCTGTGCAGAGGGGACTTGGCCTAGCAGTTCGGGCTGGGCTGCTACCTTCCGTGGCGGCAGCTGCTTACTGATTTGCACATGGCTGGTCCCCTTTTGCAATGGCACAGACGGGCTAAAAAACGGTGGTGTTGAAGGTTGCCAAGAGCAATTGCCAGTGGTTTAGATTCATTCGAAAC